>NW_027411755.1:127728972-128328972 GCF_047663935.1 Musca autumnalis | reverse complement strand
CAAGTTATTACTTGTTTAAATCGGTTAACAAATGGCTAAGTTATAGTGGTTTAATTCTGAAAACCCTCTCAAAAAAACTATAACTGAATTTCTCATAATTTTGAAAATAATTATTGAATAAAACAAAAAAACATTATATTTTTGAAAATTATGAAGAATTCAGTTATAGTTTTTTGAGGGGGTTTTCAGAATTAAACCACTATAACTTAGCCATTTGTTAACCGATTTAAACAAGTAATAACTTGTTCTAAAGATATTATTCACCCCTTTAAAAGGAAGAAGGATCAATAGAAATCCGTTGTGAAAAAAGAAGATATGTCCGTTTAAATTTGAAAATGTAAGAAACCCAGATTTTCACTACTTCTACCGTTATAAAAAAATAAAACGAAGTGACCCCAACGAACTAAAGGCATTCTCGTTGTCCATGGATCCCAACACGATATAATTTTGCATCAGAACGCTTGAATAATTTTCTGGTCAAATTTTGTAGCACAATGCCATTTATCGACATTTTTCAAAAAGTTTGCACCTTATCAAGGCCAAAACTGCCTGAAAAAGCGTTCCAATGCTTTTGCGATGTATTAGAGAGTTTTCAATTACTGTCTTGGCTACAATTTTTGTCTTTGTGTTGAATCGAAAATCAAAATCGGGAGGCTCGATTTTCACGGTAGATATATGGTCCAGTGGACTTTTTTGCTCAGTTCAATCCCAGGAATCAGAAACGCGAAGGGCTCATTAACGTTTTCAAATCGCCCCGGCCTAATGTATATAATGTGTTTGGTGCACCAAATACGTGAAATCGGACGAAATTATATATGGGAGCTATATCCAAACCTGAACCGATTTTCTCCAAAAGGAATAGTGTTCTTTCTATGGCTAAAAAATTATATTCTCCAATTTTGCAGCTGAATCGGACAGTAAGTACGACCTGTGCGTTGCGAACGGACGTACGGACATGCATAAATCGACTCAGAAATTGATTCTATATTAGACTGATTGTAACTCAAAGGGATAAAATCAATATCGGATTTTTTATGCGGTAACCCCTAAAGTGTTTAGATTTTAAGATTGCCAAAGTTTGAGCACAATTGGAATATGTTAACACTTGCCACTGTGGCCTCAGAGTTTCCATAGCAATTTGTACAGGGCCAAAGGCCAATTTTCACGAAATTGCTCTAAACGCCACATTTATTGTCCAATCAAAGAGAAAATTTTACCCGTTCATTTCCGCAATCTTACCAAAAATTGTGAAAATCGAGCAGATATTAATAGAAGGCTATATTATAGAGTCCCAATTGGCCAAATATGCTATTGGAGCAATACTCTATATATTCCCAAAAGGAACTATGGGTTTATCTCATTTCCTTATGCATTTTACATACAAATGCTCAAAGACTAATACCCCTTACCATAGTGTGGTGTAGGGTATAACTACATTTCTAAATATTACCCCCTCTTTATGTATTTCGAAACGAAAATGTGTGCGCATGAAACACACCCAAACTTTAGTTTTGGAAATATTATTTTCTTTGATTTTGCTTCAAAACAAAAAACAAATTTGAACAAGTAAGAACGGCGTTAAATTCGGCCGTGCCGAACTTGTTATACCCTCCACCACAAGTTGTATTGAAGTAAAATGGAATAATTAGTTTCCTTTCGTGTATAAAGAATACTTAATACTTAATTTCAGCAATTTCGGTAAAACAATGTGAGGCACCATTCTATGGGGGCTATTTCAAAACGTCGATCTATACCGACAAATTTATGACGGAAAGTTTTTAGGCTCAAAGAAGACTAAATACCAAATTTCCTATATTTCGGTAAGAGAATGTGGCTAAAACTTAAAAAATACCGAAAATCAAGTAGTACGCTTCTATGGGATATAGGAAGACGTGGACCTATACTGATAATACTCTTCTGGAATATGTTATAACTCTTGGAGGACGAAATAACGACGTCACAATATTCAGTATTACGAAAATCGGGAGGTACCGTTCTATGGGGGCTATATCGACACGTGGACCTATACCGACGAATTTTAGTCAGAAATGGGGCACTATGAAAGCGTGGACCTGTACAGACATATTTCTGGCGAACAGTTTTATATCACATTGAAGACTAAATACCAAATTTCAGCCATTTTGGTGGAATATTGAAGACACAACCTTCAAAATACGAAAATTCGGGAGGTACCTTTCCATGGGGGTTATATGAAGGCGTGGACCTTTACCGACAAATTTAAAGGGGAAGTTTGAGTACCCCCAACGAAGTCTAAATACCAAATTTCAGCCACTTCGGTGGAATATTAAGGCCACAACGTTCAAAATACCGAAAATCGGGAGGTACCGTTCTATGGGGGCTATATGAAGGTGTGGACCGATACCGACAAAATTATGGGGGAAAGTTTTATACCCCTAAAGAAGATTAAGTACCAAATTTCAGCCATTTTGGTATGATAATGAAGCTAAAACCTTAAAAATTCCGAAAATCGGGAGGTACCGTTCTATGGGGGCTATATGAAGGTGTGGACCGATACCGACAAAAATCTGGGGAAAAGTTTTATACCCCTAAAGAAGACTACGTAGCAAATTTCAGCCATTTTGGTAGGATAATGAAGCTAAAACCTTAAAAATTCCGAAAATCGGGAGATACCGTTCTATGGGGGCTATATGAAGGTGTGGACCGATACCGACAAAATTCTGGGAGAAAGTTTTATACCCCCAAAGAAGACTACGTACCAAATTTCAGCCATTTTGGTAGGATAATAAAGCTAAAACCTTAAAAATACCGAAAATCTGGAGGTACCGTTCTATGGGGGCTATATCAAAACGTGGACCGATATATCCCATTTTCAATACCAACCATCCTGCAAGTAATAAAAACTTCTGTACCAAATTTTGACTCTCTATCTTTAAAATTGCGAGCTGTATCTTGATTTCAACAGACAGACAGACGGACGGACGGACGGACGGACAGACGGACAAGGTCAAATCGACATAGAATTTTATGCTGATCAATAATATATATACTTTATAGGGTCTCCGACGAATATTTCGATGTGTTACAAACGGAATGACAAATTTAATTATACCCTCCATATGGTGGAGGGTATAAAAACACTCTCAAATTTGGTAGTTTTTCTTACTCATTAATTTTCTTACCGACATACATAAACAGGCTCTTAATATAGGTACAAACAAGTCTGAACATAATTAGTCCATATTTATATTAGGCAATTTTACTTACGGCAATTGTCAGTATGAAGGAGAGAGAGGTGAGACATATGGTTACCCTTTGCCTCTGAACACCCTCTCTCACCATGGTAGAACAAATACAAGGTAAAGTTAATACTACAACAAATACAACTCGAACAACAACCACAAAGGAATTTGTTTTTGTTTGTAACGTTACTGCCAGTTGTATTTGTAAACAAAACAAGGAAATGTCTATAAATTATTGGAATTTAAAAAACTAATAATTTTTCACATTTGGTTGAATATTTTGGAAAACATGAATGAAAATTAGTTACATTTTCAATTTTCATGTTTCCACATCATTCCACTAAATGCATAAATTCTCGCAGAAAGTAGAATTCTTGCAGAAAAGTTTGGGGTCGCTGGAAATTCATAGAAAAAGGAGAAGCTGTTTCAATGTTTTGTTTCAGAAATCAAAGAAGCACATGTTTATTAGGGCTTTATTTTTTTTAAATTTTAACAAAATACCTCACATATTAACGAACGTTGTATCGCCTCTACAAGCGGGGATTTATGCTTACGGCTTATCGTTCGAACTTGGAGGAGGTTACATATCATTGATATGAAGAAGTCTTTCTGGGAAATGTTTTTTTCCGAATGATATATTTTTTTTTCAAAAAATATATGTCCCTAATGTTCATCGAAATAGAAATAAATGTATAAAATGTCATATGAAATTTGACACTAACGTTACAACCCAGTTCAGTCAGCTGTGTATTGCTGCTACCTTTTCTTATTCTACCATGCTCTCTCACCTACAAACTGACAATTGCCGCAAGGTAAATATGGACTTAGATTAGTCTTCTATTGGGAAAACCCCCATAAAAATCTTATATAGACAGCTAAAAACACTATTAGTAAAATCAACCAATTTGGATTAGTTTCTCCACAAATATTGAAATATTAATTGGCTGACCGCCACTGTACAATGGTTTTATTGGCCCATATAGTCCAGTCAAAATAGACATTGAAATAGCAAAAATTCCCACATTTTGGTGGAGAGAATTTTGGTGGAGAGCTAGGGTTTGCCATTAGAAGCAATGTCCTAAAAGTCCCCATCAATCCCATGTGTGCAAAAACAGTTATTCGGAATCATAGGTTAAAATTTAGAGATTTTTTAGATTTTCGGATTTTTTTCTTGAAAACGGTAGGTCTAATCAAAAAGTGACAGAAAAATTCTATAAAAGTTAAGTCTTTGTTATTTTTCCTAGAAGGAACCATTCCTGAGATATAGCGGTTTTAAAAAACATACCATTTATATGCACTTATAAGAGGAATACGCACATATTCCGATGAACCGGCTAAAATAAGCGGAGTGACCGGGTCTGTCCCCCCAAAAATATATGTTTCCTTAAAGAGCGATATGATACCTATCTTTAAAAAAATCCAGCAAAATATGAGCGTGTTTAGTAGAGTTATTCCATGTTAGAGGCATTTTACGCCAAAAATAGTGCAATCGAAAGCCGGCGGATCCGGTTCGCCGGTTATTTGACCCGAAAGTCCAGATTTAAAACCGTTAGACCCGGTTCTACTGAACACTGCATAGTATCGGTATCGTTTGATAGCTTATAGAAATACCTAACACATGACGTTGTAATTTTAACCAGTGCGCCTTATGATCTTCTTACGAGGCTTATTTCTTCACATGTCTAACTTGAAACTTATTTCACGATATCTCAAGAATGGTGACTCCTATTGAAAAGTCATAAAGATCATTCTTGTAGACAATTTTTAGGCCTACAACTTTTACTTTAGTCGATTTCTGATAAGTCTTACCGTTTTTGAGAAAAATCAAAAAACTGAATAAGGCCTCCAAAAAAAGACCCTTGACCCTGAATAACTTCGTTCGACGGGGACTTTTAGGACGTTACTTCTAATAGCAAACCCTAGATTTCCAGCTTTGTGGGAATTTTTGCTATTCCCCCTTATACACATGTCTATTTTGAGTGGACTAATATAGACAGCTAAACAGGGACACTTGTAGCAAAATCGACGAATATTGTGTATAGAACATTTTCGACGTTTACACTTTTACTTTGGCCCTAAGGCAAAAAAGTCTCATCTCTATTGATAACAGTACTTCATATTCTCTGCTGTGCAAAGAGCCGTGTATTATGTGAAATGATTATGTCTCTAACTGACGAACAACAAATAATTTGCTGTTAACGAATACGGGAATGTAAATCTAAATATTTTTTGTTATCAGGAGAAAAACAAAGCATGTAAGAAAGTATCAGTCAGCTGTACGGACGGAGATATACCATCAGTCTCTGAACAAAAAAGAAGCAAACACAATAATTATGCCGTATACAAAATATATTGATTTGTACCACGAGTTTGCTTTAAAATATGTGTGGAATCTGTAGGTACCATAATGTGGGACTCTACCAAATCATTAACATATACCAACAATTTTTAATAAGGTCACTTTTGATTATATAAATCGAACTTGAAATATTAAATTACGTTAAACTAAGTTTGGAAAAAATGTTTGAAAAAGTTTGTGAGTTAGCCGCAGTATGTGCCGGCAGGTTCTTTGGAGCTTTTGGGCCATTGTCTCAGGAAGTATGCCCATACTCTAAATAATAGGAACCGACAAAAACAACCTTCTGCAAGAAATGTCAAATAAATAATAGGAACCGACAAAAACAACCTTCTGCAAGAAATGTCAAATAGATCCAAGACGAGTCCTCAAACTCCACCTTTCCCAAATTTTGTGTGGGAGATGCCCGAAGGACAGGACCGATATAGTCCATATTCCAACCTGATAAATGACTGGATGAAATAATACGATATACAAATGTTGGGCCAATCATAAACTCCCTGCGAGAGTTTTATTGCGGATTTGCAATATTAGATGGAGTTTTAAGGTCATTATCTCAGAAAGTTAAGACTTGCCCCGAAAAAAAATTGTACCGTAGTAAAGGGAGCCGCAAGAGTAACGTGCTAAAAACTTAAAACTTAAAACTCAATAGAAAGAATTCATAATATTTAGGATACAATTTTAAATATTTACAGAGTAGAATATTTAGAATTGAAAAAAAATATCGGGCCACATTCGGTAAAGTCGCCATGTAAAATTTAAGCCCCGTTTTCAGTATATTGAAGTTTTTAATAATAAAAATAATAAAAAATACAGGCCCACGTTATAGTTTATCGCAGAATTTTACAACCACAAAGAATTGCCGTTGCCTTTGCTATAGCAAGGTTTTTACTATTTCGATGCCGTTACTGTGTTTCCAAATGAAAATATCAGAAAAATTTAAGAATTTTGGGGATATGGTGCGAAATCTATACAAATTATGGAATTTTTAGATACATGTATTATAAAATTTGAGGTAATAAATGTAGGTTTTCCAGTTCAATATTTGTCCAAATATTTTATTCTGACCCTTTTCTACAAATTTGATTCAGAGGTCAGAAGAAGATTTTCATTGGTTTCAGAGATATAGCCCCGAGCTTCTTTAAAAAGTCGATAATTAACAATGTTTAGATGGGGCCATAAATTCCAAGCTGGATCTGACTCAACAAAACGCTTTTGTACTTTGGGCCTGTACTTTCAAAAATCCTCACTTCAAATTGTTTGCACAAGATTACCTTAAAAATGCTGCACAGTGTTATTTACCGGAAGAGATAGAGTCTGATTCAGGATTATGTTTTACTTTTAATATAATGTTAAAAAAGAAGCATTATAACTTTTTTTTAATTGTACGATTAGAAGTTTTTGGACTCGACACTTTGACGAACACTTTGATGGACTTAGTTCTATATAGTTTTGACAAATAACAATCGATCCTTATTGAACCCCACTTAAATATTCGCTAATTAATTTTAGAAATGGATCTTATTTTGAGATACACTTCTCTCGATAGTTACCACGCCCATTAGCTATTTTAGTTGGTCACCGTAGCATTTAGAGCTTTGTCAGGAAGCATGAACTTGTTCACGAAAAATAGGATATCGCTGTAAACAAGACTACAAAATGTCCAAAGGATCCTCGAACAGTCTTTACACTGCAGTTATGTATGAGTGACCTGAAGATGTTGTCCAAACATATTCTCTTGGAACTTGATGTACTTTTGGAAGTAATTTTGCGAGTGAACGAAGATAGTCTATATTAGGTTCGATTTTAGACCGAATCGGTTAGTCCCTTCGACCATTTTAGTGACAATTGTTGAACTTTTATGGTGGAGGTACCGATATGACTTAAATTTAATTTCGACAAAACATTACGAGATCCAAAAATTGGACCAAATCAGTTGATCCGTTCGAGAGTTATCATGAGTTCCAACCTGCCAGACAAACAGAGATACAGACGGATGGACGGTGGTAGGTACTTCCATCATGTCTGAAACGAATATCGTCCAAACATATCTGTGTGGAGTCTAAAATCATTATTTTGATGAGACCTATTTGTATCGTATCCTAGTGTATATAATATCGTAACCTTAAAGTCTACGCCTACAATTATACTTCGGTAATGATAAGGAAAAAAATCAAGTGACGCACAAAAATTCATTTGTCTTCATTATTTTCTCATACCGTTTAGCAGCAAATTTGTCTAAAATAGAATAACAAAATTTTGGCGATGGCAGTAAAACAAATTTCTAAATGGCTTTCAAGATGTAGTCCACGAAGGACCGACCCTTCATACATTGTATCCAATAGACATTTTTTCATCCATTCACACAATACTGAACTCGTTATTTTTGTTGTTACAGGATGAGTTTTAAGCCTCGAGAGCTCTATATAGTTCGAATATGGCATAAATGATATGACATGAAGAAGTAATTCAGATTTCATTGGAAGTTTCTCTCAAAAACAGCATACAAACAAAAATTTTTAAAATATTTTCGTACAAAACTTGTTAATGATGTACATTTTCTGTTCAGAAATTTAAGAAAACATAAATTTTAATTTGAAATCTGCAAATATACAAACATTTTTATGAGATAAAAATATAATAACTAGTTACAGCAGATTAACAAATTTTGTTCGATCAAACCATTTAGAGGGGGGGGGGCCGGGCCCCCTGTGCCCCCCCCCCCCCCCTGCGTACGTCCCTGTTTTTTACATATTCATGCATAGCAACTGTCACTTTTTTTCGTCCATATGTAATTCCTTCTGCACGGCAAAATTTTATTTTACATTCGTTTTCTGTTGTTTTCTTTATTTATATCGCGTACAAACAAAACAGCTGTTTACCTTTGTAAAAAACATACCGTGTAGAAACCCCATTATACTAAGTTTGTGTAAACTATTACGAAGTGTAAAATTTGGTTCGAATTGGTTGATGCATTCGAAAGTTATCGTGCGCACTAGCCAAACAGACGGACGGACAGGGCAAAATGGTTGTCTGAAATGAATTTTTTCCAAACATCCTTGGGGTCTAAAACTATTATTTTGATGCAGACTATATCAAAGTGTGGGCCTATGTTGACAATTTTTGGGGGAGAAGTTCTACTATCACCGGGAACCTCAAATAAATAAAAATAAATAAATACCGTTATTTTTGGGGGAGAAGTTTTGTGGCCTCTGGGAATCTCAAATATCAAATAACAGGTAGTTCTATAAATGTAGATAAAAATAAGGGGACTACACCAAAACATGGAACTATGTTGACAATTGTTGGTGGAGTAGCTTTGTTACCGCTGGGAAGTCCAAACGTCAATTCGGAGGTAGTTAGCTTAAAAATTGTAGGTAAAATGCTCAAAATACCAAAAATAGGGAGGTACCGTTATATGGGTGCTATACCAAAACATGGTCATGTCAACATAAGTTTTCGGCGGAGATATTTTGTGGTCACTGGGAACCTCAAACGTCAAATTACAGGTAGTTCGGTTAAAAATTGTAGCTAAAATCCTCAAAATACCGAAATTCGGAAGGTACCGTTATATGGGGGCTATACCAAAAATAGACCTATGTTGAAGGTTTTTGGTGGAGATGTTTTGTGAGCACTGGGACCCCAAATGTGAAATTACAGGTAGTTTGGTCAAAAAATGTAGCTAAAATCGCCAAAATGCCGAACATCGGGAGGTACCGTTATGTGGGGGCTATACCAAAACGTGGGCCGATATGGCCCATCTTCGAACTTGATCTGCCTATGGAAAAAAGACACTCGGGTCCAAAAATATAGCGCTCTAGCTCATTTATTGCGAACGCTAGAGTGATTACAACAGACGGACAGACAGAGCCTGGATGCACAACATCCAAAGGAGTCTAGCCTACGATCACCCATTGTAGAATGAACTCCCTACTCTTACTCGATAAGCTAGGGATGAAAATCATGATGTGACTTATTATTGGTCAATGTAGGTTGAAACCTCTAATCCAGGATGAACACAATGGAGCAAAGGTCTCCAAATGAAGCAGTCACTATACTATTAGATGACTGCGAATCCTTAAACCAAACCTAATCACTGTGCTCTTGAAGCAACATTAAATGGAATGTGCTTACACCTAGCAAGTTTTTGCGGATTATGAATGATGTTCATAGATGAGAAAAATAAAAAAAATCGGCGGAGCGCTTTTTAAATAAATCGCGATTCAAGTTGACATTTTTAGGGGTTTTGTATGTTTTCACAATTTTGCTTGTAAACCGCAATCGTTATGGGACTAAAGAAGATGTTGTAGCTATGAAAATTCTCTACAAGATTGACTTTTATGATAATTTCGTAGGTTTTACCGTTATTGAGATATAGAAGTTCAAATCGAAGTTCCGAGATGTAAGCACCTTCCATTTAAAGTTGCTTCAAGACCACCGTGTAATTAGTTTTATGTGGAATGTGGTACTGTTCTCAACCAGATATTATTTGCGACGAAATCAATCAGTCGCATGTCATCATCAATCCTACCATTAAAATCTTCTAGAACAATCTTAATGTCACGGACAGGATTGCAGTGTATATTTTTAATCTATTCCTCTTTTCCATCTGTCGGAGCATGTGTCCAGATGAAGCTGGTGCTATTGAACTTAGCTTTTACTTATGACAAATATTTTATTTACCTAAGTGAATCTGGAAATAAGAATTTTTCTCTGGTTTACCATAATTCCAACAGCTCATGCCTCGTCCATCCTAAGTTTTATTGTTCTTATGCTTCAAAGCTGACACCCCGGAAGTATAAGTGTTACTTGAGAAACCAAAATAAGTCCGAGAATGGAAGATAATGATATCCTACTATGGACTCATAACTTGATTCATCACAACAACATGAGTATCTCAAACATATGACATCCATTTTCAGGTCTACCAAACAGCGTTACGATTCTTCAGAGATTAAAAAGAGGTCATTCCTTTAGCCTTGGTTGTAAGAAAGAAGAATTCCTGCACAATCCTAATACCCTCAAATAATATCATTGTCACAGTTTTAATCTTCCCTAGGAATAAGTGTTATAAAACACAGCAGGACAATAATTAATCTTCTCTACACCTCAGAGAAAAGGAAGACATGTGCGCATTTGTTTTGCAACAAAAACAGTACCAAGCTAGAAGGACGTATCAAAAAGCCATAAAATGAAAAAAAAAAAACAACATTCATAAACAGCAGCAAAGACATTCGTATTTGGCATCTTCTTTGTTTTCTATTTCGTTTAATCCTTACAAGACAATTGCAAACAAGAATCCTTCAAAACGAAACAACAACCAAAGGCCACAACAACACAAATTCTATATTTCACAAGAACTCTATTCACACAATTCAAAATCTAATATGCCACCTTTGCAACTTATTCGTTTTCTTCTTTTGATTTTAAAACGTAGACCTGCAATACGATCGCCCCAGCACGCACAGGTTGTCCTGAAACGGGGAATTCCCAGTTGTAAAAATGCCACAAACTCGTACCAAACTTATAAAGAAATTGTGTGCATATTCTACGAAGTTCATAAAAGTGGCCTTTTATGGCTATGGTCGGTGAGCACACACACCCACACCAACTACCTACCTGAAGGACCCTAAAAAGGATCCAGTGATCATAGTCGCCATAATACTCGTTGTGTGTGCATCTGATCGAATTATTATAATCATAGATCTATTTTGAAAACCTTCACTTTTATCTGTTCTTATCTGAAATCATAATCCTTATACTAAATACAGGTATTAATCTTACAATATACCCTTACTTATGTACGTCAGGTAAATTATTTCACGATCCTGTTCAGCTTTGATTTCATTCTTCATTTTTCTTATTATGGCCAATTGGAATAAAATGTGCGAGGGACATAAGTAAACTAATGAAGGAATGTGTTACGTTAAAATATTAAATTGGATCGTCATTGCTCTTTATTCTTTTACATTTTAAGGCAGCTTATGTGTAAATACCTCAGCCGTAAGCATCTGTTAGACAATCTACGTTTTAGTTTCGATTTAATTGTCAGTATGATTTTTCTACCAAATAATTTAAAGGATTCGTAAAACATAACTAAAAGAACTATTTTTTTAATTTTTACCACTTTTTCACATTTTGTGTTCCCTTACACACAATTCGTATGAAAATTGTTTAAGACTTTTACAACTTTTGTGAGATTTAGATTAGTATATTGTTTATACCCTCCATCATATTATGGGTGGTATATTAAGTTTGTCATTCCCTTTGTAACTACTCGAAATAATAATTTTAGATCCTACAAACTATATATATTCTTGATCAGCGTGCAATTCTATATCGATATAGCCATGACCGTCTGTGGAAATCACTCTAGCGTCCGAACGGATTAAAGTAGATGAATGAAATTTTGGGCAAATCTCTTGTATGTACGTAAGACTTTTGGTATTGAAAACGGGCTATCTTGGTTGACCACTGAATTAGTTTTAATTTGGTATTTTGTGCCTCCAGAGGCTAAAAAAACATTTCTACCAAAAATGGTTTACATAGGTCCATGTTTTGGTATAGCCCCCATATAAAGCCCCCTGTATAGTACGTGTCACTCTAAGATATAATGACTGTATTAGTTCCATTTGACCACAGAATTGGTTGTAATTTAATATTTTGTGTTTCCAGAGGCTAAGAAACATTTCTACCAAAAATTGTTTATATATGTCCACGTTTTGATATAGCCCCCATAGGACGGTATTTCCCGATTTTCGGTATTTTAAAGGTTTAAGCTATATTATCCAAACAAAATGGGTGAAATTTGGTATGTGGTTCTCCTTTGGGCTACAAAACTTTCTCCCAGACATTTGGTAGCACAGGTCCACGTGTTGATATAGTCTCATAGAAGAGTACCTCCCGATTTTCGGTATTTTGAAGATTTTAACCACATTACCGAAGTGGCTGAAATTCGGTATTTAGTCTTGTGTTGGGCTACAAAACTTTCTACCACAAATTTGTCGGCATCGGTCCACGTTTCGATACAGCCCCCATAGAGCGGTAACTCCCTATTTTCGGTAGTTTGAAGGTTTTAGCCTCATTATAACAACGAAATGGCCGAAATTTGGTATTTAGTCTTCGTTGAGGGTACAAAACTTTCCCCATGAAATTTGTCGATATAGGTCCACGTCTTCATATAGACCGCATAGAACGCTACCTCCCGATTTTCGGTATTTTGAAGGTGTTAGTGTTAGCTGGGAGTGCAAAACTTTTTACCTCAAATTTGTCGGTAGAGGCCCACGTTTCATGTAGGGAGTGCAAAACTTTTCACCTGAAATTTGTCGGTATAGGCCCACGTTTCATGTAGCCCCCATAGAAAGGTACCTCCCGATTTTCGGTATGTTGAAGGTTGTGTCCTCCATATCAAACCGAAATGGCTGAAATTTGGTATTTAGTCTTCGTTGAGGATGCAAAACTTTCCACCTGAAATTTGTCGGTATAGGTCTTTATATAGACCGCATAGAACGCTACCTCCCGATTTTCGGTACGTTGAAGATTGAGATCTCAATATCCCACCGAAATGGGTTTAATTGGTATTTAGTCTTCGTTGGGAGTACGAAGCTGAAATTTTCGGTATATGTCCGCGCCTTTAAATAGCCCCCTTAAAGCAGTACCTCCCGATTTCCGCTATTTTGAAAGTTGTGGTCTCACATAGCCCCATAGAAACGTATTTATTGGTTTTCGGTATTTTGAGAGTTGAGGCCTCAATATATACCAGCGATATGACTGAAATTTGGCATTTAGGCTGCCATGGGGGTATAAAATATTGCAAAAGAGAATGATCAGTATAAGTCCATGTCTTTTATTAATTTTCTCGTTTAGAGTTAAGCTTGATGATCGAAATTTTTTGCAACTGAAAAAGGAAAGCCAAGTACTCGAACCCACACTGTTACCAAATTATGTGACCGGTTTCGCTGTTAGCTGTGCAGCTCTTCAGACATATCGACTGTGGAATGGCTTCACTGTCCTAGAACTTTTGGTTTTTCAAATGCAAATGTGTTTTCCATGTTTTCAAATAGCTCCCATATAAGCGTACTTCCCGATTTTCTCCGTTGGTGATATAAAACGTTCTACCTGAAATTTTCCAGTATTGTTCCATGACTTCATATATAGCCCCCATAGAACAGTCCCTCCCAATTTTTGAAGGTTTTAGCCACATTATTCAACCGGTATAACTGAAATTTGGTATATAGTCTTCGCTTGAGTAACAAAACTTTCCTCCAGAAGTTTATCGTTACAGGTCAACGTTTTATACAGCCTCCATATAACGGTGCTCCCGATGTTGTTAACTATCCAAATCCAGAATATCCAGGTTTAGGTCTAGCCTGTATTGCCCAATTTTATGTATTTCGCTCTATTCGGAAAATTGTAAATCTTGGTCCATGTTTTGGAAAGAATAACGATGACGCCCCATATCAGTTGTTTTGAAGAGAGTATCATCAGTTGGGATATATGCACTACTCCTGCAATAAAAGGAAGAATTTAGTACATTCATAAACAACATTAAACTAATTATTTCTATTCACTGCAATACAGTTTGTAATGGAGGATATAAAAAGATTGGCCCGGCTGAAAATAGCGCCTTTTTACTTGTTTAATATAAATGCGGAATTTGATTTGCTGCCACAAACCTGTTTCGGCAACCTAGTCAAAACTTTTTTCTGTAAATACATATGTAAGTTAATTATTTTTATTATTATTTGGTATATTTTTTAGCCCAATTTATAAAACACGGCGGCATTGTTGCCAGAATTACCTTCAGAGCCAACTGCTCTGTTTATTGTAAAAAAAAAAAAAAAAATATTGACATTTAAGTCAGCATCTTATTGCCGTATTGTTATTAATTAATATTTTGCTTTGCTTATTGCGACTATTAATATTTATTACTAATTATAAAACAATTACATAATAATCATAATATTTAACATTATAATTTAATATTATTAACTTCCGTTAACATGTATAATATCCCGGTTACCCTTAACCGGATTGACACAGTGGGTTTGGGTTTCAAATGTTAATATGCGTGGTCGTTTACTCAAAATTTTTACAAATTGTTACGGGATGTTGTTCGTTTACTCTCCAGTACAATGCAAAAGACCTTAGTTGTTTACAAGAAGTTACTGGACTTGTACAAATTTGTACAAATTATTGAGTAAACGAACAGACATAATTCCATAGCGCAAACTCAAATAAATCCTCATGAAGTGGGGGTTAACCCGGCAAAAAACTCAAAAAACTCTAATGTAACATGCTAAATCAAGGTGACACCTTTATTCAAGATGATAAATTGTCGAAACTAATCGGTAATAATTCTTATCAAGTCGCTGAGCGCCATCTATAAGTCATCACTAAAAGATCGCTCATTACCACAGACACAACCCACAATATACAGAACAATGAAATCATAGATCAACATCATGGCACAATCATACAGGTACCCGCATCAACGAGCTGTCAATAATGTTGTTGTAACAAAAACAAAATGTGTGTTGCTGTACTTTTTTAATGGTAAAAGTAGAAAAAGAGCGAAGTGTGAATAATGAGATACACACAACTTTATTCAAAAAGTACGGAGGAAATGGAGAAAATGTAAAAAAAAACTGGGGGAAATGTCAAAGTCGGCATACCAGCCAATTAGAAGCCGGCAACCATGTTACTATTTTTCACACGCTCAAATTTGTCGTGTAAAAAGTTTTTAAAGAGAGCAGCATTCAGCGCCATTTCGTTTAAAGAGAAGGAAAGATTTTACAATATTTTTGTGTACGGAAACGGTTTGGGAAAAGTGGTAAAATTTGTAAAAACTTTTTAGTTCTGGAACAAAGCTAAAATTAAACCAGTAAGGAAAGGACCAAAGTCGGGCGGGGCCGACTATATGATACCCTACACCACTGTGAATATGTAAAATATAAATCGGAGCTATATTCAGATCTTAACTGATTTCGATATAATTTGGCACATTTATTTCACACATTCCAAATATCATTGAAATCGGACATACATAGCGTGTTTGGTGCAGCAAATACGCGAAATCGGCCGAAATTATATATGGGAGCTTTATCCAAATCTGAACCGATTTCGATATAATTTGGGACACTTAATTCTAGACCGAATTCAGTCAAACATTCCAAATTGCATCAAAATCGGACGAATATAGCGTGTTTGGTGCAGCAAATACGTGAAATCAAGCGAAAATATATATGGGAGATATATCCAAATCTGAACCGATTTTCACCAAAAACAATAGCCTTCTTCCTATGGCTAAAAAAATTGTTGTTTCCAATTTTCAGCTGAATCGGTCAAAAAATACGACCTGTACGTTGCGAACAAAAATACATGGACAGACGGACGGACACGCATAAATCGACTCAGAAAGTGATTATATGTATATTCCCAAAAGGAACTATGGGTCTATTTCGTTTCCTTTTGGATGTTACATACAAATGCACAAAGACATAATACCCCTTACCACAGTGTGGTGTAGGGTATAACAATGATTGGTTCATTTTACAGTGCTTTAACGGTGTTTTATTTAACTTGCATTTCAGCTCTGGTAACTCATGTTCCACACTGCTGCAGTTGACCAATCGAACTGAAACTTTGCACACTTTCAGATTTGAATATGGGCCCAATTTTACAGCCCCCATATAGCAGTACCACCCGATTTCAGGTATTTTGAGGATTTTATCTTCATTTTTGCCCGAATTAGCTGTCATTTGGCATTTCCAATGATACAGTCATTTCCCCACCAAAAATTGTGAACATAGGTCCAGGTTTTGGTATAGCCCCCTTATAGCGGCACCACCCGATTTCAAGTGTTTTACGGATTTTATCTTCATTTTTAGCCAGAATTGGGTGTAACTTGGCATTTGGAGTCCCCAATTGTACAGAAACTTCCCCACCAAAAATAATGAACATAAGCCCAGGTTTTGGTATAGCCTTTATATAACGGTACTACACGATTTCAGGCATTTTAGAGGTTTAATCTAAATTTTCGGCCTAAATTGACTATAATTTTGTTCTCAGTGGTCAAAAAAATGTATTTACTAAAAAGTTAAAAATAAAAAATATAATTTAAAAAAAATTAAGTTTCAGTGTTTTATTTAGAAGTGCACTCAAAACTAGGAAATAATTGTCGCTTAGGCTCAATAAATATATTCTTTCTCACGATGGAATCTCTCAAATAAAAGGCTTGCATTTAAATTATAAATGGTGGCAAAATTAAACGTGAAGCGTTTTATTTAAGAGATTCCATCATGAGAAAGAATATATTTATTGAGGATAAGCGACAAATTATTTCCTAGGTTTAAGTGCATTTCTAAAGTCCCGGTCCACACTAGCGTGAATTTCATTAAAAAATTTCATGAAATTAGGTGTTCTTAAATCGAACTCCCCACTATTATGATTTTACTCTACTATGGACGTCGATCTAGAGTCGCATAATTTCATATCAAAATTTCAGAGAAATTACTGTAGTGTGGCCCGGGACAAATAAAACACTGAAACTTAATTTTTTTTAAATTATATGTTATTTTTAAGTTTTTAACATTTTTTTGACCACTGGGAACAAAATTATAGTCAAATGTCAATTCCATAGTATATACGTCAAATACGTAGTTCTAAATCCACTGTTTTTTTTTTTTTTTTTTTTGACGTATATTTTATGGGTTTGACAGTTTAAATCGTAGTATAATTTCATAGTCTAACAGGCGTTTTAGTTCCTTTATAAATCACTTTGATTTTTGTCGAAGCAACGTGCATACGCTGCCTCAATTACGACGGTAAACGTCCGAACTGAACAACCGATTTCGTCAAAAATTTGGCCTTCGACATATATTGTCCAAACTTTGTTTCAGTTTGAAGAAATATATTTAAAAAATTTCACTAAAATGGTATCGGTATAATGGTATGAACGCGGCAACAAATTTGGTCCAAACTTTGGATTTCCTAATGTTTTGTCCAAATTTAGTTTAACTTTTAAAATGGTCCATATCGGTCCTCTCCTCCTCCGGTACTTCCCCCACATAAGTTCAACATTTGTGTCTAAGTGCAGTTTAGGGTCTGTTCGAAGATCCTTTGGAAATTTACACCGATGCTGTTCGTTGTGGGCCTGTTTACAGCGATATTATGTTTTCCGTGGACAAGTCCATGCTTCCTGGCACACTGGTCCACAACTTATACGATAACACGATATCTATCGAAAAGATATTACTTCCAAAATAAGATCCACTTCCATAATGGACTACAACATTTTTGAACTTAATTCCTAATCCACATTTTTATAGGCATGTTGAAATGTCCAAAAATGTCCACCAAATTCTGAAAAGACCCTAAATACATTCGACCTGTCCGTAGATGAAAGTTCCAATTCACATAGGCTGAGGGTATATCTCTGTTTTAGAACACTGTGACACAAAATGGAACTCAAAGTCCGGGGGTGGAAAAATCCATTTGGAGATGAAAGCCCTTTTGTTATTAACGTCTTCTTCATTACAGGAGCTTTTTTGGTAAATATGTATGTCTACATAAACAATTACCAATTAGTAAGTCTACATACCAATAACACGGTGCTCTTGAAACAATTTAAATGGAAGGTGCTTACATCTTGGAAGTTTTTGCGGATTCTGAAACAACAATGTTCATAGATAAGAAAAATCAAAAAACAAAAAAAAAATCGCCGGAGCGCTTTTTAAATAAATCGCGATTTAAGTTGACCTTTTTAGGGGTTGTTTAGGTTTTCACGATTTTGCTTAGAAACCGCAAGTTCTATCAATATGAGACTAAGAAAAATGTTGTAGCTATGAAAATTATCTACAAGATTGACCTTTATGGTATTTTCGTAGTTTTTACCATTTTTGAGATATAGAAGTTCCAATTGGGACAATGCCCTGACTGTATCGCCCCCTTATAAAACAATGTCATGAAGGGTGCGCCTTAACTAACTTTTGATAAAAACCGCTTACACAGGGAAAGTTTTTGTGATTTCTGAAATAGCAGTGTTCATAGATGAGAAAAATCCATAAACGAGAAAAAATCGCTGTAGGGATTTTTAAATAAATCGCGGTCAAAATTCACATTTTTAGGTGTTTTTTAGGTTTTCACGATTTTGCTGGGAAACCGCAAGTCCAATCGAAATAGAGCTAAAGAAAATGTTGTAGCTATGAAAATTCTCTAGAGGATTGACGTTTAAAATTTGTTCCCAGCCTGTACCATTTTTGAGATAAAGAAGCTCAGTTTACATTTTTAGGTTTTTTTTTTGTTAGGGTTCCGCGATTTTGCTTGAATACGGTAAGTCTTATAGATATGGGACCTGAGAAAATCTTAAGTAACTTATCCTAAGTTGTAACATTTTTTAGATATATAAGTTTAAGTTGGGAATTTGCAGTAATGACATTGTTTTATAAGGGGGCGATACAGAATTGAATTGTCCCAATTTGAACTTCTATATCTCAAAAACGGTAAAACCGACGAGTATACCATAAAAGTCAACCTTGTATAGAATTTTTATAGCTGCAACATTTTCTTTAATCCCATTTTGATTTGGTTTCTAAGCAAAATCGTGAAAAACTAAACAACTCCTAAAAATGTCAACTTAAATCGCGATTTATTTAAAAAGCGCTCCGGCGATTTTTTTTTTGTGTTTTGATTTTTCTCATCTATAAACATTGTAGTTTCAGAATCCGCAAAAACTTCCCAGGTGTAAGCACCTTCCATTTAAAATTGTTTCAAGAGCACCGTGATAAATAACCAATGTCGAATATACAGAAAAACCAAACATAGTTTTTTTCTGAACCAAGACCGAGTAAACATTAAAAAGACAATGAAAACGGGACAATATTGATTAGTTGTCATTGATTAGTCAAAGAGAACCCTACCTAAAATATTCTGAGCAACATTTTTGTAGATAATTTTGATGTTGAAAAATCTCATCTTGTGGTACTTCTACTCCGGTTCAAGAAATAAAGGACGAAAAGGATGTGAAAGGAATTGAGTTAGAAGAATGAAATATTCCACAAAAAGATTCGCCAATCGATTTGACTGAAGACATGTAATCTCTAAACAAAGCTACAATAACGCCAAAGTGAGAAGCTATTTTCCCAAGTATTATAGGGGAAAAATCAAAAAATTCATATCGCGATATCTCAGAAACTTGACCTATGGCGAAAATTCCCTTTTGGGTTCTAAATATACTAATCAAGGGCTTTCATCTCCAAATGGAATTTTCCACCTCCCAAAAATGCTGCTACACAGTGTTATTTATATTATTAGACGTTTTTACTTGTTTTTGAAAATACAATTATATAGTATTACAATTTTTATAGTTTTTTGTAATTTTGTAGTTGGTTTATTGGTGTTTGGCCTTTTTAATAGATTGAAGCATAAACTCAAAGCACTTATATTTTGCATAAAAAAATCAAAATCCTCTGCAACTACTAGACCGAATTTGATTGTTTTTGATGCATCGAAAAGCTGATTGTGTTATCCGTAGAAAAAATATGATAATACCGTTGGTAACTTTCCACAAAAGATTTGACATTGCTCTGGAATATTTTGAGCTTCTTTGCAACAAATTCAACATTTCCTTCATATGGATGTTATAAGTATTGTATTATTTTATTTTTTTGGCGAGAAAAGTGAGGTTTTGTGTCTGTTATTGTGTTAAAAGTTTCAACGGAAGTAATAAATTTTATTTTTCAATTGACAACTTAGAATACAAAGGTATATTGATGATACAATATTTAATATAGCAAAGTATTATTTTGGGAGTTCATATCACTCTTCAACACCCCCACTAGATTGTACTCCCAATGCCATAAGTTCACAACAATGAGCATGTTTCAATCTTGTCAAGGGTTTGGTAAGCAGTGTTGCCGTTTTGGGCATTTCGGCCCAAATTTGGGCCGAATAAAAAATAATTTTTAATTTTGGGCCGATGGGCGGCCCAGATCCATTTTGGGCCGTTTTCATGCTAATAATTTTAAACAATATTTTATAAAATAAGAAAAAATATTATTCTTTGGGCTATTATTACATGCTTACTTTTACTATTGGATGGATTTGAAAACGTAAAATAAAGCATTATAATTTTCACATTAAAACTTAATGCCAAGAAGGTCCTCCTAGTAGTTTAATGGTCACTTTTAATTTTTAGTTACCCGGGTTTTGAAATATATTTTTCACGATACTTAAGTATTTGGTAAAGATTCATGCATTGTGTTTATAAATAACAAGTAAAAAAGTATCAGTCGGCTTTGCCGACAGAGATATACCCTCAGCCTGTGCAAATTGAAACACTTTTTTCACAAAAAACTTATGTGTTTAAAGTTCAAAAGTTTTGCGGAAATAGGGGGTTTTTACACCCTTCGGACTGTTTTCTCAAGAAGTATGGACTTGCCCCTGAAACAACTTTTACCATCGTAATTGAGACAGCAAAAATCAAAGTGATTCAATAGCAGGTCTTAAAGTGAACTTATCCAAAATTTTGTGTGAGAGGTACGGGATGGAGTGGAAAAATATAGCCCATATTCGAACCTGATCTATATCTGGTAGATATTTTGAGAATGTGTAAAGTATGGACCAAATCGGTCACTCCCATCAAGAGTTATCGTGCGCACAATTTTTCCGAATATTTTTGAACTTTTGTGGGGTAGGTACCTGAATGAGTGGACCGATATGGCTTCTCTATGAACTTAAACCAAGTTTGGAAACAATATTACGAAGGCCAAATTATGGCCGGAATCGGCATTTCCGTTCGAGAATTATCTTGCGCTTCCACCCATTAACATGGTGTCATAGGGTTTGTTTTTCAACTTTCAGGCTATTTTTTCAGGAAGTATGGACTTGCCCCTGAGGAAACTTGTACCTTCGTATAGGGGACAGTGAATACAAGATGTTACAACGAAAACCAAGGCGATTCGAGAGCAGGTCCTAAACTGAACTTTTCCGAAATTTTGTGTGGGAGGTACTGGAAGGAGTTTACCGATTGAGTCCATATTGGAACCTCATCTAAGTCTGGTAGAAGTTTCATAATGTGCAAAGTATGGACCAAATCGGTTACTTCTTCCAAGAGTTATCGTACGCACAAACTTTCCGAACATTTTCGAACTTTTGTGGGGCAGGTACCGGAAGGAGTGGACCGATATAATCCATCTTTGAACTTGAACTAAGTTTGGACAAAATATTACGAAAGCCAAATTTTGGACCGAATCGGCAGATCCGTTCGAGAGTTACCTTGCGCTCCAACCACTACACACGGTGTCATAGTGTTTTTTGTAACTTTCAGGCTATTTTCTCAGGAAGTATGGACTTGCCCCTAATGAAACTTACAGCGTCGTATAGAGGACAGCGAATACAGCTAGCGTAAACAAAAATCAAAGCGATTCGAGACCAGGTCCTAAACTGAACTTTTCCGAAATTTTGTGTGGGAGGTACCAGAAGGAGTGGACCGATTGAGTCCATATTGGAATCTGATCTAAGTTTGGTAGAAATTACACGATGTGCAAAGTTTGGACCAAATCGGTTATTCCCTTCGAGAGTTATCGTGTGCACAAGTTTTGCGACAATTTTTGAACATTTGTGGGGGAGGTACCTGAAGGAGTGGACCTATATGGCCCATCTTCGAACTTAAATCGAATCTGGACAAAATATTTCGATACCCAAAATTTGAACCGAATCGATTGATCCGTTCGAGAGTTATCGTGCGCACCAGCCAGCCAGACAGACATACCGACAGACAGACAGACAGACGGACGGACATTGCTAGATCTACTCAAAATTGTCTGAAACGGATATCGTACAAACATACTTGGGGTCTAAAACCATTATTTCGATGAGGCACGTTTTTGGTCGTATCAAAGTGTAAATACCCTCTTTAGCCTAAAGGCTGAGGGTATAAAAAAAGTTCATAATAATTTGGTGGCAACGGATTCATGCCAAGCTAGAGGTTTTTTTTTCTATTTTTATACCCTCAGCATTTATGCTAACGAGGGTATACACACTTTCATACGGGCAAAATGTGCCTCATAGAAATAATGGTTTTAGACCCCAAATATGTTTGGACGAAATGTGTTTCAGACAATTTGGAGTCGATTGAGCAATGTCCGTCCGTCTGTCTGGCTGGCTGGAGCGCACGATAACTCTCGAAGGGATGAACCGATTCGTTTCAAATTATGACTTTCGTAATATTTTGCCCAAACTTAGTTTAAGTTCGAAGATGGGTTAAATCGGTCCACTCCTTTCGGTACCTCCCCCACAAAAGTTAGAAAATGTTCGGAAAATTTGTACGTACGATAACTCTTGAAGGGAGTAACCGATTTGGTCCATACTTTGCAAATCGTGAAATGTCTACCAGACTTAGATGAGTTTCCAATATGGACTCAATCGGTCCACTCCTTCGGGTACCTCCCACACAAAATTTGGGATAAGTTCAGTTTAGGACCTGCTTTCGAATCGCTTCGATTTTTGTTGTAGCAACTTGTATTCACTGCCCCCTATACGACGGTACAAGTTTCATCAAGGGCAAGTCCACACTTCCTGGGAAAATAGCCCCAAAGTTGCAAAAAAAAACCCTATGACACCGCGTGAGGTGGTTGGAGCGCAAGATAACTCTCAAAATTTGGCCTTGGTAATATTTTGTCCTAACATAGTTTATGTTCGAAGATAAGCCATATCGGTCCACTCCTTCAGGTACCTCCCCCACAAATGTTCAAAAATGGTCGGAAAAATTTTTCGTACGGTAACTCTTGAAGGGAGTGGCCGAATTGGTCCATACTTTACACATCCTAATATATCTACCAGATATAGATCAGGTTTAAATTTGGACTATATTTGTCCACTCCATCCGGTACATCCACACAAAATTTCGGATAAGTTCACTTTAAGACCTGCAATCGAATCACATTGATTTTTGTTGCAGCAACTTGCATTCGCTGCCTCAATTACGATGGTAAAATTTTCTTCAGGGGCAAGTCCATACTTCTTGAGCAAACAGCCCGAAGGGTGTAAAACCCCCTATTTCACCATATGTAGTGGCTGGAGATCCACTTCCATAATGGTCAATGTGGATCCATTCCTTTAAGTATCTGCTCCGCAAAACTTTTTATCTTTAATCATAATCGACCTTATTGTCGGTTTAAACATCCAACATTTTTAAAACCCCTTTTTTGGGAAAACATTGTTTCAATATACACAGGCTGAGGGTATATCTCTGTCAGCAAAGCTGACAGATACTTTTTTGCATGTTGGAATATATTTTACCTATAATTAACAACCTTAAGAATGAATTTAAAGCAGATAGTTCAGGTTTATCCTATTTATATCCGAGTGTCAACTCAATATGTCCTTTTTTATAAAAAAAAAAAAAACAAAAAACATTGACTACAAAAATAAATCGTACCAGCTCGAAACTTCATAAATATTTGTAGGCACAAAAGCAGACAAATACATTTATGCACACTTACTTAACAGAAAATGAAAACTTTGAAATAAAATTTGCTGTTTTGGAGTTTTATATTTAATTACAAGATCAAAATAATAAGAGAATAGACTATAACCCAAATACCCCCTTTATTAGAACTCTTCTTTTGTTATAGTTTGGATTTTGCGAACAGATTTATAGCGTTTCGGCTAACTTAAAGTTGAAAGTAATAATTAAAATTGAAGGAGGACCTTCTTTGTATTAACGTTTAGTGTGAAAATTACACTTTTAATGCATCCGAATTGGGTTTTTTTGCGTTTTCAAATCCATCCAATAGTAAAAGAAAGGATGTAATAATTGCCCTTAAACTACTAAACCTCAAACGAAGTTTTGCCTATTATGAACCAGGTATTACATTTTCCCAGACTTGTAGAATGTGACCCCTATTTAATAGTAACAGATTGGAATTTGCTAAGACTCGGTGAAACTATACTTTCTTTCATTTCAAAGAGCACGATTGGAATTTTTGTTGTTGAAAAATAGTGCATATTCTTGAGGTAAATGGCTAACCATCTTTTTGTAAAAGCGTTTTGCGGTGCCAACGATAGCTCGAAAACGGATGGTCCGATCATAGCATATTTTTGTAAGCGTTTTAGGAACCTCATAAAACAGAATTATAAAAAATATTTTTAAAAAAACGAAAACGAAAAAAATTGACTTTTTTTATCAAAAAATTGGGCAAAATAATTGTTTTAATCTGTCTCCCTTAAAGGCAAGCGTTTTATGCATTTAATAAGCTCACATGGATAATATAATAAGGTCATATGAAGATCGGTCAATTTCTTTTAGAGCTATCGTTGGCACTTACTTCAAAAACGCCGTTTCGAGAAACACGCACTTAAAGTTTATATGCTACATTCAAATCACTTCCAATCATATCTCAGACAATTTTTTGCGACATACTACCTTTACGTAAAAATAGACAATATTTTTTTCGATTTTTCTTAAAGTAATAAAAAGTATCTATGAGAAATATATATTTTTGTTTTAATTTTTAATGTTGGGCCGTTTTAGGTCGTTTTGGGCCGCTTTTAGGAAAATTTTGGGCCGAAAAAATTTTTTCGAACGGCAACACTGTTGGTAAGTGCATCTGCGACCATATCCTCTGTACACAGATACTCAACATTTATCTTTCCATTTTCTACAAGTTCTCTTATGAAATGATGTCTAATGTCGATATGTTTTGATCTGGCATGGTAGGCGCTGTTTACAGTTAAATTAATAGCGCTTTTATTGTCACATTTAATTTTGACCGGTGATGCTTTTCCCAGTTCATAAAACAAAGACGTTAACCATAAGGCTTCTTGTACACACGCAGACAAAGCCATATATTCTGCTTCGGTCGTTGACAATGCTGTAGTCTCTTGTTTTTTTTTTTTTTGAATTCCAAGAAATGCAACCACTTTGAAATTTGAAGACATACCCTGAGGTCGATTTTCTTTCGTCGAGATCACCAGCCCAATCAGCGTCAGAAAATCCCTCCAGATATTCTTTATCTGTTTTTTCAAACTGAAGCTTATATTCAACAGTATCTTTGAGATACCTCATAATTCTTTTGACAGCTTGCCAATGTGCTTTTCCAGGGTTATTGTTGTATCTGGACAAAACCCCCACTGCATAAGAAATATCTGGACGACTGACTTGTGCTGCATAGAGTAAGTTTCCAATGGCTTCTTGATATGGAACTTTCCTCATTTCTTCTATATCTTCTTCTGTTGTTGGGCACATCTGCTTTGACAATTTCTGGTTAACATCTAACGGCGTCGAAATAGGGTTGCAGTCTATCATGTTGAACTTCTGCAGAATGTTACGAATGTAGAGTTCCTGATCCAACCAAAGCTTCCCATATAATGAGGTTGTCCTATATCTTTCATCTTGAAATTTGTTGAAAGGCTTTTCTCAATAAAAAGTTTGGATTCTTCATTATTTGTAAATATCAAGATGTCGTCTACGTATATTGCTACGTATGTAATTTCTTCCTCATTTATCTTGTAGTAAACACACGGCTCTGTTTTCGATTGTTTCAGACCAATTCTTTTCAATGTACCATCTAGTTTCTTGTTCCAAACTCTACTAGCTTGCTTCAGACCATACAATGATTTATTTAACTTGCAAACCATACCATTAGAGTTTTGAAGTCCTTCAGGAATTTTCATAAATATTTCCTCATCCAAATCACTTTGAAGGAAAGCAGTCACTACGTCCATTTGGTCAATATCCAAATCGTGCTGAACTGCCAAGCTCAGTAACAAACGTATGGAGGATTATCGGACGACAGGTGAAAAGGTTTCCTCATAATCGACACCGTACCTCTGAGAGTATCAGTTATCAGGAAACAAATATGCTATTAAATATGTAGTTAAAAATATAAATTAATATTATTAATAAATTTGAATAGTTGCAATAAGGTGCTGACATAGCTGTTAACGCCCTGATTGCGACAATAAGAATATTAAGTAGGGCAATAAGGTGCTGACTTTGTGTCAATGCCCAAATTGCCACAATATGCTTATTATACAATTTGGTGGTGGCTAGCTATACTTTTAGTTTTAGTTCAATTACATTTATACCTTTAATGGGAGCGGTTAGCTCGTACTAATAATAAAGTAATTCACAAATCAATAACAACGTTGTGTTATTATTATGCATTGACGAAAAGGCCAATGTGATGAAATAAAGATCTTAAATAAATAATTGGCGCCCAACAAAGTAAGATCATCCACGCCCAACTATAACAAAACCATCATCTACATTTGGATCAACAAGCAACTGGAGATTTAGTTTATATTTGTAAATATTAAATTAATCAAAAATAAAGACATGTAAGTAGACTTTTTGATAAAACATAGACTTCAAAATTTTATGCACTTTTTGAGAAAAAAAAAAGAATTAAAAAAATAATGTGGAAATGTGTTTTAGAAAATGTGACAAGAATTTAATAATTCAGTGTAAGTGATATCGTAACATGTAACTAAAAATAGTTTTTTCGGCTAAATTTTTCTTTCGTGAAAGTTTCATCCTGAAGTGCTCGTCCATAATAGACATGGATATAATCGAGCTACAGAAGGTGATAGAAGCGGCGGTGAAAAATGCCGTCCGCGAACGAACGGAGCGATTAGAGAAACAACTCCAACTTCAATTTGACGATATAACATCAAGATTTGACCACATTTATGCCAATAGATACTCCTTAGGTACGGAAGAGAATAGACGGAAAATTGACGATAGTTCTTCATGTAAAAACATGAATGTTTTTTCGGAAAAATGTTCGAATTCTAACGAAGCGAAAATGGTCAACTCTTCAGTTAAAATTGGTTACGGGACACCCGATGAACAAATAGAATTCCCTAATAAATTAAAGGAAACAATTAAAAAATTTTGAACTAAATAAACCCAAGGAATTACTGACCCCTAACGAGGCAGTAACCTTAAACAGTTTAGTTCCAATAAATACAAATAATTCAAATTCAGTTCAGATAATTGAACAATCAAAAAGTCGTAATAAAATACGGAATAACTTTAAGAAATCGGACCTGAAGAAATCTACGGTATATTCGACCTCTAACGAGGCTATAACCTTAAACACTTTAGCTCCGATAATTAATCACACGTTACAAAAAGTGTCGAGCACTTATAAACAATTGGATATAAATAAACCGAAAGAATTTTTGACCTCAAACGAGGCAATAATCGAAAAGTCTTTGGTCTGCTTAAAGTCTGATAATAAAATTATACCTATTAAAGTTAAATCTCAATTTAAAAACAAGTAAAAAAGCATTAAGTTCGGCCGGGCCGAACTTTTCATACCCTCCACCATAAAATATTCATTCCTGTCCCCAACTTTAAGTGAGTACGTTAAAATGTCAGATAATGTACATAAAATGCTTCATTCGGGAGGCCCTTTTTATGGTGCCTATATCTAAAGGCCTGCGTACATAAGCTGCCTTGCCTGGTTGCCTTGCTTTTCTGCTTCATTTCTGACACAATAAAAATAAAAGAATAAAGAAGGCCGAGCAAATTTCGAACTGGGTTGCCCTTTTCTTTTTTATTCTTTTATCAGAAGCAAGCAAGGTAAGCAGGCGAGGCAGCTTATGTACGCATGCCTTAACTGTTGTCAATTTTTGGTGGGCTAGAAATTGGGAGGTACTGTTATATAGGGGTTATAATAAAACATGGGCCTATGTTGACAGTTTATGATGGGAGCCTTTAATGTCAAATAACTCCTAATTCGGTTAAAAAATTTAGCTCGAATCCTCAAAATATCGAAAATCGGTACATAACGTGGGAACTTCATATGTCATTAACAGCTAGTTCGGAGGTATCTGGGCTATACGAAAATATGAACTTAAATGAACAATTTTTGTTGCAGAATTTTTGTTGACTTTTAAATTTCAAATTACAGAAAGTTCGTCCAAAAAATAAAGCTAAGGTACGGAAAATCGGGAGGTTTGTTTTTGGGGCTATACAAAAACATGGACCTACGTTCGGTTAAATATTTTAAGTTAAATCCTCAAAGTACCGAAAATCGGGAAGTATCGTTATATTGGGGCTATGTTGAAAATTGTTGATGCAGATGTGTGGTGACCACTACAACCTTCAAATGTCAAATTACAGTTAGTTCTGTTAAAAATTGTAGCTAAAATTGCCAAATTACTGAAAATTGGGAGGTACCGTTACATGGGAGCTATATCCGAACATGGACCTATGTTGACAATTTTTGATGGAGAGGTGTTGTGACCACTAAGAACTTCAAATGTCAAATTACTGCTAGTTCGGTTTAATATTGTAGATAAATCATCAAATTACTGAAAATCGGGAGGTACCGTTATATGGGGGCTTTCTTGGCAATTTTTGGTGGAGAGGTCTGGTGACCACTAAGAATTTCAAATGTCAAATGTTCAAATTACAGATTATTCGGTTAAAACTTGTTGGTAAAATTCTCAAAATACCTGAAATCGGGCGGCAACGTTATATGGGGGCTATTCCAAAACATGGACCTATGTCCACTAGTTATATAAGTTTATTGACATTTAAGAACCCTAAATGTCAAATTATAGCTAAATCGGTCTAAAAATGTAGCTAAAAACGTCAAAATACCGTAAATCGGGGGGTACCGTTATATGGGGGCTATACCAAAACGAGGACCTATGTCCACAACTTCTAATATATAAGTTTATTTATACTTAAGGACCTTAATGTCAAATTATAGCTACATCGGTATGATAATGTAGCTAAAAACGTCAAAATACCGTAAATCGGGGGGTACCGTTATATGGGGGCTATACCAAAACGAGGACCTATGTCCACAACTTCTAATATATAAGTTTATTAATACTTAAGAACCCTAAATGTCAAATTATAGCTAAATCGGTCTAAAAATTTAGCTAAAAACGTCAAAGTACCGCAAATCGGGGGGTACCGTTATATGGGGGCTATACCAAAACGTGTACCTATGGCCACAAGTTTTGTTATATATGTTTATTGACACTTAAGAACCCTAAATGTCAAATTATAGCCAAATCGGTCTGAAAATGTAGCTAAAACCGTCAAAATACCGTAAATCAGGGGGTACCGTTATATGGGGGCTATACCAAAACGTGGACCTATGGCCACAAGTTTTGTTATATATGTTTATTGACACTTAAGAACCCTAAATGTCAAATTATAGCCAAATCGGTCTGAAAATGTAGCTAAAAACGTCAAAATACCGCAAATCGGGGGTACCGTTATATGGGGGCTATACCAAAACGTGGACCTATGTCCACAACTTCTAATATATAAGTTTATTAACACTTAAGAACCCTAAATGTCAAATTATAGCTACATCGGTCTGATAATGTAGCTAAAAACGTCAAAATACCGTAAATCGGGGGTACCGTTATAGGGGGGCTATACCAAAACGTGGACCTATGTCCACAACTTTTGTTATATAAGTTTATTAATACTTAAGAACCCTAAATGTCAAATTATAGCTAAATCGGTCTAAAAATGTAGCTAAAAACGTCAAAATACCGCAAATCGGGGGTACCGTTATATGGGGGCTATACCAAAACGTGGACCTATGTCCACAACTTTTGTTATATAAGTTTATTAATACTTAAGAACCCTAAATGTCAAATTATAGCAAAATCGGTCTAAAAATGTAGCTAAAATCGTCAAAATACCGCAAATCGGGGGGTACCGTTATATGGGGGCTATACCAAAACGTGGACCGATATAGCCCATCATCGAACTTGACCTGCCTGCGAACAAAAGACGCATTTTCCCAAAATTTCAGCGTCCTATCTCCATTTTTGTGGATGCTAGAGTGATTACCACAGACGGTCGGACGGACGGACGTGCTCAGATCGACTTAGAATTTTACCCTGATCAAGAATATATATACTTTATAGGGTCGCAAATGAGTATTTCAATGCGTTACAAACGGAAAAACAAACTTAATATACCCTCCATACTATGGTGGAGGGTATAATAAAGGACTTAGATATCCCCTATTTTTGGAGGACAAACAAAAAGAAAATAACAGTAGCGACAAGTTAATTGAAAATTTAAATGAAATAAATGAAGTTTCCATTATGGATTACAAGAAAGATTTTAGAAATTATAATAAAATGTATCTTCATGACTATATAAAAAACAGATTAAGTCAAATTAAAAGTGAATTTAAAATAAAAAAAATGAAATACTTCAGCCAAAAGAAGTAACACAGTCTGATAAAAATGACAAGAGGGTTAAATATATTAATAAAAATTTTGTAAGAAAGAATTCACACAAAATTATAACACATGGTTTGCTCTTAGAAAAGAAGAGTCGATATAAAGTACTACATCGTTTGCTAATAAACAATAAAAACCCGTTAAGCAGATGTAATACACACAGGCAAAATAGGGTGTTTGACAAAGGCAAAAAAGCCTACTATCCATATTTCATACTTATTGCTCATTTTATTAAATTTTTTTGCAATCTTTTATCTTATTTAATCTTATTTGTATTTAATCCAATTTAGTTGATTTTTAAGTTTGTTTTCTTAAAAAATATTAATTTATCCATTTAATATTTCGCATTATTAGTAATATTCATTAATCTCATATTTTGCCCTTAGTAATCTATTAGAGTCCTCGTTTCTTAAAATTTCGAAAGTAGTAAATACAAGCAAAGCATCAAGTGAGCTCCTTTATAAGATTTTTTATGAGTATTTTAGAAAAATGCGAAAAATTAATAAGTTCCAAGGTTTTTCCACAAAATTGGTTTATAGATATGATTAAGTGTTTATTTCAACACCAAATGATACATTTGTTCATACAAATTTTCTAAAAACGATTTAAAATATCATACAATCCCATTTTTAGCATATTATTCAGCAGACAGGTTGAAGTTTTATAAGACAACCGAAGAAAAAATTGCAAACTGACGACAGCTTTAGCAAACCGTTCTATTTAAGCCATGATTCCATGACTCGTCCTAGCAATTATATTACTATCTGTCCTAACTCTAGCTTCTACCTAACATTGGCATATTAATCTTTAGAAACTCAATACTACCTCTTAGTTGAGAATAACTTATTTATTTTCCAATTTTTTATTCAAATGATTACATGATTTTCCGCACTTTAAGAAAGGGATTGTTCTTTCTTAGCCAAAGTAAAAAAATCATTGGTGCACTCAGATTTTTTCTCTAAATTTTTGTTCTTATTTCATGAGCATTAGGCAACTTTAAAGTTGGTGTCAACTTTTTATTAATTAAATTTATTAATTTGGATTACATTTATGTTTAAAATATGATTTACATATCGCAATTTCGCTCACCGCTACCTTAACTTGACAGACTAGGTATTTCCTAAATCGGATGTACATGAATTTTAGAGAAAAATCGGTCACTAAAGATGTTCAGTAGATCGACATGTTTGTTATTGTAACAAATACACAAAAGCTCGTAAATTTTGCATGTGAGAAAAAAGGGCATAATAATGTTTAGACAATCTTGGACATTACTTTAGCCATAGCTAAAACCCTTAGAACTGATTGCCGCATTCTCTGAAAACTCTATCATGGATATGAGTGAATTCATCCTCCGTGGGAAATGATTTTAATGGTATTTTAACCTCATCGAAAATAGAAATAAAAGCACAAAATTTCGTTTTGAAATGGACACTTATATTACAGCACAGGTCAGCAATCTGAGTTTTTACTTATATAAATACTCCATGACTAGTATCTTAATAATAATTCGAACAATTTTTCGACGATTTTTTAGAAGGGGAGTGGCCCGAAAGGTCAATTTGCGATAGATTTATTTGCTTTCTTTCCTTTTATTGCATTGTCCAAGCTGTATTTTTGTTTCTCTTTAATAAATCAATATTACAATAGCATTGCCGTTAGGTCCACAAAGATAATTCAAGAGATCAATTTCTTTTTTATATGCCGGTTAAAAAATCAATAGCGAAATGGGACGGAAAGGCAAATGGAACCAACTCATAGGCAAATCTTGGATATAAGTAATAATAGTGACCAAAATTGCACAGTTTCGCTCAAATTCTGAATTTTAAGATTATTGTCACACTAGCTAAATATAACGTTAAAAACTCCCCAAATTTAGGGAATAATAAATTGAAGTCTATTTATTGAAAGGTTTATAATTTTGCAATTTAATTAAAATTATTAGTTAATGTAAAATTATTAATTAATGTGAATTTATAATAACCATTTAGAATAAGTTATGTAGTGCATGTATTATTTATAATATATGTAGCTCACCTGCGATCGGATTGAATAATAAATCACCAAACAAACAGCAACCACGATGATCGAGCGACGACGATCTAAACGCGCGACTAAATAATGGTAAAGATATATTTACCAGGTTACATAAAGAGCACAACAACAACCCAACTTTTGCCGAAAATTCTTTAAAATATCAAAATGTTTGTTTAAGTTTTCAGACAGACAGTTTTGACAGATTGAAACCAACCACCAAGCTATTTTACGCCACCTTATTATTCCATCATGCGCACTACTAAGTACCGATAGTGTCACCATAAGACATGTTTTCACCCACACTCCTGGATCCACTCGCTTTCACGAATTCCTGTAAACCATAACGACACCATATTGCAGTTGGAAGAAAATACAGTTGCAGAATGCGACGATAGGGTCATAGCTGTCAACAATTGTGCAAAGGTCAACCAAGCAACATTCTGCAGAGTAATGAAAAGCGATACCTGTGCGCGTGCAATTCATTCAGGAGGTTCTGCCCAATGCCACACACAACCAAGTCACCTATAACCATCGTGGACGAGGGTGTAATAGTAATCAACGACCAATCCGCAAGGGTTAGAACAGATAACAGCCCTGAAATGACCATAAGCGGTACTTATCTCATCACCTTTGAGAACACAGCTACAATAAATGATACCAATTACATAAACCACAATGGAAACCTAATGAAAGCACCAGGAATAGCCTCTTCACCGTTACTGGACATCATTGGCCATAATGATGTTTTAAGCCTGCCGATGTTGCACCGAATGAATGAGCAAAACCTGAAAATCATAAAGGAACTTAGGGATGACGTTGCATCAGATGGCTCCCCAAAAATGTTGTTTGCCGTTGCAATGACAGCAAGTCTATCTTTTAGTGGCGCTATCATCCTTTGCCAATATCTTAAGACAAGACGTGCTTCTAAGAAAATTCAACGAGTTGTTGAAAGCTATGTCGTGGCTGGGACACCCACTTCTTAAAGGGAGAGCAGTTATCAGGAAACAAATATGCTATTAAATATGTAGTTAAAAATATAAATTAATATTATTAATAAATTTGAATAGTTGCAATAAGGTGCTGACATAGCTGTTAACGCCCTGATTGCGACAATAAGAATATTAAGTAGGGCAATAAGGTGCTGACTTTGTGTCAATGCCCAAATTGCCACAATATGCTTATTATTAGACATCGGATTTTGCATATTTGCATATTTTTTATTAATAAAGATACGAAAATTCTGATTGGACCAAAATTCGTTTTGAAGAAAACTGAATGCAATGACAGGCTCATATTTTTTATTTTTTTGCATATTTGCATATTTTGCATATGCACAAAATATGCAAAATATGCAATATATGCAAAAAATATGCAAAATATGCAAGTAATTTTTTTGACAAAAATCATCAAATTAAATTTGGAAAGTCATCAAAAAGTGTTCTAAATTAAGTTTATTGCCGTCAAACGTCGATTTCTTAGCAGATTATCATGTTATTAATTATTATTCCGCCACAGCAATAAATCTGGACTAAAAGACTTAGAAAATTTCCTATAACCCAGCCTTCTTATTACAACATAAGTTGCTTTCTAATATAAATTTGTTAAAAAACTCAATCAGAAATGTCAAAATGAACGTATCAAAATATCTTGATAGTTTCTGCTCGGCCAAATTGTCTGACAGAATATCAAATGAGCTAGAAATTAAGACTAAGACTTGTGCCAGACTATGACAATTTTCATGAAAATGTTTTGAGCTTATGGGTAAGAAGGGAGAGAGGGAGCTCCTTCACCTCCGCTCTCTCCTAAAAGCTAAAATATTTTCATGTGTTATTTTCAGTGTCTGGCACAAGAGTAAGACATTTGGCCTGTTCCCGTACTTTATAAAGTGGTAAAAGTCGTAAAAGTTGTAAAAGTCGTAAACGATTTTCATATAAATTTTGTGTACGGGAACGCAAAATGTGTAAAAGTGGTAAAAATTGTAAAAACTTTTTAGTTCTGGAACAGAGCTAATATTGAATATTACATAAATGGTCTGTTCCTTTACTTTTGAAAATGGTAAAACTGGCAATAGTAGCAAAAGTTGTAATCTACTTCCATATGAATTGTATGGTGTCTGAAGTAAAGGAACGCTTTTCGAGTAAAAAGTTGTAAAACTTGAAGATTCTTGCACGTAAAGGAACAGGGCTAAAATCTTTCATATTTTATTAAAAACATATACAGGGCAATCATGAATATTTCCCTCCGAATTTTCCGCACGGAAAATAATTTTAGAAACTCTTTTAAAATCAATATTTGTTAAAAGTTGAAAGCTACTAGATTCGCTTCATGATGGCATATTCTTGTCGAATCGACAAAAATATTGCATTTTTGGGCAAAAATATGGAAAAAAAATTGTGACATTTGGGAAAGGAAACAAATTATGCACGGAATTTTTATTCATGATTGCACTGATAACAATTTTTTAATACCCTAGGGGTATTATGTCTTAGTGAATGAGTTTGCAACATGCAAAAGGAAACAAAATAGACCCACAGTTCCTTTTGATTATCTGCATAGATTCGCACTTATCCATCTGGCCAGGTCATTTTGAAAACAAAGTACAGGTCACATTTATAGACCAATTCGCATAAAAGTTGGAGATTTTTTGGCCCTAGGGCGATCCCTGTTTATTTTGGTAAGAATCGATTCAGATTTGGATATTGCACCCATATATACAGTATAATCTCGATAATCCCTACACCACAGGTTTCGGCCGTGTCCGAATTATCAAATTGTCCGGATTAACGAATAGTAAAGAAAATAAATTATTTTCTATGATTAAATAACTCGTGGTAGTTATATAATACTCTACGTGCTCTAAGTGTTAAAAATAGTGAGATTTTTCTATACGCCAATCCGCACATTTTTATTGGCATTGGCCTTATTTGTTCCTTTCCTTACTTTTTACCAATTTACCATGCAACAAGACTCAATTTTCCCAAATTACAGAAAACGCCAATCAGATTGTGAAAGTTGGTTGGCAACTTTAATGACAATATTGCGGCGAATATTTTTCTTAATATTTTATTTATATCCTAGACAACAAGACTAACGTGTTATAAAAGCTGTTATATCCTTGTACTCGACAATTTTTTCTAAATGTTGCTGAAAAAATGTATACAGCAACTCCTCCATTAAACAACTGTCCAAATTCGAAACATTTTTAATAATTAGTTCAAATTATCGAGTACACAGTCAGGTATAAGTTAATTAATTGTATAATTTCTTTTCGACTGTGTTATCAATATTGTTTTCCTGTAGCAGGAATGATAGAACTATATTTTTTAGCATTCCAAATGCTTTTCTAGCAGAAATATGTGAGTGGTTTTGCCATGTTAAAGATAATTCCAAGGGTTTGACTTATTTTACCACTACCACGCTATTGTGTGGTTTTTCTGAGTGATGTCATTTTGCACTAATCATTTGGTGTTCTTCACATCAATTTTAACTACATCCCACTTTAAATAAAACTTGTTGTTTTTAAAAATTTGAAAACAACAAAACCCGAGATTAAGCTGAAATTATTTTACAACAATAAAATAATGCATATCTCAACAAAACTGCCAAAAGTGAATCTAAAAATAATGCATTACTTTTCGCCGAGGAGTGAACATTTCCCAATTCTGCATTAAGCGGTTGTATGCGTACAATATACATATAAAATTATGTATTTTTAGTGCATTAAGCTAAAACCATGTCATCAATATTAAAGCGGTAGTTAGAGCATTTTCCAAAGAAGCTTTTTGACCACAAATATAGGACTAAACACTATAAAATATATTCAAATCTAATATGTGTATATTCAAAACGTATACTTCTAATTATAGTTATATTCCAGAACCTGGAATCGTAAATGGTACTTTAGTACTTTTTCCCATTTTGCGCTAAAAAACGAACCCTATTTCCAAAAACTAGAAAAAATTGCGCTTTTATCTAAACAAAAATAGCGATGACTAACTCTAGCTCCTTTGTTTTTCTGTTAGACAATTTTGGCCGATTAGAAACTATCACCATATTTGGATACGTTGATTTTGACATTTCTGATTGAGTTTTTGAAATTTGTCCATTATCTATCTACATTTGTATAGGAAGCAAATTATGTTGTAATAGGAATGCTGGGTTATTTGACATTTTCTCACCTTGTGAAAACTGATTTAAGTCTTGTTAGTCTAGATTTATTGCTGTGGCGGAATATCTGGAGAGTCTCAATAACATAGTAATCTGCCAAAAACTATGTTAAACTTCAAAAAACTTAATTTTGAATGCTCTTTTGATGATTTTCCAAATTTAATTGACGATTTTTGTCAAAAAAACACTTGCATATTTAGCATATTTTTTGCATATTTTGCATATTTTTTGCATATATTTTGCATATTTTTTACATATTTTTTGCATATTTTTTGCAAATTTTTGATATGACCCCAAATATCGAAAAATTGACCCTCAAAACGCCTAGATCCAAAATTTGAGTCCAATCGGATAAGAAATAAAAAACATGCTAAAATCCGATGTCTACTTATTATACAATTTGGTGGTGGCTAGCTATACTTTTAGTTTTAGTTCAATTACATTTATACCTTTAATGGGAGCGGTTAGCTCGTACTAATAATAAAGTAATTCAGAAATCAATAACAACGTTGTGTTATTATTATGCATTGACCAAAAGGCCAATGTGATGAAATAAAGATCTTAAATAAATAATTTATCCTTTAATAACAAGCCTTGCCTTGAATCTCTCGATATCACCTTTTGAGTCTCGTTTAATCTTAAAACACCATTTGCTGTCAATTGGCGTTTTCCCTTCTGGTAAATTGGTGAGAGTCCAGGTATTGTTTTCATTCAGAGCTTTCAGTTCATCGTTCATTGCCTTTTCCCATTGTTCTTTATAGGTTCCTTCTAATGCCTCTTTCACCGTCTTGGGTTCTTCCTTTATATCTTTAGCATTGTATACGTAATCATGTCTTTTTACAGGCTTTGGAATTCTTAATGACAGTCTTAAATTTGGTGGCGATGTGATTCTAGTTCCAGATGGACCAGCGGAATTACTATCAGATCCATTATCAGTACCAGCTAATGGCAAGCAATCCGTTTCATCAGAGTAATACTCAGAATCTTCTTCCTCATGCGCATCTTCGGAGCTTGTGTCGCTTATGGTAATGTCGTTATCTAATTCCGGTAGGATTTCTTTAGCATCTGGGTTATCAGTATATTTTTCCCCCACTGAATCACATCCGCTTAAAATGTAAAATTTTACATCATCTGTCTGCATCTTGCTACTAAATTCACTCTCTAAAAATTTCACGTCTCTACTCAACTCGACCTGATTTCGAATTGGGTCGTAAAATCTATACGTCTAAGGGCCATTATTATATGTGTTCTTTTACTATCTGATGGATTTGAGAACGCAAAATAAACTAATTTGGCAACATTAAAAATATTTTTTTTACATAGAAAGTTAATGCCAAGAAGCTCCTCCTTGAAATACAATCATCCCTTTCAACTATAACTTAACCGGAACGCTATAAATATGTTCGGTAAATCCAAACTATAACAAAAGAAGACTTATAATAATGGGGGTTAGAGTGATTTGAGTATCCAATAAATATGACTTCTTTACCTTTATTGTCTAGCTTCCTTCTCTTTTGTTTTGGGATATGGATGACGGCTATGCATCCAAATACTTTAAGATATTTCAAACAGGGCTTTTTGCCCGTCCAAATTTCCTCAGGGGTAATATTGTTGATAGATTTACAAGGAGTTCGATTAATAAGGTGTACTGCTGTATTTGCAGCTTCGGCCCAAAACTTCTTGTCGAGCTTCGATTCTATTAAAAGTCATCTTGTTTTCTCTATTATTGTCCTATTCATTCTCTCAGCCATCCCATTTTGTTCTGGGGTATAGGGCACTGTGGTTTGATGATCAATTCCATTTTGAATCATTATTCTCTTCATTTGCTTGTTACAGAATTCCGTTCCATTGTCACTTCTTAAGGATTTGATTTTTCTGTTCGATTGATTTTCTACTAATTTCTTGAACTCCAGGAATTTTCCTGCAACTTCCGATTTTCTTTTTAAGAAGTATACAAAAACTTTTCTTGAGAAATCGTCTATAAATGTGAGCATATATTTTGATCCACTTATTGAAGGAACTTCCATTGGGCCACAGAGATCTGTGTGCACCAAACCTAAAATATCATTGGCTCTTGTTCCACCATCTTTAAACGGCGCTCTTGATATTTTACCCTTCAAACATGAAAAACACAATCTTTATCACTTATTTCGCAGTCCACACCTAGAACAGCACCTGAAGACATTTTCCTCAACGTTTCTTTATTGACATGTCCAGTTCGCTTATGCCATAACTCGCCCAGCTTAATTTTTTCTTGGCAAATGAGAGATCTGTTATTAGCAATATTCATGCGAAACATACCATCTATCAATTCGCCTGTAACGATGATATCTCCGGCTTTGTTCAGAACTTTACATCCCTTTCTGTTGAATACAACTTCGTACCCGCTTTCCACGATTTTGGAGACTGATAGCAAATTTGTAATACACAAATTTGGAACATGCAGGAAGTCCTGAAAAGTTACATTTTCCTTCTTGAACTTTCCAACCATTGAGACCATATCCACATTTCCAACACCATTCACAATCTTTGTATTATTCGCTATAACAACTTCAGAATTCTTTTTTTGAAAGTCGTCGTTGAAAAATTCTGATTTGGAGCACATATGGGCGGTTGCACCAGAATCAAAGTACCAATCTCTATTTTTCAACGTTCCCACCGCAACTGCTCCCATCGCAGAATTGCCTTTATCTTTCTTCTTAGAATCGCCTTTTGAATTTTTGCATGGGCATTTTGCAGCAATGTGCCCGTACTGATTACAGCTGTAGCATTTAGGTCCTCTAGCTTTCCTTACTTTTTTGTTGCTAGCAAATGCCACATCCGTTGATTCCGTCTTTACATCTTGTAGCAATTTCCATTTTATTGAATCTCCCGTGACTTTAATACCGGAACTTTGGATTCCCATAATCATCGGCTTATATTCCTCGGGTAATCCAGCCAGAAGCATAGATCCAATCCATTCTTCGTCGACATTGAGGCCAGCCGACCTTAGCTTGTGTGCCGTATTAATTATTTCATTCACGTACTCTTCAACGCTGGAGCAATCCTTCAATTTGGTTGAGCAAAACTTCTGGATGAGCCCAACTCTCCTTACAAGACCGCTATCTTCGTATATGCCCTGTAATGTTGTCCATATTTCCTTCGCACTTTTGCACTCACGTATGTGGGAATACACCGCTTTGTCCACCAACAAAATCAGTTCAGCTTTGGCTTGAACTTCCTTATCTTCCTTTTCTTCTGTTCCTTGAACTGAACTCCAAAGGCCTTTCATTTGAAAATATGCCTCAACTGCAAATTTCCAATCTTCAAAATTCTCGCTTCCACGAAGCTTTTCCAACTGCAAATTGGTCGACATTGTATTATCCTCTTTTCTATACGCGAAATCACACAAAAATTCAAAATTATACGCGGAAGAGGAGGCCCATAACCTGTTATTGTGTTAAAAGTTTCAACGGAAGTAATAAATTTTATTTTTCAATTGACAACTTAGAATACAAAGGTATATTGATGATACAATATTTAATATGGCAAAGTATTATTTTGGGATTTCATATCACTCTTCAACAGTGTCCCAGCCCCAGCAATTTATAAAAAAAAGATATTAATTATGACATACAATATAACAATAGTATTTGGTTTTATTTTCTTTCCTTGGAAATAAATACAATTTTCAATGTGCAATTACATCGGTATTTGAATAATTTTGTACTATAGGTGCTTCTAGAACTAAAGATTCCTTGGGATTTTCAACACAGACTTAAAACGAAAAATAAAATCAACTTTTTGAGCTTCGATTAAAGAGAGAGAAATTACACCATCATATTGTTGTTGATGGCTATGTTTTCTTTTTTGCTGATTTCTCTCATTGGCGTCCGCTTGTTCAACTGTAACTTCATCATTTTATTTTCATCGGCACATTTTGTGGTAATGGCATTGCGTACCTCTTTTTCCGATACATTGCATTTACGTGTTACGGCAAAAATAATATCTTGTATGGCCAGAGGATCCAACATTTGTTTTAATGGCTTGCCATGATCTTTGAAGGCAGGCGATGGTTTTCCCGTCATAGAGTGGGTGGCAAGAGTTTTCCGATCAAATATGGCCATAAGCAGTTTGCGTGTTGCAATCGATGCTGAACTCCAATTCATGCTTTCGTATATTTTTGCTGGTATTCTTGTGTTGTTAGGACCAATCGATACCATTACATTGTCCATATTGAGTTTATATTCTACGTCGCCGTTTCCAGATGGTAAGGGTGAAGATTGTTGCTTTGGTGTTGAGTAGGAGTTTTCGGTTTTAATATTTGTCAGGGAAATATTGCCGCCATATTTGCTGTGTCGTCTTTGTGTTGAGTCATAATTGGAATTTTCATTGGGCTCTTCATTCTCATCGGCTGGCAAACGTCTTCTTTTTAAATAGTTCTGCTCGCCCCCGCTGGTCGTATTGCGAGACAATGGAGTGATTGTGGTTGTTGTGGGCAGGGTGGTTACTGTTTCCGTTTTAATTTCCATTTCATCCGATGCCAAACATATTTCCAAACGATCAGAATCGGCCGAGTTGTTGAGATTGAGAGCTCCATCATCCTCAGCCAATTGTATTTCAATTGGTTCACCATGGGCATCACCGGTACCCTCAGCAATTATGGTGTATTTTATGCTTTCCGTATTTGTAGCAGGAATCGAGTGTAGGGGATTTATCACTGAACTGGTTGGCGAATTGTGAGTGCTTTTGACAAGACGAGGACTGGGTTCAGTTACTTTGTAGGAAGTCACATTGGAGGATTGTGACTCGATTGTTTGTATTTGTATAGGCTTAACGGAATGCTGTTCAGTTGTTGTCATTGTTGTCGACGAAGAAGATGCTGTTGATTGTCCCAGTAAAGCTGAGGTCCTGGCCGATGTTGCATGAATTTGAGATAGCAATTCAGTGTGGGCCTTAAGGTTCTCTTCCAAAATGCGAATTTTTTCCAACAACTCATTTTCACGTTTCGTGTGTTCTTGCTTATGTTCGAAATCATAAAGAAATTGGAAATCATCATTTGTTGTTTGACACCAGGCATTTACCATTAAGGGACGCTCATAGAGGTCAGGAATTCTTTTAAAATTTTGTCCATTACCCACCATAATTTTAGTGGCAACATTTTGTTGTGGTTTAATGATAACTTGTGATGAAATCTGAAATTAAAAGAGAAGGAATACAATTAGTTTTGTTTTCAACTTTAGGATATAAGAAACTTGATGTGGCTTATTAGCTTCGGAGCAATAACTTACCATTTTGGAATCCATTTTACAATCAAATCTATATTGCGTGGCTTATAATTTGCAATTCAAACCAGAATATTCTTCTTTTATATTTTTGTTTCTATTGCGTTACTCTGCACTCGTAGCTGTTCCACTTCGTACTGACTGGAGTTTGTTTCGCAGCGACAGATAATATACACATAGCCAGAGCGTACCTGAAGGATTACAACAACTGATCCTCTTTACTTACTGCTTGTTTGCCTGTTGTATCCTTTACACATCCGTGTGTGTGTGCGTGTACCTACTCTGACTACCCGCTCAGTGTGTCAAATAAGGGTAGTAAATACATATTCGTACATTTTGCTATGATATTCTAACTGAAATCATCCTTCCTATTCCCTTTTCTTACTAAACAGGGGTAGCTGCTACCGCTGCTGTATAACCACCGCCTGTTTACCTGAACTATTTTTTATGGCGGGCGAATTCTTGTTAATGCTGTTAATTCATTGTCCTTTGGAATGAGAGATCAGGCGTGCAAATACGAATTCGATCTTCTATTGTTGGTTTACATTGTTCTTATTTTAGAAATCAGCAGTTGGTTGGATTTAAAAAAAAAAAACAACAACATAATCACAAGTGGTACCAATTTCGCGCTCTTTTTCAAAATTGTTGCCAGAATTAAAAAATGTGTATGTCGAAAAGAGCAATGTTTGGGAGAGTGGAGAGTAGATGAGTCCTGTTTAAAATTTAAAATATTGGCCATAGTACCTAAATATAGGCGCGTGCTTGGTTGATACAAATCTATTTCACAATGTCTTGCTCTTACCCTATCTCTCTCTCGCTCTCTCTTAAAATTATCCTTCTTATATGAAGTATTTGCTACCAGAATCAATACAACCGAATCTTATATGAGAGAATATAGACAAAAGTGAAATATGTAGATCATCCAAGTCCGGTTATTTGAAACCTCTTTAACGACTGACTTTCCGGTAAATTACGTTTCTTATTCTCACATTTTCAAGGTTTGAGTCGTTATCACACCAAAATGACTGAAGTTTGCTACTTAGTCTTCCTTGGAGCTACAAAACTTTCCTCCAGAATTTTTTTAGTATAGATCCACGTTTTGATATAGCCTCCATAGAACGGTACCTGCCTGATTTTCGGCATTTTAAAGGTTTTAGTGTAATTAACACACCGAAGTGACTGAACATTTGTGCTTACTCTTCTTTGGAGCCACAAAAACGTTTCCCCATATGTTTGTCAGTACAGTCCCACATTTAGATATTGATTTCATAGAACAATACCTCCCGATTTTCTATAATTTTATGGTTTTGTCCTACCAATTTAGGTGATATTTATTAGGGGCACCTCCACTCAGAAGGTCTTACGTTCAATCATTGAAAAACTTCTTTACAAATGGTGCCGTAAGACACACCGTTCGTTCTCGGCGATAAAAAGTAGGTCACGTATCATTGAACCAATATGAATCGGCGTGCATTTATTGATATGAGAGAAGTCTCCATTATCCCTTCGGCGATGGGGTTGAGAGCTTTTGTATGTATGCATAAAACACGTCTTTAGAGAATTGTCGGCATAGTTCCTCGTTTTGATTTTCGGTATTTTGAAGCATTTTACCACATTATCGAAACAAAATGGCTTAAATTAGTCTTCGGAAGGGGTATAAAACATTTTCGGTATAGGGCCACGATTCAATATAGTCCTCTTATAATGTTACTGCACGATTTCGGTATTTTGAAAGTTTTTGCCACATTATCCTGCCGAAATGGCTGAAAATTGGTATTTAAACACATTTTACAACAGGTGTTTTGGGGAATTTACGTAATTTATTTGACAGACATTCTATGGAATTGACAAAAGTCGCTTTAGCCTTCGATATGGGAATACAACATACCTGCAGAGAATTATGGGTATAGATGCAAGTTTTAATATAAATCGGTAGTCTTATATGGGTGTACACCTGATTTTCTGCATTTTTGTAGTATTTTTTGAGGATTTAAGCTTATTTTTCATACATAAATAATAGTAATTCGACATTATGGTCCAAGAGATCACAAACTTCTCCGCGAAATATTGGCGCCATATCTCTACATTTTGGTATTACCCCGATATCACGGTACCTCACATTTGTTGCTATTTTGAGGACTTCAGCTACATTTTCGACCAAAATTGCTTTTATTTGCAATTTATGATGTCTAGTGGTTAAAGCTGAGTACACATTGTCAGTTTTGAATGACAGCTTTGCTCAAATAATCGGGTGCTTGGTAGTGTGTCATTCATCATGCAACCACAAAAAAATTTGGGGTTGTTGGACGGTCGGACAGTTATCGATAATTATGAAAATCGATACATAGGTCCCATTTTAGTTTAATCCCGATATAACTGTCTCTCCCGACCGAAGTTGCTGTAATTTTGTTCAGCCGGTTCTTAGATTGGACGTAAACGATGCCGTCCGATGCAAAGTCTTTTAAAGGATTTATACTATGTTGGCTGTATCTTGTTAATTCGGATTATCAATGGGTAGAAACCGCATCAATATACTTAGGTTTATATTTTGGTACATATATATCCCATATGAAGGTATTTCAATATAATTTAGCGAGATTTTTTGGGCCAAACATATTTCTACACCAAATTCCTTCACATTTTACAGATATAGCGTATTTGGAGCATAAATATTAGCAATATCTTAATCTCTACCGATTTCAATATAATTCGGTAAATTTATTTATAGGCCATATTACGTCACACATTCCAAATTGTGTGCATTAAATACACGAAATCGGCCGAAAATATATATAAGAGCTATATCCGAATTTGAACCGATACTCACCGAATGCAACGTCTTTCGTCCTTTGAGCAGCTGTCATAATAGACAGCTGTTCCACTCGGAGACCTTATGGACCATTGTTTTCTTCCTGGTAGAGTGCTGAAAGAGAGATTTCGGAAAAGAGAGACGTAGTGGACAGACAAGATTAATATAAAGATTAGAATATAGATTAAGATTATAGGTTTACGTAGGGTGAGCATTTGCCACGTTTTCTTCCCGTTAGAACCATCCCAAGCCCTTGGTAAGATAAAGCAGATTTGTCGGCAGAAACCTGTTAGAGATTGATTCGTGTGTTCACCCGTGGTACGCAATCTTCTAGGCATAAGCATTGGGCAGCGCCATAATAGGTGCTCGATTGTCTCTATCTCTTCTTCATCTTCTCACAGCCTGCCATTTGCAGTGACCAGTGATTATTCCAACTGTTAAGGCCTGGGTACATAAGCTGCCTCGGCTGGTTGCCTTGCTTGCTTCTGATAAAAAATAAAAAAGAAAAGGGCAACCCGGTTCGAAATTTGCTCGGCCTTCTTTATTCTTTTATTTTCTTTATGTCAGAAATGAAGCAGGAAAGCAAGGCAAGCAGGCGATGCTGTTTATGTACCCAGGTTTTTAGATCGGATTTATTTACTGAGAGTAGTGATGCGTTTCTTGGCTTTGAAGGGACTGGCCATATTGCCCTAGATCTGCCTCATATAGTGACACAAAGGGGCTTAATGGAGTTATCGTTCGCCATTTCGGTTGACTCCCAGACTTAATAGAGTGGAACTTGGGTGATTTAAGGGCCGCTTGACTATCGACGTAAATAGTCTCCGGTCCAACTATGTCCCTGTTCATATTGCTTATCAGTTCTGTGACTTTTCTGATCGCAAAGACTTCGGCTTGGAAGACCCTACAATTTTCGTTCAGCTTGAAAGAGAGTCGTAAGTTGAGGGGATTGCTATAGACACCTGCTCCTGTACCTGATTACATCTATTAGCCATCTCTGCAGATTTCCCATTCGCCTGAGAACACGATGTCACGCAGACAATCTTCAATCATCGGTTATCGACTGTCACTGATCGTGACGTCGGGATTAGATATATCGATGACCGCTGCTCTAGCTTCATCAGGTTTACTCGTTTTCTTACCAGACACCTTGAGACTCAAGTTGACCTGATAGGTTGCCTGGCCTTGGTATCCTTCCGATCAGATCTATCGATGACCGCTACTCTCTGAGTTCATCTGGTACCAGCGGTCTACTCGTTTTCTTACTAGCTCCGCTACCCGTGCTTGGGACAAAACCTTGTGGCTCAACTTGACCCAAGAGGTTGCCTTGGCAGTGGTTGTTGTTGTAACAGCGTTTGGGGAATCTCTTATTCGTAGGAGATCGCCTGACACCCCGGCGTTATGGAATCTCTTATTCGTAAGAGATCACTACGTAGTTAACCCTTTGTCGGTCACAATTTCCCCACTCAACGTTTCAGAACAGAATTGAGCAGGGGAGATTGTGACTTTAAGCCCCCGCATATAACCGAGATTGTTAAATCCATTCCAGCTATTAAAACTACATCTTGCATATTTCAGAATAGATTCTAGTCAAGTACATACATATTTAGTTAATACACAGACATGTACTTGCCTAAGTAAGAGGATGTGTTAACAACAACAACCTTTTACTTTTTAAAGCGAAGTGGGAATTCCCCACTCTTAAAAAATCAAAAGAAAACTATGCTCAGCTAGTATGTAACAACCATATACCTACTCAAGGTCATATGTACGTAGATAAATTTATGGCGGCAGATTATGTGATCACAGCAGGACTATACTCAAATGATGTACATTTTTTGAGATAAAAATCTACCTGATACCTAGTTTCCTTTAAAGCTAGAGATTTGTTAACATGCTCCGATCCCTTATTCTAAGAAATGAAATTTCCAATAAGACATATTTATGGTGTACATGGCTATAAATGGTCCAGCTGCCCAATAATCATGTCATATAATGCAGCAACAAGATGGCATGTCTAACGCTTATGGGACAGGTAAAATCGTTTATAAAATCTAATTCGATTAGAAAGCCTCGAACTATTAAAAAATGTATGTATATGAATATTAACAATATTCTTCACGAAAGTTACATACATTATTGGGATGCGAATAGGGCAGACCTTTTTGTATGGAGTCAACGAAGCGAGACTTAAAAAACAATCTCTCACAGGTAACGCCAAGATATGCTTATCATATCACGTAAATAGCACAACACCAACTCTACTTTGACAGAAAATTTTTCGAGATACCATAATGTCTTTTTACGTTTTCATACAATTTATTCACAGTAACAAAAAAATTTTACAGATTGAAAGCATGTCGCTGGCGTTTTACACCATCTTATAATTTCGATAATAATTTCTATGTACATATATCCTTATATTAAAAAAAAAAAAACAAATCCCATTAGAATGAAAGAAAAATTAAATTGAATTTTGCCTTACGATTTTTGTTCGTAATGTACACGTTAGATTTACGTTTGACTAATTCTAACATCCAATTGGCAGCACTTATCTGGCAATACAGCAATTGACAAGAAAATCCCATAAATCGGTATAAATAACTGCTAAAATTCCATTCATTTATTAAAGATGAAAAAATCAATTGTTTATTATGGATTAATCCAATATTTTCTTGATTAATATTAAATTTTATAAACAATCTCTTTCTCATTCCCCCTAAAAATTGCTAATACACAATAGAATTGCCATCCAATTGGTTGGTATCTTATTACATCTGGCAACCACCAAAAATAAGGCGCGTAAACATTTGTTTTGTTTTGCTTTGAACTGATATCGTTCGTTGGCCAGCTGCTAGAAAGCAAGCAGCACATGAAAGGAATCAAATAGTAATTATTCATGTACATGTGTGAGTTTGCGTGTGGTTCCGCTTTATTAGATAGTGGCGCGCGCGTTCTGTCCTGTTTTACCTATAATACATACCTATTCAGGGAGTAAGATTTCTCATTGCATTGCAGTCAGAAATACATAACTACACACACATACAGTTCACTTTCCACCCTTAAATCCAGCCTGCCCTTTGCGATCGTTTATGAGTGTGCAACAAGAACTAGGAATTTAGGTAGACAAATTACAAAGAACACAGGGACAAAAACTAACAGCAGCAGGCAATCAAGTCAATGGGACTCACTGGCAGCAAACATAACCAGCAAACAACAATTGTTGTAATCTTCGACATGTGTGTATAATATTGGATTACTTTCAAGGAACTATCGCAGTATTTGAAAGACCAACGAAGAGTAGAGTGGTGTTGCAAAAATTGTGAGTTCTAAATTGAATTTTATATCGAAGAGACCTTACTTCCAAACCAACTTTGGCTAAAATGGATCCCAAAATTGTAAGTACAGTGCATGTGTGTGGTTTTGTTGATTTTCAGCAAAGAACAACAAACCATTCAACGTTTTTTTTTCTGTATTGGAACTGTATAACTTATCATATTTCACTTACAGATATCCTCACAAATCATTGTAAGACCCCAGCAACGAAATCCCATAAAAGTTGTCACAGCTTGTTCACGAAACTTCAAAGGCATAGCAGAACACAGATATGACCGCCCGCTTATGGTAAATGCCTGGTCTCAAACAACCGGTGATGATTTCAATTTCTTACATGAACTAGAATTCAAACAAAAATCATCAAAACGAGAAGAAGAACTATTGGAGAAAATTCGCGTACTTGAGGAAAATCTAAAAGCCCATACCGAACTACTTTCTCAAATTCATGCCACGTCTGCCAGAACATCAGCCTTACTTGGACAACAAACAAACAATCAGTTGAAACCCATTCAAATACAAACTGTAGAATCACAAACGCTATCAAATCAACAATCATCTTTATATGCCGCCATACCAAAACGGGAATGTGCAGAGAATTCACCAAGTAATCATATGCAAAGCAGTGGAACCCAATCACCGAAAAGTGTTAGCTATACCATAATAGCTGAAGGTTCGGGTGATGGTAGTCAAGAACCCATAGAAATACAATTAGCCGAGGATGATGGTGCCTTAAATCTCAACAGTTCAGCAGATTCCGGTCGCTTTGAAATTTGTCTGGCCTCAGAAGAAGCAGACCTGAAAAACGATTCAATTTCCACACCAATTAACAACTCTTCTTGCGTATCAGGTAGTGATTCAATGACATCACTCAACAGCAGTGTTGAACATAACAACAGAAAGAGGAAATTTGAAACAGAAAGCTCCAACTATTACTTCAATACACAAGGAATACTTACTCCAGCCAACAAAAAAACCAACTCCGGCGAACAAACACCTCAAAAAAGTCTAATAAAACCAGTAAAGGCAGAAAATCTTATGGCCACAGCGAATAACTACCTCTCAACTTCCCAAAATTATTCCACACCAACCAACAACAATACCGAGGAAAATAAAATCAATAAAAACTATGTTATGGTCTCAATTGGTCCAAACAACACCAAAATACCAGCCAAGGTGTATGAAAGTATGAACTGGAGTTCAGCATCGATTGCAACAAGAAAACTTCTAATGACCATATTCGATCGTCAAACATTGGCAACACATTCTATGACTGGCAAACCTTCACCAGCCTTCAAGGGTCTCTGTAAACCGCTAAAAGAGATGTTAGATCCCCTGGCAATACAGGATATCATCTTTGCTGTTACACGAAAGTGTAATGTATCCGAAAGGGAAGTACGTAATGCCATAACCACGAAATGTGCCGATGAGAATAAAATGATGAAACTACAAATGAACAAACGAACACCAATGCGTGAAATTAATAAAGAAAACATTGAATATAAGCAATTAGATATAAATCGTAGATATAGCTAAAAAGTACATCCAAAGGATTGTTCTTTCATTATTGTTAATATTTTGTTAAATTTTGTTTCCACATACAGCACTAAGGTACAAATTAATATTTGTTTTAATATAAATTCGTTTTATGTTTTCAAGCATTAATATTACAGACCTAAGATTAATGAACCAAATTTCTTAAAACATAAGTTATAAATGTACATTGCAAAAATGTAAAATAAAATGTTGTACTTACTATATTTTATACAAATAATTGTTTAAACCCATAAATATTTTTCTCTGTTTGAAAACAGATTCCCAAAAAACATTCCTATGACATTAGTTGTGTCTTTTTACTTTTTCAGTAATAATTATTCAGTAACTTCTTTTCAGAGAGTAAGAGAGATTTTACTCTTTGATACGAAAATAGAGAAAAAGTAAAAAGACAGCATTTAGTAAACTTTAGCATGATAACAGTTGATAACCAAAACAAAAACATTGCCGCCAATGCATGAAAGAAAAACTAACTCCAAAGCAATGAAAAAGTTTTTAAATTTGAAGAAAAATAAATAAAAAATAATTAATATATTAATAAAACAATCAATAAATATAGCTGCATCGTAATATTTATAGTATTTTTTTCACAAAAATAAGATAAACATTGTGCAGCTGACCATTAGCAGATGATTAAAAAACAGCTGATCGAACTTGCTAAATGTTGCTGGGAAAAATTCTTTCAGCAACTTTTAGCAATTTCTCAGCAAACAACTGTCAAAATTGTTCTCTCACTTCGCTCTCTTTTACTGAACTTTTGTGTAAAAAGACAGCATTTAGTAACATTTCGTAATAATTATTACAAATTATCACGTAAAAAGACACACCTATTAATAACATGGCAAAATTGTGTGTAAATAAAGGTTTACACGCCTGACGTAGACTAATGAAGACATAGACGTCGGATCACTCAATTTTTCCGCGGTCAAGTCACTCAAAACCGAAAACTCAAAAAAGTTCGAAGACGATTTTTGGGGAAAATTGCAATATTTTCTTGCATATTTTTATCTGAGAATCAAAAACTAACCCTATGTAGACTTTTGTCAGAAAAAACTATTTGTTATGTTGTATTTTTTTGGCATTTTATATTGAGTTTCTTATTTAACACACTCAATTCGAACATAGTCGGTGAGAGAGATCCGACGTATATGTCTTCATTACTCTATGCACCTGACAAAAACTCTCCGGACTTGCTATGAGGAATCCTCCTCAATATTTAAGATAGAGCTTTATAATTTGGTACAGAAGGTATTACTCCTAGGGTGTTGTTATTGAAAATGGAACGGTACTTCCCGATTTTCAGTATTTTGAAAGTTTTAGTCACATTAGTCGCTGAAATTTGGCATTTAGTCTTTTTGGGACTAAAAAACGTTTCTCCAGAAATCTATCAGTATAGGTCCACGTTTTGATGTAGTCCCATAGAACGGTATCACTTGGTACCTACGGATTTTAGGTACATATTTTCAAGCTTTTAGATTAACTATCACACCGAAAAGGCGTTAATTTGGCATTTAGTCTTCGCTGGCAGCATTAAACTTCTCCACAGAAATTCGTTGCTATAGGCCTGCGTTCAGGTTTTAATCTTCCAAGGGGATACGTATTGATCATAACTTTACAGGCATAGATCGGGTTCGAATACGGATTAAATCGGTATACTCCTTCGGGTAGCTTCCACACAAAATTCGGAAAAAGTGAAGTTTAAGAGCTCCTCCAGGATCGTTTTGTTCTCCTTGCGGCCATCTTTACGACGGTACATTTCTGGGGCATGTCCATACTTCTGAATATTAACTACGTCGAACCACTCTTTCAAGTAACTCCCACACAAATTTTGGAAAGTATGCAGCTTAAGGACTCGTTTGGGATCGTTTATAAATTGTGTACGAGGACTGAACAAAAATTATCAGGCCTAACAATGAAAACGCGAATATTTACCATCAAAAATAGTTTTATTGTTTTCTTAAGTAGTCTCCAGCATGATTTATACGCTTTTTCATGCGCTCAAACCAATTGTTGAATCTCTTTTTCCACTCCGATTTATACACCTCAAAAGCATGGTTTTTGAACGCTTTTACATCATCTTCCGGACACGAAAATCGTTGAGCACGCCTTTTTTTCTTGAAATGCTGGTCATTTGATCCCCAGTCAGGACTGTACAGCGGATGACCCATCAATTTCACGTTTTGTCCCGCCAAACAGATGCTTGTTTGAATCGATGTGTGGGAGCTCCCATTGTCATGATCAAGAAGGATTTGCTTGAAGGATTCGTTTTTCGAATTTCTCAGGAAACTTCAGACAAAAAAATTGTAGTGTAACACTCAGAATTAACCATCCTACATTTCTAAAGCCGTATAGCCGCAACACGGTCAGTTTAGCCAAAGAAACAGGCGACCATTCTGATTCTTACATGAACGGCTTTCGTTGGATTTGGCTTGCTTTCAAAGACCTAAACGGTCGATTCCTGTTTTGTTTCGGACTCCTAAGCATAGATCCAAGATTCGTCGTCTGTAACGATCTTATAAACGTCGTTTGAAGCACAACGATCGTTTTTATTCATACTTTCTTTGCACCAATCCACAAGAGCCTCTTTTTGAGCGATCATCCAATTGTGCTGGATCTAACAAGAAAAATCCATTTTTGCGACCAGGTGTTCATGCAATATCAAATATTAGTTGGTGGAAGACATGCCCAAGGATGCCTCTATATCACGGTATATAACATTGCATTATCCGTACACGGACGGCTTAATTTTTTCTTACACAACGGGCGATTTTGGGCGATCCTCACTACATTCGTTTTTTGGCTAGTGTCGGCCACAATTGAATTCATTAACCCGGTTTTTCATAGCGTTATAGGATGACCCTTTATCGACATACAAAGATTTTAGGGGTCGATTATCGATAGCAATTATCGTTGAGTGGAGTTGTCAGTTGTCAAAATTACTTTATGTATGGCAACCTTCAACTGAAGTTGCGAATCTCAGTTGACGAACCGGCTGTTTTTCAGCAACCAGTTATTTTCAGTTGCAGTGAATATTTTCGAAGAAAGAAGAAGTAAAATTGAAAGGAAAAAACATTTTCTTAACAATTGTTGATTATTTGCATGATTATTTAATTTTGTCTATGAAAAATATGGTGAAAATAACAATAAAACAACAGTCTAAAATACTAATTGATAAATGTGCACATTGGTTCCATCTATACAGCCGACAACACCAGGGAATTTCGTTTTTGAATAAAAATGTGTTTTGTTTTGTCTTTTTTCCTCCTCCGACAATTTCGAAACGATCCAATTTGTCCTCTATCAAGTGGACAACTTCTTTCAATACGTTCGACAATGTAGATTGAGCCATGCAATTGTTGTAATCATTGCCATGGGACTTTTGGAAACTTCCATTCGCAAAAAATCTTAACGCAGCGCATTGCTATTGCAGTTGATCTGTAACTTACTTTGAAGTCATCCTTTAACGTTTCCATAATGTAAACTACGGCATCCTTTTCAATCGAAAATACGCCTTAAATCTAAAATAATTTACTGATTATACAAATCATTCGAACATGAGCTTCAACTTACAGTGCAGATGGCAATTCTAATGGATTCGACTTGTCCCTCAAATTTCTTCTAATAGATGCCATGTCCTGTACATTTTCTTCATCATCAAAGAGAAATTCTACTGAACTTATAATTTTAAAATAGTTTTTTTGTTGAATTGTGCCTTTTGGATTTTAAAGTTCACAAGTTTGAAAAAATACTGATCGATAACACGTTTATCGTCAACCCAGTTGGGTTGACACCATTGATACAACATTTCATCTCAGTTGTGCTGACAATTGACAACGCAACTCAAGTTTAGTGATAATGCAAGATCGACCCCTTAATTTGATCGATGCACTCTAGCCGTAATTCGACGTCGAAAGTTGTGAAAAATTATCGGGCGAAAATGTTCACAAGTAAATTCCATTTTTTTGCAAAGTGGGTTTTTCAAGTCACTGTAAACAACACTACACAAGGTTGTATGACAAACTGTCCTGAGTACGTATAGGCTAAACACTGTCAAACTGTCCAAAAATAAATTCAAATGGCGCCTGGCAACACACGGTGTTGCCCAGGCCAGATAGTTTTCCTGCATCCCGCGTATGCGGCCCTAGTTAAGACGGTACCATTTTTTCGGGGGCAAATCCATACTTCCCGAGAAATTGGCCCAAAAAACTTAAAAACCTCTTTGGACGACAGAAGTATTGTGTTTGCTTCTTTTCCTTAAGTCCGAGGTTGAGGGTATACCTCTGTCAGTACAGCTGACTGTAAAGGCCTGCGTACATAAGCTGCCTTGCCTGCTTACCTAGCTTACTTCTGATAAAAGAATAAAAAAGAAAAGGGCAACCCAGTTCGAAATTTCCTCGGCCTTCTTTATTCTTTTATTTTTATTATGTCAAAAATGAAGCAGGAAAGCAAGGCAATCAGGCAGAGCAGCTTATGTACGCAGGCCTTTACTTCTTTTTCAATCACTACGCAAATGGGTGCCATGCTTATGTGTTTAAATGCGTAGACAACCAAAAATGATCAGATTTTTTATAAACAAATACAAAAATATTTAAGATTTTGTGGGTAGAATAATGCTAAATTCATAATTGCAAAATGCTAAGAAAAATGCTAAATGGAAATTTTGCGACAAAAACAAAAAAATAATGCTAAATTTAGCTGCAAAAATGCTAAAATGACCACACTGATTGGGATTCAACAAGATCAATTTCAATAAGTACACCATCGGGCCAAACTTTATACAACCTATATCATGAGTTGTATTGAAGTAAAATGGAAAGTACTAAGCTCTTCCATAACATAGTAGCTTTTCCATCACGCCAAAACTTATCCTTAAAAGAAATAATATGAAGTAAAATTATTTGGGGAATACTCCAGACGATTGCCATGATGCAGTCAATGCCTATGGAGGAGGTGAGTACAACCTTAAACATACGTAAAATCAGGAGGTATGAGGTCGTATGGGGTATATACCAAAATATGAACCTATATTGATACGTGGAGGTTTCCAACGCACTAAAAATCTGAAATAATAAGTTACAGCAGCTTTCGTAAAAAATTACAGAAACATCGGTCTAAAGAAATCGTAAGGACCTACTTGTGTCCAAAATGTTTGTGGATACTTTTTTTTTACCACTAGAAACCTTAAATCGTAAATTAGAACTATTTTGGTCGGAAAATGCAGCTAAAGTCCTCAAAGTAGAACAAATCGTGAGATACCGTGATATGGGGGTAATACCAGAATGTGGACATATGGCGCCAATTTTTCGTAGAGAAATTTTCTGACCCCATGGAACTTTAAATGACGAAAATACTATTTATGTAAGCTAAAATGGCAAAACTTTTCAAAAACCTTTAAAATACCGAAAATAGTGAAGTACAGATATATTGACAATATCAAAACGTGGACCGATATAGCTTATTTTCAATGCCAAACATCGTAGAAGTAATAGTACAAAATTATAAAGCTTTATCTTAAACATTGCTAGCAGCATCTTGATTTCAGCAGACGGACATGGTTATATCGACTTTATATATTTTATAAGGTCTCCGACGAACATTTCTTTGTTTTCTTCTTCTTTATTTACTCATCCGTTATCCTCATAAAAGTGATCGTACAATTAATTTTTATATTTATCGCATTACAGTTATCTTATTGTATAGTCAGCTCTCTGAGCCTTGCATCGGTATAACCTGTCCAGTAATAATAATTATGGATCATATTGTAAACCGAATATATTTGAAACTCACTGTAAAACAGGCCTGCTCATACAAATATATTTTGTTATTAGGTCTGTAAATTGAATTGTGTATTGAAAATTTTCATTTCAACAACAAAAGCTCTCTTCTTAAACTTTGTATGTAACATGCAAAAGGAAGCAAGATAGAAGACCCATAGTTCCTTTGAGGCATATACAAGATTCACTTTCTCAGTCGATTAATGCATGACCGTCCGTCTGTCCATGTATTTTTATGATCAAAGTACAGGTCGCATTTATTGTCCGATTCAAATAAAAATTGGGGAAGATCATTTTTTGGTCAAATGACGAACGCTATTTATTTTGGAAAAACCGGTTCAGATTTGGATATAGCTCCCATATATATTTTCGCCCGATTTTATGTACATATTTGGGCCAACAGACACACAAATTCTGTCCGATTTCGACGAAATTTGAAACGTGTAATAAAATTTGGTCTAGAAATAACTGTGCCAAATAATATTGAAATCGGTTCAGATTTGGATATAGCTCCCATATATATTTTCGACTGATTTTAGGTATTTGTTGCGCCAGTCACGCTACGCTATTATGAAATTAAAAATTGTAAACAGGTTACGGAATTTGGTTTAGAAATAAGATAGCAAAATGATATTTTTCATACATTTCTTCACCCGATTTGAGGTATTTGGTGCACCAAACCATGGGTGACCAAGAAGCATGGTACAAATACACAGGTAGCCGCATCGGCAATTGTTGGTAACATTAGGTGTCAAAATTTGACATCAATTCAATGCAGTTGACACATTATGTTACCATCAGCTGGCATGATAATGCTACCTGTATTATTGTACCATGCCAAGAAGAGAACAAACAAAATGTGAATGTATTCAAAATATTTGCAATTTATGACATTGTGGTGTAGTAATGTTTGCACCCAGCAAACACAATGTCGGACGCGTCTGCTCAAAGTCGGAAATTTTTTCCGACGCGTCTGACCGAATTCGGTCCGAACTCTGTCCGGTTAGTCTGACGTCCTCCCTCTCTCTATCTGAAGCGATTTTGTTCTATTTTCTCTAAGAGATTTTCATCGTCAAACTTCAACACTATACCGTGGAAAGTCAGACATACATATATATAGCTTTGTTCCTTTACTTTTTTAATGGTAAGAGTGGTAAAAGAGAAAAGTGTCAGAATTGCTCAAAATTGCTCTCTCATGAACATTTTTAGCAGAAAAGTAAAGGAATGGAAAAATTGTAGATCTGGTAGCAATGTCAAAAGGAAACATACAAAATCAATTTTCGTCTTTTATTTCACAGTTTTTAATTTGGTTTTGTCAGCGTTCGACTTTTTCTTCTGTTTTTCGTCCATTTTTTTCTCCATTGTGAAATAATCGTCAAACAAAAGTCGAAAAATCAGTTCTGCCATTTTTTACCTGGAGAAATTTGTCTGGTAGCCTGTGGTAGAAGAGAAGGGCATATGTGATCTCTCTCACTCTCTTAAAAATTGTTGCCAGTTTTACCACTTTTTGGGGTTAAGGAACGCTTTGCAGGTTAAAAGTGGTAACAAATGGTAAAAATGGTAACCTCAGGTAAGTAAAGGAACACAGCTTATATTGACAAAGTTAAGTTTTTATAGCTTTGTTCATTTACTTTTTAATGGTAAGAGTGGTAAAAGAAAAAAGTGTCAAAATTGCTCTCTCATGAACATTTTTACCAGAAAAGTAAAGGAACGGAAAATGGTAGATCTGGCAGCAATGTCAAAAAGAAACATAAAAAATCAATTTTCGTCTTTTATTTCACAGTTTTTAATTTAGTTTTGTCATAGTTCGACTTTTTCTTCTGTTTTTCGTCCATTTTCTTCTTCATTGTGAAATAATCGTCAAACAAAAGTCGAAAAATCAATTCTGCCATTTTTACCTGCAGAAATTTGTCTGGTAGCCCGTGGTAGAAGAGAAAGCCATTTTCGCTCTCTCACTCTCTTAAAAATTGCTTCCAGTTTTGCCACTTTTCGGGGTTAAGGAACGCTTTGCAGGTTAAAAATGGTAAAAATGGTAACCTCAGTTAAGTAAAGGAACACAGCTTATATTAACTTTTAAATGTGAATCATGGCAGAACTACCAGGTAGTGGTATCACACCAGCTGATCGAATATGAAAAGTCAAATCCCTTTATAAAAAAATTATTTTTGTTGTAATTTCCCCAACAACATAAAGAAAGTTTTGACATAACATATTCAAAATTTTACGATGCCACTACCTTGGTAATTGTGCCATGATGTGAATACATGAATTTAATATATTAATTAGAGTTGCGTCGTTCATGAACGAACCGGCTCAAAGGAACGATTCCGTGAAAAGAACGAACTGATCCGTATCCAGCTCATTCTTTTATATCGTTCATTTAGATCTCTGATGGCAAAGACATTGCTGCTTACAAAATTAGCAGCATTGGTTTTGCAGTCAAACTCTAAACAAACGCTGCCTTAGCGCAATCAGCACAAATTTCCACACAAAACAAACAATGATTCAGAGAGCTACTCTCGCTCAGTAACTCACCTCATTCAGTAGCACATCTCGGTCATATCTTTCTTTTGCATCATTCGTTCATCTGGTTCTTTCATATCAAGACCACCACAACTATGTACGTTCAGAAACAAAACCACCCCCATTAGCACACAAACAAGCAAGTAACACAACAGTTGTGTCATTCGTGAACGAACATTTTCAAAAGAACGATTCTGTGAAAATAACGACGGAGTCATATGCAGCAGAGAACGAACGAATTCAAAAGAAAATAATACAGTCAAATGTATTGTTGAACGAAAAAGAGCCAACGAACGAAGTAAACGACCCGGATCTTTTTGGTGAACGGAATGAAAAAGATCGATCCGCTCAATGAACGAGATTGCCCAACACTAATATTAATAGCAAATTTTTTACAATTTTCACAGATCCTGTTGCTGAATTTGTGTTTCTCCATTGTTGGTTTTTCCTACCATGATATTAAAAGCTTTAATATGTTTATAGTAGATGAATAAACATATAAATGCAAGGATTTTAATTTTTCATTAATTAACTGTGTAGTTTAACAGTTATAAATAAAAAACAAATTCTGTTCGAATGCTGGTAAATAAAACAGAAATTCATACGATAGTTCATCAGACGTCGGATGGAATTCGGTCCAAAACTTCCGAATTTCATATGATTTTACTTCTGAATTCGGACCGATATTTCATGGCTGAAATACTCAGACACCCTCATTACTGAGAGATACTTTGCAACCGCTGAAAATTTCATGTGGCCTGGCCTAGGAACCGAACCCCGGCATTCAGCGTGAAAGGCGGGTGTACATACCATTGCACCACGTAGGCACCCTATTAGATACATATGTCAAAACATGGAAATTTTACATTTTTAATTTTTGAAAAATAGACTTCGGAGTCATTTAATATGCTCAAAGCAAAAAATCATTACGTATCTTCGTTTCTAATATTATTCCATAGATTGGAGCTATATTTCAACTTCAAATCCGCCTTGTACGCAGAATGTCGTGGGTTCGATTCACCGGCGAGGTAACATCAAACTTTCAACGGTGGCAACATACACCTCAGTAGTGTTGGCGACATTTTCTGAGTATTTCAGCAATATAAAACGTCTCTAAAAGTGGTGTCTTAGGACAAGCCATTCGGACTCGGCGATAAACTGTAGGTCCCAAGCTTAATGTGATAATGTGCCAGAATCGACAAAGTAGTTTCTTACAATAAGCTTATTTGTTCCATAAAGGAATTTTGATTTGCTGAAAGCTAATTCCCAGGGGCAGTGGTGTAGGATATCACATGGTCGGCCCCGTCCGACTATAACCTTTGCTTACTTGTTATTAAATAAAAGCAATTGTGTTTTTATATTTTTGTGTAGTACTTGTGCCAAATGTCAACAAAAGTATAGACATTTTTATTTACAAATTAATTGGTCTGTTCCAGTACTGCAAGAATCTACTAATTTTTGCTATATTTTTCGATAACATAAAGGAAAAAATGTTATCGTAGTAAAAAATAGTAGAGCAAATGTTGATGACAAATTGACAATAATTGCTCTGTTCCAGAACCTGCAAGAATCTACTATTTTTTACTACGATAACATTTTTTCCTTTATGTTATCGGAAAATATAGTAAAAATTAGTAGATTCTTGGAGTTCTGGAACAAACCAAATATCGATAGCTGTCGATTATTTAAATGAAATATCGAAAATATCTTAAGCTGGGTACACATTGTCAGTTTTGAATGTCGATATTTCGCAATTATCGATAACTGTCAAACCGTCCAGCAACCACAAAACATTTTGCGGTTGCATGATGAATGACAAAAATGAACCGCCACACTACCAAGCAACAACAAAGCTGTCATTCAAAACTGACAATGTGTACCCAGCTTAATGTTGGGAATATCGATAGTTTGCCAGCTCTGGTTATCTGTCCGGGCCATACTTTATTAAACCCTGCGTTTACAAATGCCGGTATTGGCAAGACAATAGCAAAAATACAAACCTTTTTTCACAAATACATTTATAAATTTTTAAATATGTGTAGAGAAAAGTATGATGTATTGGTGAAAACGGTTTGTAACTTTGCTATTGTCTTGCCAATACTTACGCTTACTTGGCGTTTACACACAGACAGTTTGTCTTCAAATACAACTCTGATTTACTTTTACATTTTACATTTACATTTGTCGGCAGTCTCACAGATGTCCATCATTTTTTCACAGATATTTTTGTAAAAATAAGTGAGATAATAATTGAAATATGTTGAAAACAAAAGCACATGAACGACGATTTTAGTTCATAATTTTACAACCGTTTTTGAAGTTGTCTAGACGCCTACGTCACACAGGGAAGTTTTGGGTTTTTGACAATCAATACATGTACTGAACTGTCCTGTCACGTGTAAACGCAAAGTTATTACCTAAAAAAAATCCTTCAAAAACTGTAGTGTCTTAAGTTGTTCGAATATGAATTTTGCCCCGACTCTGAACGCCATCTACACTTAAATGATGGAACTAATTAAAATATTCTTGTTTCATGTAAATTATTCGTAAATATTCTATATCGCACGAATTAAGGTGCGAACAAATTAGCTCTGTTCCTTTACGTGCAAGAATCTTCAAGTTTTGCCACTTTTTACTCGAAAAACGTTCCTTTACTTCTGACACCATACAATTCATATGTGAGCAGATTACAACTTTTACTACTTTTGCCGGTTTTACCATTTTCAAAAGTAAAGGAACAGACTAATTGAGAAATGCATTCTTATCCAACCTCAATTTGTGTAAAAGAATAAAGTAACGCAGGATCGCATTTTAATTAGGTCGTACCTCCACATTATTCTTTTACATGAAATAGAGCGTGAAGTGAGCTGCACATATCATTGTCCCGGTACATACTAGAGTGATTTCATTGAAACATTTGCAAACACATACATCGTTTCAGTAAAGTTGGGCGTCATTTCTGATAAAAGAAAAATTCGATCTATGCTGCCCTTTCTCTTTTATTCTTTTATGCCATGTTCATACCAGCGTTTGAATCACCTTGTTCGCTCTCATAATTACGTACACGAATTAACCCGTTCATACGACATGGTACACAATTCATAGCAACATGATTCATACTTTTATACTTTTTATTTACTGTTTTTGAAGAAAGTTTCAGCCAAAAGAAAATTAATTGATATGAAGTGCAAAAATATTTGTCCTTCTTTCAGATACCTATTTAATTTTAAAATATATTATTTTCATTCATGTTTTCTATTTTTCTCACAATTTTGGTGTTTTCAGAAAATATTTTAATTTTTCTATTTTCAAAATTAACGAGAGAGACCTGCCAAAATAACTTTTTAGTATACAGGCTTTCTGGCAGGCAATTGATTTTTGTATCTAGATTTGTACGCGAATTTGAACCGATAGATAAGAAATGCAACTGCAATGAAAGAGAAGACAAAATTTGCTATGATTTCAATGTATACTAGCCGTGAAACCGTTTACATTTCATTCATGTTTTGCAGTTTTTCTAAAAATGTTTGGGCTTTTAATAAATTTTTAAATTTTGTATTTTTCCTGTCATATTTAATTTATTTCGATACATTCTCTCATTTGTTAGAGATGGGACATATTTTATCATCGTTCGGAGAGTAATTAAAATTGAACAATGTACAAAAATCGTTGTTCGTTCTCACAATTTTATACGGGAAATGAAGTAATTATATCGCAATTTGGGTTCGAACAACGAATAGAGAGCGAATTAGCCTTAAGCATGGCATACACTATCAAATTTGATTGCCAAGCCGATGAACCCCTTATAGTACGTTTATATATAACCGGATTTAACAAACCCACTGGGTTTCAAATGTCAATTCCTTTTCGTATACGTCAAATAAATCCTCATTACGAAGGTTAACCCTGCAAAAGGCTATAATATAAACATGGCCTAACGTACGTGTGTGCTTGATAAGTGTGTAGCAAAGCATTCAATCAGCCTTCAATCTGCAATCGAAATCTTAAATTTTTCCTCTAAAAAATAATGAACTTATTTTTTTTTTTTTATTTCTTCACAAACGCAATGTTCTTTTTTCCAGAATTGCTTTTTGACAATTTTAAAATAAACCATATTCATCGGATTGACTGGGTTTCATTTTGAAAATCAAAACTTTTTTGATTTTCCTCAATCCATAAAATTCACACACACATTCTCATATTTTGAAAAATTTACACATACTACTACAAATGTTGACATCAAAATTTGATAGTGTATGGGGCGCTTTAGTATCATTGTATAAGTAAAGATGTAGATTTAAATGAAAACAATCTAAAGAACCCTTCTTTTTCCTTAATTCTTAAAACGTCAATATTAGTAAACACAAAAGCAACAAGTGGGTTTGTTTACAATACCATTTTTGAGCATTTTATAAAAAACGCGAAAAATGAATGAATGGTGCAATGGTATGCACGCCCGACTTGCACGTAGAAAGTCGGAGGTTCGATTCCCCGACCAGGCAACATCAAACATTTTTCAACGGTGGCAAAATACCCCTCAGTAATGTTGGCGACATTTCCTGAGTATATCAGCCTTGAAAAACTTCTCCACAAGTGGTGTCTTAAGACACGCCGTTCGGACTCGGCGATAAACAGTAGGTCCCATATCATTGAGCTAAATATGAATCGGGGTGCACTCATTGATATGAGAGAAGTCTCCCTTGTCCCGTATGGGATGTTGTGGAACAATGTTTTTTTTTCAAGGTTTCCCCACATAATCGGGTTGTGGATATGATAAAATGTTTGTTTCAATGCAAAGCCAACCAATTTCTTCCATACAAATGTTCTAAAAACAAATTTAAAAATCATTGAATTCGATTGTTCTTTAAATTTTTTGGCATATTATTCAAACAGCACACACACATAAGTTGTGTCTTTTTACTTTTTCAGTAATAATTATTCAGTAACTTCTTTTCAGAGAGTAAAAGAGATTTTACTCTTTGATACGAAAATAGAGAAATAAGTAAAAAGACAGCATTTAGTAAACTTTATCAAGATAACAGTTGATAACCAAAACAAAAACATTGGCGCCAATGCATGAAAAAAAAACTAACTCCAAAACAATGAAAAAGTTCTTAAATTTTAAGCAAAATAAATGAAAAATAATTAATAAATTAATAAAACAATGAATAAATATAGCTGAATCGTAATATTTATAGTATTTTTCCACAAAAATAAGATAAACATTGAGCAGCTAGCCATTAGCAGATGATTAAAAAACAGCTGATCGAACTTGCTAAATGTTGCTGGGAAAAATTCTTTCAGCAACTTTTAGCAACTTCTCAGCAAACAACTTTCAAAATTGTTCTCTCACTTCGCTCTCTTTTACTAAACTTTTGTGTAAAAAGACAGCATTTAGTAACATTTCGTAATAATTATTACAAATTATCACGTAAAAAGACACACCTATACACAGATTGTGTGTATTGTTTTGACGTTTTACAAACAGTCGAAAAAAAACATTTAAATTGACAGAAAGCTTTGGCTAACCTTTCTTATTAAACCATGCTTAAGGCCGCGGCACATACGGTCCGTTGAGCGTCGCGTTGCAACAACCATATGACGCAACGCGTCACACAACGGACCGTATGTATTTGGACCACTTCTGAAACGTTGGATGTGTTTTCGGCTTTTCTTTGGTGTGTTTCTACCTATATAATTGTATCATGGTACAATTACAAAGGTAGATGCATCGGCGAATTGCGAATTGTCAAAATTTTCGCCAAGTGGTCTCTTGTTGTCTCTTTTTATTGAGTTTTCATTTGACTTATACGCAAGGAATTGACAGTTGAAATCGAGTGCATTTCGTAAATGTAAACATAGTTTTACTTACCAAATCATATGGTTTTTTGTTTTAATTTTTCATGGCGAATTCCTAGTTTTTTGAAGTTTTAGATTCGATCAGCTGGGCTGAGGCATCTACCTTTGTAATTGTACCATGATACCAACAAAATTTATGGTGAAATAAAACATGCGCATCACAACATAATATGCCTGTTCGATAACTTTGCAAGTAAAAAGTTTTTGCAAATTCTTGCAACTACTTGCAAGACTTCTCATTTCTCTTTTACTGAACAAGTTTGTTATCGAACAGCATTTTGTAAAAGTTTGTGCAACTTTGTACAAACTTTTGGGTTATCGTACAGACCTAATAACTACATGTTTTCTTAACAGGGTTTGTATCAACAATTTTATGCTTGGTTTACATTTACGAAATCCACTCGATTTCAACTGTCAAATCCATAGGTTAAACGTCAAATGAAATCCAGATGAGATTTCATTTGACGTTTGAGCTATGAGTTGAAATCGAGTGGATTTCGTATATGTAAACCAAGCATTAGGCATCGAATATCCGTACTAGGAGGGTTACCATATGCACCAAGGAGTACCAGTAGTGGAATTCTGTAACTCATTTTTCGAGTTACCGACAAATATCGGTAAAATTAAAATACTTATAATTTCGGTAATTAATGAAATGTTTCGGTATGTTAACAACCAAAATAACGCTATTGCTAAATCCTACCGATAGCAAAAGTGTTGTCAACTTTTATTGATACTTTTAATTTATAATTTTGCTTTTTATTGTTACAGATTTTTGTCGGTAACTCAAAAAATGAGTTACAGAATTTCACTACAGGTCAAATTACATGTAAACAGAGGGTCCTATGGGTCTTAACTGGGTCTGACAAACTGTATGTTGTTATAGGAACGCTGGTTTATAGGAAATTTTCTCACCTTGTGAATACTGATTTGGTGTATGTCTATATTTAAGTCTTATTAGCCCAGTGGTGCGATTTGCTAACTCATTTTTTGAGTTACCGACAAAAATCGGTAAAATTAAAATGCTTATAATTTCGGTAATTAACGACATTTTTCGGTAAGTTAGCGACAAATAAAAAACAGGCGTAAATTTCTACCGATAGCAAGAGTGTTGGCAACTTTTATTCGAACTTTTCATTCATAAGTTTGCATATTAATTTTAACGATTTTTATCGGTAACTCAAAAAATGAGTTACAGAATTCCACTACAGATTTATATCTGTGGCGGAATGTCTGCAGAGTCTCAGTAACATAATAATCTGCATGAAATCGACAAAAAATTAAATTAGAACACTTTTTAATGATTTTCCAAATATAAGGCCATGTTTATATTATAGACTTTTGCAGGGTTAACCTTCTCAATGAGGATTTATTTGACGTATACGCAAAGGAATTGGCATTTTAAACCCCGTGGGTTTGTTAAATCCGGTTATATATAAACGTACTATAATTGACCATTTTCGTCAAAAATTCCTGCATTTTAGCTTATTTTTTGCATATATTTCGCATGTTTTTGATGTGACCACAAATATCGAAAAATTGATCAAAACGTCTAGATCCAAAATTTGAGTCCAATCGGATAAGAAATAAAAAACATTCTAAAATCCGATGTCTAATGATGACATTCTACAGAACATTTATAAAAGTTCATTTTCAAAAAGAATGAGTTACCCCCTGTTTTTGTAAAATTTTTTATTCTTCTCACACGAATTGTCAAATTTTGTAGATCGATTTACTCGCTTACCTCAAATGTAGAGCGCTGATTTTTAAGTGAGGAATTCTTAAATATATGTATATGAAACGGGTGTACGAAAAATTAGATATCGGCCTGTTCCTTTACTTTTGAAAGTGGTAAAACCGGCAAAAGTAGGAAAAGTTGTAAACTTCTCTCATATGAATTGTATGGTGTCTGAAGTAAAGGAACGCTTTTCGAGTAAAAAGTAGTAAAACTTGAAGATTCTTGCACGTAAAGGAACAGAGCTATGTATGTCTTCTGGGGGCTGAGCTATGGATGCCTAAATTATTACGAATATAGACGAACGAACAAAAATAAGTTACAAAAAACAGGGAGTTATTATTGTTCTAAAAATATGTGTACTTATAAAACCACAGCTATGAATAATTCCAACGTATTTCAAAAATAAACATTACTTATAAGGCAAGTAACAGTCAGTATTCCTATTGTAGATCATCAAGCGACAACACATCGCGGATTCATAAAACTAGAAAATCTCTCTTATCCAACTAAGTCAAAATGTCGAATGGAGAATTTAGCAATGCCATCAGTAAATGCAAATTAATTTTCCTTGGAGAAAATAGTGTGGGAAAAACTTCTCTGATAACTCGTTTCATGTACGACAGTTTCGACAATACATATCAGACTACAATTGGTATTGATTTTCTATCGAAAACCTTACATTTGGATGATCGAAGAGTACGCCTACAACTGTTGGATACTGCTGGACAAGAACGTTTTCGTTCGCTAATATCCTCGTATATACGAGATTCAACAGCAGCAATAGTTGTTTATGATGTTACCAAACCAATAACATTCGAACAAACCTCTAAGTGGATAAGTGATGTTAGAGCTGAACGAGGTACAGAGGTTATTATCATTTTGGTTGGTAATAAAACTGATCTTGCTGGAAAACGAGAAATCACAACGGAAGATGGCGAAAATAAAGCGAAGGAATTGAATGTAATGTTCATAGAGACAAGCGCTAAAACAAGTTATAATGTGAAGAAACTGTTTGATCGTGTAGCTATGGCGTTGCCCTTCGTAAGATCAGCGCCGAGAGATATGTCAAGTGGGGATGACCAAAGAATTGAATTGGAATTGCAGAAAGAAGATGAAAGGAAAAGAAACGAAAACAAAAGAAAATGTTTTTGTTATGCCATGTTCATACCAGCATTTGAATCTTGTTGTTTGCTCTCATAATTATGTACATGGTAGAATAAAGTAAAGGTAGGACACAGCTAACAGCTGATTACAATTTTTTTCTTTTTATGGCCTAATCTGTCAAAAGCAGGGTTGACATTTTGTACTATGTTTGACATTATGCAATCATAAAGGTAGATGCATCTTGAATTGTTCCAACAAAAAACTTCTGCTGTTACAATACATTTTAAAATTAAAAATGGGCAAAAATGTGTATTCGCGTGGCAAAATAAAATTGTTGATTTTTGTTGAATGTGTATTCGCGTGGCAAAATAAAATTGTTGAATTTTTTTAGCAAAACTTACGAATGAACGATTTATCAAATATTGATATTAATTTAAATTTGTTCAAAAAGTACGGGAATGTAAAAATTACAATTTTTGTAAAAATTCTGCTGACATTTATCTGCAAATCGGATGCCAGCAATCACGATGCCAGATTAGCCAGACTTGTCAAGTAGAAAATAAGTGAATGATATGTTTTCACTGTCATAAGTTTGGGAAGAACTTTTGCTATTTTTGGAACACATTTCCAACAAGAATATTCTGGAGCCTAGCTAAAAAAGTTTTTACTCTATTTGGCACTTTTAACATATAAAAAGTGGAGCTCTAAGTTCCATTTTTTTTTTTAAACGGGATAGCTATTCAGATACATCTACCATTATTATTGTACCATGCCATTTGACGTTTTAAGCCATGGCTGCAGGGTTCCATTTTTCAGTGATTTTCATACCTGGCCTACCACTACTTGATTGTACCATGATTATGTACACGAATTAACCCGTTCATACGACATGGTACATAATTCATAGCAATAGGATTCATATTTTCATACTTTTTATTTACTGATTTTAAAGAAAGTTTCGTCCAAAAAAATTAGTAAAATTAATTGATATGAACTGAAAAACTATTTTGTCTTCTTTCAGATATCTATTTAATATTTAATTATATTATTTTCATTCATCTTTTCTATTTTTTCTCACAATTTTGGTATTTTCAGCACATTTTTTTAATTTTTTCTATTTTCAAAATTAACGAGAGAGAGGCCTACCAAAATAAACTTTTTGGTACACAGACTTTTGGCCCCGGCACATACGGTCCGTTGTGCGTCGCGTCACGCATTAAGAACAACAACCACATGTAAGTGATGCCAAGTTTGTTCTTGAAGTTTTCATGTGGTTGTTGTAACGCGACTCTCAACGCGCTGTATGTGCAGAGGCCTTTTCTGGCAGGAATTTGATTTTTGTTTCTAAACTTCAAGAACAAACTTGGCATCACTTCCACTTTTTTCATGTAGTTGTTCCCAGCAAAAAATTTTGGAAGTTGTGCAATTGGAGTTATGATTTCACTACATCTTTCGATGTAGTCCAACAGAGTTATGAAAATGCACTCCGTTCGATACATTTTAGCTTTGTTCCTTTACTTTTTTAATGGTAAGGGTGGTAAAAGAGAAAAGTGTAAAATTGCTCAAAATTGCTCTCTCATGAACATTTTTACCAGAAAAGTAAAGGAACGGAAAAATGGTAGGTCTGGCAGCAATGTCGAAAAGAAACATAAAAAATCAATTTTCGTCTTTTATTTCACAGTTTTTAATTTAGTTTTATCAGCGTTCGACTTTTTCTTTTGTTTTCGTCAAACAAAAGTCGAAAAATCAGTTCTGCCATTTTTTACCTGCAGAAATTTTGCTGGTAGCCTGTGGTAGAAGAGAAAGCCATTTTCGCTCTCTCTCCACTCTCACTCTCTTAAAAATTGCTTCCACTTTTGCCACTTTTCGGGGTTAAGGAACGCTTTGCAGGTTAAAAATGGTAACAAATGGTAAAAATGGTAACCTCAGGTAAGTAAAGGAACACCGCTTTTATAAGCAGTTGCTGTAGAGATCCCTACAGAAAAAAACCAGTTGGTTGATCCCTACACATTTCTTCAAAAGACAAACAAGAGTGTATACATTTCGGAGAATTTGTTATAAAATAAAGAAATAAAAACTTAAGTTGCGAACATTTTTGCGGTAATTCACGAGACGGAAATTTTTAATGGAGCGGAGTTGGAGTCCATGTCGAAAGCTGAACTAGTGATGGGAAGGCAACATAAAAAACCTTTTGGATGATGAAGCAAAATCAGATGCGCTTGGATTAAATTGAGAGCGAAGGAAGTAAAGGCCTACGTACATAAGCTGCCCCGCCTGGTTGCCTTGCTTGCTTCTGATAAAAGAATAAAAAAGAAAAGGGCAACCCAGGTCGAAATTTTGCTCGGCCTCCTTTATTCTTTTATTTTAATTATGTCAAAAATGAAGCAGGAAAGCAAGGCAACCAGGCAAAGCAGCTTATGTACCCAGGCCTTAAGCTCAAATGTGATTGAATTTAATGGATTTTTTTTTTAAATTTGTGTATATACATGGTATAAGTAAAGAGGTAGATTTAAATGAAAAAAATCTACAGAACCCTTGTTTTTCCTGAATTCCTAAAACTTCAAAATAAAAGCAACAAGTGGGTTTGTTTACAATACATTTTTTGAGCATTTTATAAAAAACGATAAAAATGAATGAAGTGTTAAGTTTTCTCCACATAATCGAGTTGGGAATATGATAAAATGATTGTTTTAATGCAAATCTGACGAAATTTTTCCATACAAATGGCCTAAAAACAATTTTAAAAATCATTGAATTCGATTGTTTTTAAAATTGTTTGGCATATTATTCAAACACCACACACACATACACATTTTGTGTATTTTGTTTTGAAGTTTTAGGAATACTGGAATGAAAAAAATTAAATTGACATAAAGCTTTGGCTAACCTTTCTTATTAAACCATGTGTATATATATAATAAATATAATAAAGTTCATTGAGTTCTTGTTTTACACAAATAATAAATGCATTTTATTTATTTTGGTATATTTCGCAATGGCTTGCATTTTTATTGCATCTATAGACTGATTAAAAATGCAATCCGGAGAATGAATATAAATTCAATACAAAGCACTGCATCTTAAGCCGTGATTTGCATCGAAAATGGAGTGCATCCTAGCTGTGTGCTGTGGAAGCAAAATGGAGTGCATCCTAGCTGCGCGCTCTCTTGTAAAATTTATAAGTGAATTCATAGGAAAAGAACTGATTAAACTACATCCACGGATGCAAACTTTTTGCTGGGTTGTTTCCGACGCGTGACTCGACGCACAACGGACCGTACGTACCGGGGCCATTAGTATGAACAAGGCATTATCAGAAATGACTCATAACTTATGGCCCCGGCACATACGGTACGTTGTGCGTCGCGTTACAACAACCACATGAAAACTTCAAGAACAAACTTGGCATCACTTACAGTTTTTTCATGTGGTTGTTGGTTTTAACGCGTGACGCAACGCACAACGTACCGTATGTGCCGGGGCCATTATGGGCCAAATACATACGGTCCGTTGTGAGACGCGTTGCAACAACCACATGAAAAGTGTGTAAGTGATGTCAAGTTTGCACTTGAGGTTTTCATGTGGTTGTTGTAACGCAACGCTCACCGTGTGTGCTGCCGCATTTAAGTCCCGGTCCACACTAACGTGAATTTCATTAAAAAATTTCATGAAATTAGGTGTTCTTAAATCGAATTCCCCACTACAGCAATTTTGTGATTTTGCTCTACTATGGAGGTCGATCTAGAAACGCATAATTTCATGCAATTTTTTCAATGAAATCACTCTAGTGTGGACCGGGACTAAGGCCTCGGCACATACGGTCCGTTGAAGGTAGAAACACAATGAAATACGCCGCTTTAGTCTTTTACATGAAACTGAGCGTGATCATGTAAAAGACTAAGGGCAAAGTACTAGCTATTTCAAATGAATTCGATAGCATTTGAATTAGGTAGTACTTGGCCTTTATTCTTCTACATGAAATTGAGCGTGAAGCAAGCTACAAAGTTCAATGTATTTTAACCTTGAGCGTTGAGTTACAATAACCACTTGAAAACTTCAAGCAAACTTGGCATCACTTACACATTTTTCATGGGGTTGTTGTTTTCAACGCGCAACGCGTCACACAACGGACCCTATGTATTTGGCCCATTTCTGAAACGTTGGATGTGTTTTCGGCTTTTCTTTGGTGTTGTGGACAGACGTTTGCCGAGCGGCCAATAGTGAACATCAACAACAATTAATTTGCTGCAGTTGTTCACAGAGGTCGCTAGAATACACAAAAACAAAAGAGCAATAAAATAAATATTAAAAAATAGAACAAAAAGTGACATAAGAAGGGTTGTTTGATACCAACAAAATTTATGGTGAAATAAAACATGCGCATCAGAACATATCTACCACGTAAAACAAACAGCAGAGAACTAATATTCTTCTCAGTGGAGTTTGACAGATTAGTTTGATTTGTGTGGACAGAGTACAGGACAGACGACAATATCGCGCGGATAAATTTCGGGAAAAAAGTTGTGTAAAAAATTGGAATTGTTTTTCACAAAAAAAAAAAAAAATAGCAGACCCAATAAGATAACAACAAACAACGAGAAAAGTGTCATAGCGCATCGTAAATAGTCAAAAAGCAAAGGAAAAATAAAAAAACATTCGAGCATATTCTTATATTCTTGCTTAACGAACGAAAAGAATAAAAGCTAATTACAAAAACAAACTGCTTGTACAAGAATAATCTGTGAGATACTTTTGGGTTTTCTTTTATTTCCAATTGTTTGGGTTACATATTTTGGGGCAAAAATTCTCCTTTGATTTGCGCGAGTTTTTATTCAACCACAAACAAATATTGTTTTTCCTAACTATGGATATCTTAAAGAAAATGTTCCAACAAACCGAGGAAGATGGCAAGGATAAAGAGTAAGTAACACTGATTTTAATTCCCTTGGAAACGTTTCTATTCCAAAACTAAACTGACTGAGGGGTCTTTAGGTTTGTTTTTGTCTTTAGGTTTGGTTATATTTTTCATTTGGTGAATACAATTGCATAAATGCCTTACTGTCTTTCTATACTATAGAATTGGATTGGCTTGACTGCCAGCTGATAGAGAATTTGAATTTACCAACATATTTCTTTACAAGAGAACAAGAAGAGCAAAATCAATAAAAACAAGCAAGTCTCGGCATTCAGCAGGCAATTATCTATCAAATTTCCTGGCTGTTTATACTTCTGCGGGCGGTCGTGGTGTATACCTCCTTTGATGTCCTGTGTGTACACTTGTATATGGACCATTTCAGTATAGACAAAATTATTGTTATTGTTGCAAAAGTTCCATTCACCCATTCGCTCCCTCCCCTTGTAAGGATATAAACGAATAGTGTAGTATATGCATGGCTGTTTTGGAGGCTGCGCACTATATATTTCTTTAGAAATTCTTTGAAGAAAAACTTTAAATTTGAACCCATATATAGCTACACAGCTTATAGATGTGGGATTTTATGGTTCCATTAAGAATTTAATAGAGTGTGTATCCTCCACATTGATGTATTTATTAATGCCATCGTAATTGGTATGCTCTTCTGGGAGCTTTTCAGGTAGGTATATATGGTTGTTGTTAAATATACCCAACTCATATGTTGATATGTAAATATTAATTGCTCTGTGCAGCAGCAGCGAATTAAAATTTCTAAAAATTAAAGGATTTGTCTATTTACTCCTTACCATTTTCAGCTTCCTAACTGTCATAAAGCGAATTCTTTGATTTTTGCATTCGTTGAAATTTCTGAACGAGTACTTCCTTCTTCCTATCAACATCGCAATCTGTTTTTATGCTCTAGTAACTGGACATCGGTATGTCTTTGCAGCAGTGATATTGATCTTGATATTAAAATTAACAAATTCTATGAGATCATAAATAAATTTATGCTTGAATGTATTCCAACTATTAAAGTCACAAATTCTTATAAATTTCCATGGATTACTCCTGAGTTATCAACTATAAAAAATTCCAAAAATAAACTTTTTCGTAAATATAAAAAGTCAGGTTCTTCAATTGACTACGCCAATTATTCTGTAGCTAGGTCTAAGTATACGCTAGAATCTCGTAGATCATATAATGAGTACCTTAACAAGATTAAAGAAAATTTTAAGTCCAATCCTAAGTCCTTCTATGACTTTGTTAATTTAAAAAGAAAAACACCTTCTAAGCCCTCTTTATTGAAATTCAATAATCAAGAATTTACTAAAAACACAGATATTGCTGAATGTTTTGCAGAATTTTTTGCTACAACTTATTCAAGTGCATCTTGCCAAATTAGAGATACATATCCTTATAAATTATCTCAGATTGATGAAATTTACATGCCTTTCTTACAATACCAAGACGTTTCCAAAAGTCTGCGATGTTTAAAACCCATTAAAAGTCCAGGTCCCGATGGAATACCTAGTTTAATTCTGAAGCATTGTTCAGTTGCATTGTCAACCCCTTTAACTCTATTGTTTAACTATTCCCTTAAATTCGGTCATTTCCCCGCAATATGGAAAAAGTCTTATATTGTACCTTTACATAAGTCAGGCAGTCTGACTAATGTATCCAATTATAGAGGAATTGCAAAATTAAGTGCAATTCCTAAATTGTTCGAAAAATTAATTACTTCTGTAATTTCCCATAAAATTCAACCCATGCTAAGTCCATGTCAGCATGGTTTTCGTAGTGGTCTTTCGACCATAACAAACCTTACAGAATTCACATCGAATGTAATAAAAGGATTTGTTCGGCATAATCAAACTGACACAATATATACAGATTTCAGCAAAGCATTTGATAGGGTTAACCATAGGCTTTTGTTGTATAAACTAGATTATATGGGCTTTAATACTAATTTAGTAAGATGGATATCTTCTTATTTACAAAATAGATCACAAACAGTTTTGTTTGATGGATGTGTCTCAAAATCGATTGACGTGCCATCGGGTGTTCCGCAAGGAAGTCACCTCGGACCGGTTCTCTTTCTTTTATTTATAAATGACTTGCCAAACTCAATAATGCATTCTAGATTGCTAATGTACGCTGATGATGTCAAGCTATTCATTACTCATAAATCGGAAAAGCAAGCTGATCTTCTCCAGAGTGATTTAAATAGCCTTTTTCAATGGTGTAAAATCAACTGTATGGACTTAAACTTAAAAAAATGTAAACATATGTGTTTTTCCAGATCTTCTTCTTTAATAAGGCAATTCAATATTAACGGTTCTCAATTATTAACTGTAGCATCATTTGTTGATCTTGGCCTTTTGATGGATCGAAAATTAAAATTTAATAATCATGTAATTTCTATTGTTAATAAAGCGCATGGAGTTTTAGGATTTATAAAAAGATGGGCCAAAGAATTTTCAGATCCCTATATAACAAAACAACTATTTACGTCACTTGTAAGACCTATATTAGAATATGGTTCTGTTGTATGGGACCCTCAATACGCAATGTATTCTGATAAAATTGAATCAGTGCAGAAACAATTTTTGCTTTTTGCACTGAGAGGTTTACATTGGAATAGCGATTTTGTCTTGCCTTCATATACAAGCAGGTTAAAATTAATTCGATTACCTACATTAAAAAGTAGACGCACAATGTTAAACACTATGATGGTGCATAAAATTTTAATGGGTAATATTCCCTTGGATTTCTTAATATCATCTATTAGAATAAATGTTCCTTGTAGAACAATTAGAAACTATCAACCCTTATTTAGAGATTTCCACCGCACGAATTACTCTATGGGAGATCCTATTAACAAAATGTGTGTAGATTTTAATTCCATGTATTGTAATGTAGACTTTGGCATGAGCCTTGACCTTATAAAATCTAACATAATTTTATTTTTAAATGAATAGTATATAAAAATGTATTAGTAAGTAACTAACTAGCTGATGAAGTAAATTCTGTAGCTGGTTTTCAATTTCCCTCTCATACCCCATCATGATGCGGATCATGGTGTGTACGCGATCCCTACGTAAAATGGAGGTCGCCCCCTCGGTCGGCAGGGGTGGGAAAGTGAGGCGTGGGAACGTTCGAAAAAAAAATTTATAAAGGAAAAAATACCAAATGCCTTTTAGGGTATTGCAAGTTCAGGAACAAAGGTTGTGTGTTAGGGATTAAAAGGAAGAAAGGTAACCGATTTCACTCTGTACAAATATGAAAGAAGCAGTAGAGATAGTGGTTATAACTATCCTTTTCAGACTATATATTTCACTCCTGCTATACTCCAACAGTCTTGAGTTTCTATAGAGGAACTTCCATATATTTAATCTATTCCGGTAGACCCCATTGGCCTATGTATGTTATATGTGGGATCTACATTCATACCGATGTATGGGCGCAGATCGTTTTGAAAATTCCCTATCGTTTTTAAATACATTTTACGCGAGTAATATCGTCCCAGCGACTGACTTCAGCCTCATTAGAAAGCACTAATTTTATGTGGCCAGGACAGTCGCGAATCTAAGAGTACTAATGGTCGGCCCACGTCGATAGAACGAAATATCTTTCAGCTCCAGGACACAGTTGAGGAAGGAAAATCGACCGAGAATGTTTCCGAACTGAATCGTAAATCTGTTAGCTAACGGAAAGAGATCTTGCTTAGGTCGATGCACTATCTCAGGAAGTTCGTTGTCACGTCAAAGGTAGGTCACCCCTCAAAGCTAAAGGAAGTTAATTGAAAAAAGATGAATCATTAATTGAATCAAAGCAAATCAAATATGCAGAAGGCTAAGTAAACTGGCACAGCACAGGCGAGATTACTTTTGATGTTCTGTATCCAGGTTCCAAAAGTCAGTTTTGATGTGTTTTCTCGATGTAGATCTCACGAAGTTTGCAGCTGTAATAGCACATTGATTGGCGAACAGATTCATCAACTGTAGGTCCATAGACTGAGAGATAGTTCTTTTAGCAATTCATTTCCCATTTTATTACTAAGACCTGAAATCCTGCAAAATTTAACGATATTGCGTATATCATGCAGTGCTTTCCTTGCTTGCCTTTATGTCCTTTCACCAATCCTGCTGTTTTCCTTATAGCAATAATGTCTGCCTGAAAGACGCTGCAGCTATCAGTAAACTTTAATAAGTATTTGATTAATGGGTTTTCGCAGTAAACGCCGGGGACAGTGTCTTCCTCTATCTTGGACCCATCTGTATATACTGCCAGACCGTTCAGAGGAGAGAAACCTTGAGCCCAAGTGTCCCTACATAGGAAATTTACGGATGATGATTCAAACGGATAATGATTCAAACTTAATCGCTTACACAACACCTGCCATATAATTCAAGTTGACGATGGATTAAGTTTAAGACTTGCTAATGTCCGAAATGTGAAGTCTGCCACGATCCTGAATATCGGAGCCAAAAACCATCCTCGCAGGTGGAGTACATAACTGTACCCATGTATTTTCCGGAGATGATGTCAATGCAACTCCGTTCAAGTTGGAGGCTGAAAATCGGGAATTTTGCGTTTCCTGGTGAGTAGTACAAGTTCTGTTCAGCATGGACCCAGCTTGCCAGCTGCACCAGAGCACTTTGCGTGAGGTCAGACAGGTTTGGTAAAAATTTGCCGCTTGTCAGCACTACCACATCATCAGCGTAGACCACAACCTTAGTTTTCAGTTGGTTGAAGCAGGCATGAATTTCATTTAACCCAGGAAACCAAAACAGAGGTGAGAGAACCAACCCTTGCGGTCTGTCTCTGTTGACAGTATTCCTCAGGCAGCCGCGTAATGGGAACTTATCCCTTGCAATATCTTATTACTTCCTGGACGAGAAAAATCTATATTGAGCTTGATATGGTCAAAACCATGGGTAACCCCACTCTTCTTAATCCTGCAGTAGCCTTCGACAATCTCCTTCACTTATTTTGTCACGGGGAAGGTGAAATCCCGAAATTAAATATCAAGATGTCATTCCGGCAAACAATAAGTGATTGTCGATTGTAATCCCAAATAGCGCTTAGAAATAGGAGTTGAGATATGGATGGTAGAAATCGTAAACGCAGTCGAGCTGCTCTAGATATTCTTTTGTATCTCCTAACTTGGCATTCAAGTTCCTAATACAATTTATTATGCTTAAGAAACGGATGATCAACTGCCCCGCGAAACTAAAATAAGTAAAAAATTGAATTTCATATATTTATTTTATTACATTTCAGCTCCTTGGCCAAGGATGAATTCCGTAAACCGCAATGGTTTGAAGAGGCCGAAACCGATGATGAACTATTTGATGATGATCGTAAATTTGCTTTCCAAATATTCACCAATCCCATGGAGTTGCAAAAACATTTTGAACGTCAGATGCAACAAATTTTGGAAGCCGTTAGCGAAATGGATGGTGGAGGTAAGTCGCTTTACATTCAAATATTAAATAAATCAAAACATTCAAATTTCATTTTCTAGACAAGAACATTATTGTTGAAAAGAATATCAAAGAAGATTATTTAAAGCCCGGTTTTGAAAGTGAAATCCTAAAGGAATTTGAAAAGCAAAAAGCTAAATACTATGACACCGATTTGGATGGAGAGTAAGTAGTATTAACAAACAAACATTTGTTCATTTACTAAAGCTAATTTGTTATTGTTATTGTTTTGTATATTCTAGAATATATCCCGATCAATTACATTCATTGCTACAACGTTTCGCCAATGGTGAGGGAGAAGTTATGAAACATTTGCATGATCCCGAAACCCCGAGTCACATTTTGCCACGCAATGACAACAAAGCATTCCGCAATTGGAATCGAAAACCGAAACTGAGTGATGAAGAAATAATAATGGGAAAAATTCATGGTACCCTAGATGATGATGTGCAGCAAGAGAAGCATAAACGTGCACCACCGCCTCCTGCATTCCCACGTCGTCCGGACATAATGACACCCATGACACCGATGATGCCGAGAGGTTCATTTGGGGGCGGTGGTGCCTTTGAGGGGACTTATACGGTAAGTTAGCGATTTATAGAATAATAAAATTACATTTAGTAAGATTATAGATTAGGTATAGGAAGAAAAAAAAAATTCTGCAGTGGTGCAATGATAAGCGCTCACCGGCTTTGGGCATCAATGACCATCGCTAATATTTCCGTCGTGGTGAGCTTGTCAATAGGCCGGTCTGACATAAGGCTTCATGCGTCCTTTCCTATAAGCTTTGGAGGGACAGCAGTAGATCGATGAATTTACCGCCTGAAAAACCATGGTCTTCTTAGTCTGTGGAAGTTGGTTCGTCCTCTAAGAAGATGCTTGATTTTCAGTCAAACCAAGCACCATTGCCTTTCCCTCCTCGTCAATTGATTTTCTTTACGAATCTCGTTCGGATTATGGGTAGGTTCTTTGGTCTTCATACTGTCTGATTTGTGTTTAGCTTCGGATCAGAATAAGACTCGACCCCACAGCATGCATGGGGAAGCAGGCTTCGTCTTCTCTTCTTTTTTTTTGCTTGCTTCAAGGATTTGGCTGCAGCAGCTATAAGGTCTGGGAGGACCTTATCCACCTGAAGCTCGCATCGGTGAAAATATACCTGTTATGTAGAAGACCTCCTTCTCAGAATGCCCATGCGGAGCACTTACCACGAATTTGCAGAAATAAATAACAGCACTTTTATAGGGTTTCGTATCTCTAACTCATCGGGATGTTCTGTCCTTAAAAGAACCCTTTCTTTCAGAAAGGTTCCATAGAAGCACCATGTGTTTCAGAAAGGGTCCATATATGTACCCCCTCTTTCACAACGGGTCCATAGAAACGCCCCTTTTTTCAGAAAGTGTCCATAAAACAGGGTCGTGCTTCTTTGCTTCTTTCTATAGTGAGGGCGCCCACTGAGTTGTTTTTGCATTTGCTTCTCTCTCTCACGTACAGTGTAAGTGTACATAAAAAACAATGAACATCATGTGGTTGTTGTTTTTTTCACCCATGCATACGCACATGTTTTAGTATTGATGGAAATATAGTGGGCGACACTGCCATAAAAGCACCCCTTTTTTCAGAAAGTGTCCATAAAAGCACCCCTTTTTTCAGAAAGGGTCCATAAAAGCACCCCTTTTTTCAGAAAGTGTCCATAAAAGCACCCCTTTATTCAGAAAGGTTCCATAGAAACTGTAAATGTGTATAGAAGCAATCTTTTTTCACAAAGGGTCTGCAGAAGCAGCTTTTCTTTCCTCCAAAAGGGTCTATAGAAGCAGCCTTTCTTTCAGAAAGGTTCTATACAAGCAGCCTTTCTTTCAGAAAGGGTCTATAGAAGCAGCCTTTCTTTCAGAAAGGGTCTATAGAAGCAGCCTTTCTTTCAGAAACGGTTCTATAGAAGCAACCTTTCTTTCAGAAACTGGTCTATAGAACCACCATTTCTTTGAGAAAGGGTCTATAGAACCGCCCTTTCTTTGAGAAAGGGTATATAGAAGCACCTTTCTTTCAGAAAGGGTCTATAGAAGCAGTCTTTCTTTCAGTAGGGGTCTATAGGAGCACCCTTTCTTTGAGAAAGGATCTATAGAAGCACCCTTTCTTTGAGAAAGGATCTATAGAAGCAAACTTTCTTTGAGAAAGGATCTATAGAAGCACACTTTCAGAAAAGGATCTATAGAAGCACCCTTTCTTTCAGAAACGGATCTATAGAAGCACCCTTTTTTCAGAAAGGGTCTATGGAAGCAGACTTTCTTTCAGTAAGAGTCTATAGAAGCACCCTTTCTTTCAGAAAGGTTCTATAGAAGCAACCTTTCTTTGAGAAAGGGTCTATAGAAGCACCCTTTCTTTCAGAAAAGGATCTAAAGAAGCACCCTTTCTTTCAGAAAAGGATCTAAAGAAGCTCCCTTTCTTTCAGAAAGGGTCTAAAAAAGGGCCCATAGAAGTATATTTGTTTCCGAAAGGGTCTATAGAAGCACCCTGTTCTTACAAACGGGGTCTATAGAAGCACCCTGTTCTTACAAACGGGGTCTATAGAAGCACCCTGTTCTTACAAACGGGGTCTATAGAAGCACCCTTTCCTTTCAAAAGGGGTCTATAGAAGCACCCTTTGCTTTCAAAAGGGGTCTATAGAAGCACCCTTTTTCATATTAGCCGATGGTCGAACACCACAGCAGGAAGTTCTAACTTTATTTATTTGTGTAATTGCTTTAATAATTTAAATATTTTTTTGTTTTCAGGGTCCCAAAATGTTTAGTCAAAGTGTTATGACTAAAACTATACGCAAACCCGATGGAACATATGAAACTACAAAAATTACCCAAGACTCGCAGGGTAATAAAACGACCACGGTTACGCGTGTTGTTGATGGTAAAACCGAAACAATAACAACATATGATGGCGCTGCAGCTGCTACTCCCGGCGAAATGAATAAACTCAAACAATTTTCCGCTGGAGAACCTCAAGCTCAAGTATATTCGGATCGTAATGTTTATGTATCCAAAGAAGGTTATGCCTTACCACGGAATCTCTGGTGACCAGTGGTTGGCCAATTGCAGATCAGTGATAATTTGCAAATTTATTTTATTATCCTTAGAACAGCAAATATGCAAATTCAACAACAACAAGCAGAAGATATGGACACTGTTATTGTAGTTTCTATTATTATTATTAAAATGATTGTAGTAGTGATGGCTTTAGCTTCTTTAGAATCAACAAAAACAAATATTTATTTATCAACAACAACACCATTAACACCTATCGTCGTTTCTAATGATATTTTAGTTTATAGGAGGTTACCACGAATTTGGTGTTTTAGATGAAGAAAATCTTATTGAGACAAAAAATAACATTGAACCAGAACAAAATGTAATCCCAACCCAATGAGTGGGACATTTTGAATATGCTACAATTATTACAAAACAGTAATGACTTTTTTCAGTTGGCCAACGAGAAGAAAAACAACAATTAGTCATTGTCGATTTTGTTAACAATTGTCTTTATATTGTTTGTGGACATACATATGTAACATTCTATGGCAATGATGATGGTACATACTACATACCATTGTTATGGAATGCAGAAGAAGCACATTGTTGGCCGCCATCACCACCACCACCGTTTCATTGGCTGACTATTACTGACTGGCCGACCGGCCGGCTCTACATGAAAATGCACAACATTCTAATGTGCATCACAAAACAAAAACACTTGGGATAAATGAGAGACAACAACAAATATGAATAACAACAAATCTAATCTATCTATTTTGGAGGAAAATTATTTTCTCTGGTAGTTTTTTGGGTTTTTATTGTAATAGCCTATGTTTCATAGGACGTTATATGATTTGTATAATTATTTTTGTCTTTTCTCTATCGTCTCAAGACACTAATGACCCTTTGTGTCATTAACCTCTAGACATGCATACACGACAAAGTTGAACGCAATGTTTAGGCAGAACTATAACATCAATGCAATTTGATTAGCATTATATTTTAAAATTTCTTTACCATTTTTGGAAACAATACAATGAAAAACACTTCGGGCCGGTTTTTGGAAAATATCATTTGTGCTAAAGAAAAACAATTCTGTTTTATTTAACGTTTGTGCAATATTTTCGGAATAAATAACAGTTTTGTTTTCTTGTAAATTTATTGCCAGAAACCAGCGATCACCCAAGTGTATTAAAAAAACCAAAGTTTTGAAAAGTATTTTTAGGTTTTATTAGAATTTACAATTTTTATTATTTTTAGTGAATAAAACATTCTCATGAAAATAGTTCACACACACACACGAACCCACAAAGTCAGTCGTCTGTCTCAATAAAGAAAATAAAAATAAAGCAAAACAAAAAGATAACTCATCTAAAATACCAAATTATCATCAGTATCATTGCTTAAAGTAAATGGACATAGACCTTTTTTCTTAACATAACCTTTTCACTTTATAAACAAAACTTGATGTTGAATTATTATTTAATGAAACCATTTATAAATAAAATCTGCTATTGAACCACATTTTCTTTTCCATACATCACTGAAGTGTGAAGTCATTAAAAAAACGAAACGAAGTTACCTTACCAAGAAAAAGAAGAAGACATACATACATATAAATCAAAAGTTATATTTTATTGAAACTTTTATTATCTTTATTATTTTTATGAAGTAAATTTTTATGTTCTTTAATATATTTTTTGAAGAGAAATTAAATTTCTCTTATTATTATTTTTAAGGATTATTCTTAATTGATTTATTAGTTTTAGTTCAAAATAAATTTTATAAGTTGTATGAAAAATTATTTGTATACTTAATTTTTTGTTTTGTTTATTTTCTATGTAAATTTCAGATGTGTGAAATTTTTTGCAATTGAAATTAAAATTAAATATTCAAAATTTTCTCAATGGCAGGATCTTTTTGAGTCATAACTTTAAAATTCTTGTAATTCAAAAATTGAATTTGAAAAAAGAAAAATAACCAAATTAAAATAAATGTTAATCAACTGAAATGCTTATATAATAGCATTTCAGGAAAAACTGAAATTGGCAAAGAATATTTTTATTTTTTTGTTTCATAGTTTTGTGTATAGACATTTATTTGTATTATGTGTTAAAATACAGATTTATGTTTAATTAATAAATTTCGTGTTATTATACTCTTGTCGCCTTATGAATAAAGGAGTTCAAATATTAACTTTCAAACGACCGGAAAGAATAAAGCCGCATCATCTGATGTTTCAGATTATTTAATCCCCACATAGACTGACACCTCAAATCATTTTCGAAGATGGACTGTGTCGAACGTCTTCTTCTGACATCTCCCCGGCAAAATTTACAATTTTGAGTATATGTAGAATAAGGTCTGCTGCCATAGCATTTTATGATTTATGGAACAGGTCATGGTAGAACAAGAAAAGGTAGCAGCAATACCCAGCTGACTGAACTGGGTTGTAGTGTTAGTGTCAAATTCCATTCGACATTTTATGTATTTATTTCTATGTTCGATGTATATTAGGGATATATATTTTTGAAGAACAAATTTATTCATCAGAAAAAAAAAAACTATTTCCCATAAAGACGGCTTCATATCATTGACATGTAACCTCCTCCAGGTCCGAACGACATGCCGCACACTAAAACACCGCTTATAGAGGCGGTACAATATTTGTTAATATGTGTGGTATTTTGTTAAACTTGAAAAGAATAAAGCCCTAATAAACATGTGCTTTTTTGTTTTCAAAAGCAAATGATTGAAACATCTTCTCTTTTTTCAATGAATTACCAGCGACCCGAAACATTTTTGCAAGTATTCTACTTTCTGCGAGAATTTATGCATTTAGTGGAATGATATGGAAACATTCAAATTGAAAATCTAACGAGTTTTCATTCATGTTTTCCAAAATATTCAATCAAATGTGAAAAATTATTAGTTTTTTAAATTCCAATAATTTATAGACATTTCCTTGTTTTGTTTACATTTACGTTGACACTAAGGTTTACAAACAAAAACAAATTCCTTTGTGGTTGTTGTTCGAGTTGTATTTGTTGTAGTATTAACTTTACCTTGTATTTGTTCTACCATGGGAACAGGTCAAGTTTAGGCAGAACTATAACATGCAAGTGTCGTAGGCGTAGTCGTAGTTTACATTTTTTATATGATGAAGAATGATATACTACGAAAAAATGTTGTATTTTACAGCATCTTGGATCTAAGATCATCCATGTACACATGAAAGGCACCATTCTTATGCCAAGTTTACACTTGCGCTCCAAAATCCACTGGATTTTACGAAATCCTGAAATACACCCCGGTGTTTACACTTATTTTTTGTTGATTTCAAACATATCACAATGATCAAGGTAGATGCATATGCGCAGCTGATCGAACATGAATTTTCAAAACTAGTTGTTGTAAATTGAATTAATCATCAAAAATATACGACAATATATAACTTTATTTGGAAAATTATCGTAAAACTATCTATGTCCCAATTTACATTAGGCGAGTTTACTTGCGGCAATTGTCAGTTTGATGGAGAGAGAGGTGAGGTATATGGTAACCCTTTGCCTCTCAACACCCTCTCTCACCCACAAACTGACAATTGCCGCAAGTAAACTCGCCTAATGTAAATTGGGACTATACATCGTATAAATTGTGTATAGGACTAACAAATAATTTTATCGTTGAGATATAATAATAAATTTTGATAGATAAAAGTTGTGCTCAGAACCTGCACAATATTAGTACTTGCAGTAGTTTTCCCGTTTAGTGCTAAAAATGCGTTCTAGTACTCCGAAATCTAGCAAGACTTGCACTTTTCTATAAACAAAAATAACGCCGAATAACACCCTCTTCTCCTGTTTTCTGCCATACAATTTTGGCCTAGTAGAAAATAGCAGCAAGCATGCACATTGGCATCTAACATGATAGCTGATACGTTGATTTTGACATTTATGCTGGAGTTTTTGCAATTTCCGTCATTTATCCGTTCCCGTATTTTTTAAGAAATTTGTATGGGGAAGCAATTCGCTATTTTTTCTAACATTACCATTAAAAAATTAAGGGAACACAATGGAAAATAGCATTGTAGCAGAGTCATTTAATATTTTTTCACAATTGTTTACAAATTTTGATACTAAAATTTTTTGTTGCATCAATTGACCATCTACCTTGTTTATTGTGATACGTGAAAAGTGTTGCAACTTTTGGTACTTTTTTAGGCAAAAACAGGGTTGTATATCATGTGTACTGTGATTTCCATGTTGATTTCGCTGAAATCACGAAATGAGATGATTTCATTTTTGTATGCGAAATCATGATAAATTTTGGTTGATTCCGCGCGAAATCAAGAAACGCCCTCGAAATCACGAAACGACGCCGAATGTAAACCAAGCATTAGTATGCATTTTTTGGATACGACAAATCGGCGTTGCAATACGAGAAAAGAGACGTGACCGATTTTACGACTGCATATAAAAATAAAGGGGTCGATTATCGATAGCAATTATCGTTGAGAGGAGTTGCCAGCTGTCAAAGTTACTTCATGCATGGCAACCTTCAACTGAAGTTGCGAATCTCAGTTGACGAACCGGCTATTTTTCAGCAACCAGTTATTTTCAGTTGCAGTGAATATTTTCGAAGAAACAAGAAGTAAAATTGAAAGGAAAAAAACATTTTCTTAACAATTGTTGATTATTTGCATGATTATTTAATTTTGTGTATCAAAAATATGGTGAAAATAACAACAAAACAACAGTTTGAAATATTAATTGATAAATTGAGTGCAAATCCAATGTGCACATGGGTTCCATCTATACAGCCGACTACACCAGGGAATTTCGTTTTTGAATAAAAATGATTTTTGTTTTGTCTTTTTTCCTCCTCCGTCAACTTCGAAACGATCCAATTTGTCCTCTATCAAGTGGACAGCTTCCTTCAATACGTTCGACAATGTAGATTGAGCCATGCAATTGTTGTAATCATTGCCATGGGACTTTTGGAAACTTCCCTCCGCAAAAATCTCAACGCAGCGCACACTTTTAAAGTGGGGGTATCGCTGTTGATCTGTAAATTATGTACTTTGAAGTCATCCTTTAACGTTTCGACAATGTAAACTACGGCATCCTTTGGCAATCGAAAATACGTGTTAAACCTAAAATAATTTACTGATTATACAGATCTTTCCATACGAGCTTCAACTTACAGTACAGGTGACAATTCCAATCCTGTACATTTTCTTAATCATCAAAAATAATTCCACTAAACTTACATTTTTAAAATAGTTTTTTTTTTGCGAATTGTGCCTTTTGGATTTAATAGAGTTCACAAGTTTGAAAAAACACTGATAGATAACACGTTTATCGACCACCCAGTTGGGTGACACCAATAATACAACATTTCATCTCAGTTGTGCTGACAATTGACAACGCAACTCATGTTTAGTGGCAATGCACAATCGACCCCAAAATCAATTTTAAAATAAAAAATAATTTTATAATTAAAAAAAATATTTTTTTTTAGTTTTGTATAAGAAAACAAGTGAGCAAAGGCTATAGTCGGGACGGGGCCGACCATGTGATACCCTACACCACTACCCCTGTGTATAAGCTTTTCACTGGTAAACATTTCTTTTAGGGAATATAATTCAACTACCATCAAACATAATATGCCTCTTTCTCTCTGGGACCCCCAAAAGCAACCAAAATTTCGTGACTATCCGATCAAAATTACGTCCTGTGGTATTTCCCTTGTTTGACCACCTTCACCAACCTGCTTTACACCAATGTAAAGTTAATATTTTCTTCTTCCATCGACAAGCTTTGCGTTGGAATACCCCTACTAGAAGCCGATATATTCACAAAGAATTAAACTTTGAATTTGTCTCCACATTAGTTTTTCCCCATTTCGAAACCAAAATATTATCAGACTATCAAAGGCTTCTTCCTCTGAGGGGCCCGCATCAACTCCCAATCAATTCGTGACTACAAAAAAATCGGCAAATGGGATGCATCATTGTAAAGGTGGGATATTCTACTTTCATAGTCAGGCTTTGCCTTTGGAAGCTCCCCATCCAAAGCTGTGATATTCGTCATTGTAATTAAAATTGCAAAAATGAAAAGTTGGGTTCTATTATCGGCTATTGCGATATCTTCGTTGTTTGACCACCTACGACAATCTTTTATATATCATTGTAAAGGTGATATTTTCTACTTTCGTTAGCAGGTTTTGCTTTTGATATACCTCTTATACATAGATGCGGAGATATACGCTTTGAAATAAAACGTTGACCTTTTCCCCAAATAAGTTTTTTGCCCATTCCGACCCCTGAATATTATCAGACCATCACCAAAATCAATAGGCTTCCGATCAAAATTGCGACCTGTAGCGTGGTTACAAGGTTAAGATGGACAGACGGACGGACGGACACACATAGTCAGATCGACTCAGTTCGTCGAGAGCCCTTATTTCGATGCGTTACAAACTTTTTGGCCAAAACCAACTTATAATACCCTCCCCACATAGTGGTGTAGGGTATACAAATCTCGTCGTAAATGTTAGGTTGTAGGATCCGCAGCTGCTATAGGTTGCAGCCACTCCACTCGGAGACCTCGTGGTCCATTGTGATCATCCTGGGTGTTGAAAAAATTTTTGTGTGTTTATTGGTTATTGTTGAAGAATTTGTGTAAGATAGTTGCGGATCCGGTTGTGGTGATGATGAGTGCTGGTGATGGAAAGAAGAGATGCTATGGAGATGAGAAAATAGATGGAAGGTAAGGAGACAGGGGAGAGTAGAGAGATGATAAGAGAGTGAAGGAGATGAAACAGATAACCCGCCCCATAGCCATTTAAGGCCTCTGCAGTATGCTAGCAAGACTGTGGGGTCGGAAGAGAAGAAGTGAGACAGGGATTCCGTCGTGTGAACGCCAAAAAGCCTGTGTCTTTTGGACCTCAGTCTGGGACACAGACAGAGAAGATGTTCAATTGTCTCCGTCTCATCCACGTCCTCACACAGCCTACAATAGTCACTGCTGCTGTTATCCCATTTGCAAGTCATAGATCTAATGTTGCAGTGACCAGTAATGATCCCGACAACAACTCTGATCTCCGACTTGCACAACGAGAAATGTAAATGTTTCTTGGTACCAAAAAAAAAACACTACTACAACGACTACGCCAAACTATTATTTTGATTGTAAAAATAGTAGGGTTGTTTTTTTCTGGATTAGAAGTTTAAACACGATACACTAAAAATTGTACTCATTTTTGTTTCCAAAAGAATTCTTTAAAAATTTTATATTTTTGCTTTTTTGTACAAATACATTCATAATGCCAATACCAAATCAAAGTAGAGCTCGTAATATTTAAGAGAAGTGCAAATTTTGATATAGTCCCCCCCACATAAAACGGTACATCTCAATTTGGCGAATTTTGAAGCCGCCGAGAGTGGTCGGTTCAGGTCCACTGCTGAGGTCTTCATGGATGTAAAAGTTTAACCGAATACTCTCCATTGCCATGAATTGAAGCGCTCACATATCAACTAGGCTTTGTTCAGATACAGTCGCTATTCGACTGCAAATCTAAAAGCAACAATTGGCATTAGTGTATTTCTTCATTGGCTGTGTGTCTACGAATATCAATAAAATAACGAATTTCCATTAGTTTTTGTTAAAGATTTTAAATCATTTTATTTTGTAATATTTATTCAACAAATTTAGGTTTTTTAATTTTGTTTTGTAATTTTTCTAATTTGTTTTAATGATGACCATCCTTCTTGACAAATCTCAGACCACAATAGCCACAGATGTGTGCACCAGGTTTATCCTGAAAAAAAAAAAAAAAAAAAAAAACAATAAAATATGGGTAAGTGAAAATATGTAAGAAAAGTACGAATATTTATTTCTTATGAACATTACACACGAAAAGAGGTTTGTTTGACTTCTTATCTTCAATGGTTTTGTGTTGTATAAACTATAAACGTCAAAATATTTCAGTGGCGCACTCATACGTTGTTCCTCGAAAATGCATCAGAAATAAAAATGATACATGTTTGCGTTTTACCTGCGTTAAAAATTCGCAATTTTGACGTTTTGAAACACGTAGCTTCGCAGTTTTTAAGTACAACGGCGTTAAGAAAAATAATACTTCACACATTTTAAGTCATTTACCAAGCAACTGACGATACGGAAGATAGGCTACCAGAACCTGCCAGAATCTACTATATTCGACATTTTTAATTTGCACCCTTTAATTAGTTAGATTTTATCTTATACATATAAAAGATTGATGATGACTGACAGATCTACAACGCCCAGACAAAACGGATGAAACTAGAATCTTAAATTTTGGTTAGTCTTGGAGCGAGGCTGGGATTTTGGAAATTCATACTAGAAGGGTGCGAAAAGTACTAAAATGTACTAAAAATGGTACCATTTGCATGGTTGACCGACTAATAATTAACGCCCAGTCCAAACGACTGGAGCTGAAATCTTGAAATTTTTGGTGCGAATTAGTCTTGGGGCGAAGGTGGTCGATAAGGTTGGGATTTTGGAAATTCGTACTAGAAGTGTGCGAAACATACTAAAAATGGTACCATTTGTGTGACTGACTAATAATCAACGCCCGGACGAAACGGCTGATGCAAGAAACTTTAAATTTGGGAGAGGTTCTCTCTTGGTCAGAAGGTATCAGATATGGCTGGGTTTTTGGAAATTCAAAATTGAACTGTACGAAAAGGTACCAAATATGGTATCATTTGTATATGGCGAACCGGTAGTGCTAGAAATTTGAAATGAGAGTCACTGAAGGAATGTAGCACAGATGTACGAAAGGGTTTTACAAACTAGAACCATAAGTGTACGAAAAGTACTAACATTTACTAAACTTGGTACCATTTGGGTGACGTAGGGGATGGAAGATACCAAGGAACGGTCCTGACCGGTTTTAACATGGCAAAGCCCAGGATTTATCTTGGTCCCTCTTTCATCCCAAGTGGACACTGACCTCCCCGTGGTGTCACCTGGGGAACTGCCTTTAACACCCGTTAAAGGTAGTGAGCTAACATGTGCCGCGCGTTCACCCATAAGAACGTTAAAAACTTGGGTTTGGGCGTCGGGTTAGTAACCCTCCCCTAGAAAAAACAGCCTACTATGAAAAAACGAAAGAAAAGAAAAACAAACCCCTCTAAAGTTGACGAACCCCGCAAACGTTTTAAGGACCATGATCTGCGAATCTGCACCTGGAATGTTCGCACTCTTTATAGAGAAGGTGCAGTCTTCGCATTGGCAGACGTACTTGAAAAGTACAAGACCGATATTACTGCCATACAGGAAATACGATGGATTGGGAAAGGCGTCACAACAACACCTAAAGGTGACGCACTGTATTATAGCTGCCATGACGTAAAGCATGAGTTTGGTTGTGGATTCGTAGTTAGTCGGAGACTAAAACATCTTGTATCCAGCTTCACTCCAGTGAATGAAAGACTTGCTGCAATTCGAATAAAAGCTAAATTCTTCAACATCAGCTTTATTTGCGCTCATGCTCCCACTGAAGAAAAGGACGAACAGACCAAAGATATATTTTACGAGTGCTTAGAAGAAACATATGACCGTTGCCCTGCCCATGACATTAAAATCATTCTAGGCGATTTTAATGCCAAAATTGGAAAGGAGAATATCTTTGGCCCAACAGTCGGGAAATTCAGTCTCCACAGTGAAACATCTGACAATGGTATGAGACTGATAGACTTTGCAGCTGCAAAAAACATGGTAGTTAGCAGTACCAGATTTAATCATCTCGATATTCATAAGGGCACCTGGCTGTCTCCAGATCAGAAAACAAGAAACCAAATTGATCATGTTGTGATAGATGGAAGACATTCATCGAGCGTGTTGGATGTACGATCGTTCCGAGGCGCAAACATTGATTCGGACCACTACCTTGTTGCAGCAAAGGTACGCACCCGCTTAAACGTAGCAAACAAAGTACGAGCAGACACAACACGAAAGTTAGACATCGGTAAGCTGCAATCACAACAGATAGCCACAGCATATTCCACTCAACTAGCCCAATTGCTTAATCAAAGCCCTCCTCATCCCGATAACATATCAGCGCAATGGCAAAGCATTGCCCACTCCATGCAAACAGCCGCAAAATCCATACTTGGATACCAGAGACCTCCACCAAGGAATCCATGGTATGATGAGGAGTGTCGTGCTGCCACCGAAGAGAAAAATGCGGCATATAAGGCTACTTTACAATCCGTAGCAACGCGTAGCGCACGAGAGAGATACAGGGAGAAAAGGAGAGAGGAGAAACGTCTTTTCCGTAGGAAAAAGAGAGAGATGGAAAAGCGGGAGTGTGAAAAAATCGAGATGTACAGGAGCCAGAATGAAGTCCGAAAATTCTACCAAAGAGTCAAGCATCAAACTGATGGCTTTGGTACAGGCACATCCTCCTGTAGAGACCAGCAAGGTAATTTGGTAACTGATACAGATAGTATACTCAGGATATGGAAAGAACATTTTTCAAATCTGTTGGTATCCAATAGCAGCGAAGAAGACGAAGATACCACAGTCCCAATCCCAGAAGATGGTATTGAATGTATACTGCCCAGCCAAGATGAGGTAAAGACAGCAATAAATCGGCTGAAGAATAATAAGGCAGCAGGGGCCGATGGCTTACCAGCCGAGCTGTTCAAAACCGGAGGCGACACGCTGATAAGGTGTATTCATCAGCTAGTTAGCACCATCTGGCAGGAAGAACGAGTACCCGACGATTGGAACCTGAGTATCCTGTGCCCCGTCCACAAGAAGGGAGATAAGACTGTATGCTCTAACTATAGGGGCATAAGTCTACTCCCTATTGCCTACAAGATCGTGTCAGGGATATTGTGCGAACGACTAAAGCCAATGGTCAACGAGATTATTGGACCATACCAATGCGGCTTTAGACCTGGCAAGTCCACCATTGACCAGATATTTACCCTGCGGCAAATCCTGGAGAAGACCCAAGAGATGCAGATCGACACCTACCACCTTTTTGTCGATTATAAAGCAGCCTTCGACAGTCCGCTGCGCTCAAAGGTATTCCAAGCCATGTCTGAATTTGGTATTCCCGCAAAGCTCATCCGGCTTTGTAAAATGACTTTAACTGACACGAGGTCCTCAGTTAAAATAGGAAAGAACCTCTCCGAAGAGTTTGGTACCAAAAGAGGTTTCAGACAAGGAGACAGCCTTTCGTGTGACCTCTTCAACATCCTGCTAGAAAAGGTTATACGAGAGGCAAACGTCAAAAGAAGTGGCACAATCTACACCAATAGTCACATGTTACTTGCTTATGCTGATGATATAGACATCATGGGTCGATCAGTAAAAGAAGTAACTGATACCTTTATAAAGGTCGAAGGAGAATCTGCTAAAGTGGGTCTGGCGGTAAACGGTGAGAAGACCAAGTTGATGGTGTCGACGCGCAATGCGTCCATTGAGCTCGGACCGACTGTGGAAGTTGGTTCCTATAATATTGAGGTAGTAAAAGACTTCGTCTACCTCGGCACCTCCGTCAACACAACAAACGACATCAGTTGTGAAATAAAAAGAAGAATTGTATTGGCCAACAGATGCTACTTTGGATTAAGTAAGCAGTTTAAAAACAAAGCCACATCTCGTCAAACAAAAATAACGCTCTACAAAACACTGATACTACCCGTGCTGATGTATGGCTCCGAAGCCTGGGTACTTGCGCAAGCAGACATGGCAGTGCTTGGTGTGTTTGAGAGAAAAATTCTTCGAAAGATCTACGGACCAATCTGCGTTGACGGTGAATATCGACGTCGCATGAACCACGAGCTGTATCTGCTATACAACGACATGAATATTGTTAAACGTATCGAGATGCAGCGATTGCGTTGGCTAGGCCATATCATAAGAATGAGCGATGATGAACCCGCTAAAAAGGCGTATGAATACATGCCACATGGCGGTGCACGCAGAATTGGCAGGCCAAGGAATAGATGGCGCAAACAAGTGGATGTTGAGATGAAAAGGCGCGGTATTCCAGAGAGCAAAGCAACAAATAGAGAGGAATGGAGATCTCTTCTTAGTTCGGCCTATAGAACAAATGTTCTGTAATGGGCCAGCTAAGTAAGTAAGTAAGTACCATTTGGTATTCTGAGAACGGACAGAGCTATTAGCTTGAAATTTGGAATGAGAATCGATGTTGAGAAGTAGGGTTGATATAAAGAGGTTGTTTTGGAAATGTGTACCCATGTATATGAAAAATACTAAATGCTTCTAAATTTGGTACAATTTGGATTTGGGTGAATGGATATAGCTGGAATCTTTAAATTTGGAATTATGGTTACTGTTAGAGTGTAGGGTACTACACCCAGAGTGTAGGGTTTAGATATGGAGAGATAGTTTTGGACATTCGTACTTATGGGTACGAAACGTACTAAATAGTACTAAATTTGGTACAATTTGGATTTGGAATCCTGAAATTTAGAAGCAAGAATTTTTGAAAATTTAGGTGTTTTCTAAAATTCCTACTTATGTATTTATATGTTAAGTACTATAATTGGGTTTGGCGGAATTGATAGAGCTAGAAATGAGAATCATGGTTTGTATAAATTGTTAATATAAGAACGCCATTTTTCAAGGTTATACGAAATGCACGGTGCTCTTGAAACAATTTTAAATGGTAGGTGCTTACACCTCGGAAGTTTTTGCGGATTCTGAAACTACAATGTTTATAGATGAGAAAAATCAAAAAACCAAAAAATCGCCGGAGCGCTTTTTAAATAAATCGCGATTTATGTTGACATTTTTAGGGGTTGTTTAGGTTTTCGCGATTTTGCTTAGAAACCACAAGTCCTATCAAAATGAGACTGAAACATATGTTGTAGATATGAAAATTCTCTACAAGATTGCCCCTTATGGTATTCTCGTCGCTGTTCCCGTTTTTGAGATATAGAAGTTCAAATTGGGACAATTCAAATTCAATTCAATTCTGTATCGCCCCCTTATAAAACAATGTCATTACTGCAAATTCCCAACTTAAACTTATATATCTAAAAAAATGTTACAACTTAGGATAAGTTACTTAAGCCAGTCTTGTAGAGAATTTTCACAGCTTTAAGATTTTCTCAGGTCCCATATCTATAAGACTTACCGTATTCAAGCAAAATCGCGGAACCCTAACAAAAAAAAAAACCTAAAAATGTAAACTGAGCTTCTTTATCTCAAAAATGGTACAGGCTGGGAACAAATGTTAAACGTCAATCCTCTAGAGAATTTTCACAGCTACAACATTTTCTTTAGCTCTATTTCGATTGTACTTGCGGTTTCCAAGCAAAATCGTGAAAACCTAAAAAACACCTAAAAATGTGAATTTTGACCGCGATTTATTTAAAAATCCCTACAGCGATTTTTTCTCGTTTATGGATTTTTCTCATCTATGAACACTGCTGTTTCAGAATTCACAAAAACTTTCCCTGTGTAAGCGGTTTTCATCAAAAGTTAGTTAAGGCGCACCCTTCATGACATTGTTTTATAAGGGGGCGATACAGTCAGTGCATTGTCCCAATTTGAACTTCTTTATCTCAAAAATGGTAACACCGACGAGAATACAATAAAGATCGATCTTGTAGAGAATTTTCATAGCTACAATATTTTCTTTAGTCTCATTTTGATAGAACTTGCGGTTTCTAAGCAAAATCGTGAAAATCTAAACAACCCCTAATAATGTCAACTTAAATCGCAATTTATTTAAAAACCGCTCCGGCGATTTTTTTTGTTTTTTGATTTTTCTCATCTACGAACATTGTAGTTTCAGAATCCGCAAAAACTTCCAAGGTGTAAGCACCTTCCATTTAAAATTATTTCAAGAGCACCGTGAATGTACTAAGACGAAAAGTAGTAAATTTGGTACCATTTTGTTATTGCATGAACGATAATATAAGGATTTTTTTTTTTTTTGAAATTGCGTAAAAATTCTGAAATTTTTTATGAGGGCCTCTGATTGCTGAAATGGTACTGGAAATACCTACTATAAGGCTACGAAAAGTATAAAGTTGCACTAAAATTGGTCTTGGGTTTATTTTTTACAATAACGTCTTATCTTCTGAGGATAGAAAGCCCTTAATTAAAATGCCTCAAAAAATGTGGCTCACTGTTGATGTGTAAGGGTGATTTATGACTAGACATCGGATTTTAGCATGTTTTTTATTTCTTAACCGATTGGACTCAAATTTTGGATCTAGACGTTTTGAGGGTCAATTTTTCGATATTTGGGGTCATATCAAAAACATGCAAAAAATATGCAAAAAATATGCAAAATATATGCAAAAAATATGCAAAATATATGCAAAAAATATGCAAAATATGCAAAAAATATGCTAAATATGCAAGTGTTTTTTTTTGACGAAAATAGTCAATTAAATTTGGAAAATCATCAAAAAAGCCTTCTAAATTAATTTTTTTGCCGTTTAACATAGTTTTTTGCAGATTATTGTGTTATTGAGACTCTCCAGATATGGCGCCGCAGCAATAAATCTGGACTAATAAGACTTAAATCAGTTTTCACAATGTGAGAAAATGTCAAATGACCCAGCATTCCTATTACAACATACATATGTTGCTTCCTATACAAATGTTGGTAATGGAAAAATTTAAAAAACTCAATCAAAAATGTCAAAATCAACGTGTCCAAATATGGTGATAGTTTCTACTCGGCCAAAATTGTCTAGCAGAAAAACAGAGGAGCTACAGTTAGTCATCGCAATTTTTGTTTAGATAAAAGCGCAATTTTTTCTAGATTTTGGAAAAAGGGTTCGTTTTTTAGCGCAAGATGTGAAAAAGTACTAGAGTACCATTTACGATTCCAGGTTCTGAAATATAACTATAATTAGAAGTATACGTTTTGAATATCCACATATAAGATTTGAATATAATTTATAGTGTTTAGTCCTTTATTCAGTATATACCGGCATAAATTGGCAATTTTTGTTCCTTGTGGTCTAAGAGCTTCTTTGGAAAAATGCTCTAACTGCCGCTTTGACATTGATGAAATGATTTTAGTTTATTGCACTAAAAATACATAATTTTATAATATCGATCTACATTGTACGCATACAACCGCTTAATGCAGAATTGGGAAATGTTCACTCCTTGGCGAAAAGTAATGCATTATTGTTATGCCCATCCACGATGAATAATAAGCAAAATGAGGAACACCCAATGATTAGTTCAAAATGACATCACTCAGAAAAACCACACAATAGCGTGATAGTGGTAAAATAAGTCAAAAACGTTGGAATTATCTTTAACATGGCAAAACCACCCCCATATTTCTGCAAAAAAGCATTTGGAATGCTAAAAAATATAGTTCATTCATTCGTGCTACAGTCGAAAAGTCATAACCCTTTTGTATACACAATCAATTAAATTATACCTGCCCGTGTACTTGATAATTTGTACTAATTATTACAAGTGCTTCGAATTTTGACAGTTTTTTGATGGAGAAGTTGCTGTAAAAATTGTTTCAGCAACATTTAGTAAAAATTATCGAGTACAAGGATATAACACATTAGTCTTGTTTTATAGGATATAAATAAATATATTAAGAAAAATATTCGCCGCAATATTGTCATTAAAGTTGCCAAAGGCACTATGCACCTAAAAGGCAAAGATGTCAAGGAATTTTAATTTCCAAAAAAATTAAATTTCACATCTGTCCCGTGTTTGGTTACATCCTGATATAAACTTTAAAAACGTCATATTTCTAGCTCTACTTTCACAATCTGATTGGCCTTTTCTGTAATTTATGAAAATTGAGTCTTGTTGTTAAAAAGTAAAGAAAGGGACAAATACGGGCAATGCCAATAAAAATGTCCGGATTATCGTGTAGAAAACTCTCACTTTTTTACGGAGCACTTGTTACTTCTTTATTTTATTTAAAAGTTCGGTATTAGCAATTACAATTTAAAAAAGTATTATGATATAACTACCACAAGTGATTTAATGATAGAAAATAATTTATTTTCTTTACTATTCGTTAATCCGGACAATTTTCGGACACCACCAAATCCTGTGGTGTAGGTATAATCGAGATTATACTGTACATATGGGAGCAATAGCCAAATCTGAATCGATTCTTACCAAAATAAATAGGGATCGCCCTAGGGCCAAAAATATCCAATTTTATGCGAATTGGTCTATAAATGTGACCTGTACTTAGTTTTCAAAAAGACATGGCAAGACGGATAAGTGCGAATCTATGCAGATCATCAAAAGAAACTGTGGGTCTATTTCGTTTCGTTTTGCATGTTGCAAACTCATTCACTAAGACATAATACCCTTAGGGTATTAAAATATGAATAAAAATGATGTGCCGAATTTGTTTCTTTTCCCCAATTTCACAATTGTTCATTTCCATATTTATGCCCAAAAAGGGACTATTTTTGTCCATTCGACTAGAATACGCCATAACGAAGCGAATCTAGTAGTTTTTAACTTTTAACAAATATCGATTTTAAAGGAATTTCACTTTTTAAAATTATTTTCCGTGCGGAAAATTCAGAGGGAAATATTCATGATAGCCCTGTATATGTTTTTTATATGTTTTTAGTAAAATATGAAAGATTTTATGTAGTATTCACTATTTTCTTAGTCTTAATTTCTAGCTCATTTGTTATTCTGTCAGACAATTTTGGCCGAACAGGAACTATCAACATATTTGGATACGTTCATTTTGACATTTCTGATTGAGTTTTTGAACAAATTTGTATTAGAAAGCAACTTATGTTGTAATAAGAAGGCTGGGTTATAGGAAATTTTGTAAGTCTTTTAGTCCAGATTTATTGCTGTGGTGGAATAATAATTAATAACATCATACTCTGTTAAGACATCGACGTTTAACGGTAAAAACTTAATTTAGAACACTTTTTAATGACTTTCCAAAATTAATTTGATGATTTTCGTCAAAAAAATTACTTGCATATTTTGCATATTTTTTGCATATTATGCATATTTTTTGCATATTTTGCATATTTTTTGCATATTTTGTGCATATGCAAAATATGCAAATATGCAAAAAAATAAAAAATATGAGCCTGTCATTGCATTCAGTTTTCTTCAAAACGAATTTTGGTCCAATCAGAATTTTCGTATCTTTATTAATAAAAAATATGCAAATATGCAAAATCCGATGTCTATTTATGACTGATTTTTTTTTTTTTTTTTTTTTTTTTTTTTTTTGAAATCGAACTAATGTTTTACAAACAGTGTTTAAATAAAAAGAAATATTGATTAAAATTAATATAAGTACAACAAAATTTTCAGTGTTCGCCATTTCCATATTAAATATTGTTTATTTATTTTTTATATCCTTTCCGCATACGAAGTAGCGAGCAATTTGCTAGTAACTGTATAAAAACTGAAACCGATTTACTACACATTCAGTATTTTAAAATTCGCTCCCAATCTTGCATTTCTATAATGATTGTGGTTTTAAATTAGATAAACCTTCCGCCACTAAAGGTCGTTGAGCCATCGATCGATCTATCTATCAATGCTTGCGTCCGACACCTTGGATTACATGCAAAATTGATCATAGGCGATGACTTCTTAATTTTCTAAATATAAAATCGTTCGTCGAATTCAGATTCGAAGGTGGAATCCTTCTTCCAAAAATTTAAGCTGACACTTCCTGGGCGAGAGAAAAAGCAACATTGGTAGACACGTCAATAAGTCCTCCACATTATATGAGCTTTCTTTCTTAGAATCGAATTTTAAGACTATTAAATTTAATGTATTGTTAGTTTTAAGCTTTTGGAGTACTGTATGTTTTGTAGCTTTTGGAACCGCTCTTGGCCCTATGGGCTAGGTTCCCATTTATGAAAATAAATTGAATTGAATTGAAAATGAAGACCCAGAATTATAAAGGGTGCGTCTAAATAGTGATCGTAAATCCACTCCATTATTGCAGCGTGGATCAAGTCCTATTGGTAGCAGGCAATAACTACGTACTCCAACAATATAGACTTTTTATTTATTTTTTTTTTTTTCGATATCTGACCTTTCGCAATCACTTTCAACTTTGAGTTGCATGGGAGACATTGGACATTGTCATACTTCTAACGTGGTCGTCCCTCACATATTGAGGATGGTAAACGTATTTAGTCATGATGAGTTAACTACAGCCTACAGGATTCCCCGGAATAAAATTCAGTATATAATCGGTACAGTGGCTTATTTCCCATATTCGCTATCGAATGATTTTACGATCAAATGAATATATGCATAGCTTCATAAATAATAAATGAGAGCATAAAGCGCCAGGGATTGTTTAATTTGTGGGCAACTCACTCTAGGATCCGGCGAAGAATGATGCTAGAAGGTGACAATGATTGATAAGAAGTGGTGTCTTATTTGAACCGGCAGTTTATAAAGTGATCATAGATTGATAATGCCAAAAGAAGCGTGCTGCGCCTTAAAACCTTAAGTAAATCTAAAACCACATCCTTGATCACGGCAAGTGGACGGCTAAAATTGTTCGATAGTGCGTTGAATTCAACCTCCAACAACCCCAATATACATGTTGTAACGTTCGGCAAGGAACAAGGTCAAGTCAGACTCCAAAAGTCTTTTAATTTGCTGACAATGCACATAGGTTCCAATCAGGAAATTTTTGGCCAAAACCCTATTTTTGAAGTTTTGAAATTTTAATTTTTTTTACACAGAATAATAAAAAACACATCAAGTCATCTGAAAATAATTAGTTTTTGTAAATATCGTTAGTATTCGTTGATTGGCGCAGTACCAACGTTGACAATTTTTATGTAAAAATAAAACAGACTTTGTGCTGTAAAATATACAATTTTTGTTGTATTGCGTCGCTGCATAAATATACAGAAGTGGGACCAAAGTTATTATGAATCGGGAAGCTGTTAATGAGTACCTTCCTGAGTACCTAATATTTACAAAAAGAACGATGCAATTTGTAAAATTAGCGTAATAAAATCAATGTTTTTATATATATAAAAAATTATTTTTTACAAACATTTTTTAAATGTACTTAAACTTTTAAAAAAATGTCCAAATATGTCCACCTCCAAATCGAATTTGAAAGATAGCAGGGGATTTGTACTAATAAATTCAGAAGTCAAATCGTGCTCAAATTTGCCACAGTTAAAATAAAGTGGATTTTTTTATTTTAAGATGGGAAAATACCTGCTGTGCCTGTACGTAGTATCCAATTGAAATAGAACGGTAATACCCACATCTATCAACCGATTTTCCCTAAAATTCATATTTAAGGGTTTATGACCGATTAGGCTGAAATTTGGTATTTTGACCTCTTGGAAGATATGAATCCTTCGTACCAAAAATGATTAACATAGGTCAATGTTTTGGTTTAGACCCAACACAACGGGACCACCCTGTTCAACAAATTTTGGCAGTTTTTGGTCATTTTGGTCGATAAAACGGAATAACTGCTATTTGTACACATTTATTATAAATAATAATTAATTTCAATACAAAATGGACGTTGAAATAGTTTTGGCCAGAAAATTTGGATTTGGGACCATTGTGCAATGAAACCTTGTGGAATATGTGAATGATAACGATACGCAGTGGTCTGTTATTTTGTTTGGCTGTTCATGACACCGGTGGGTGGTACATACACGAGAGCAAAAAATATTGTGGTTATATTAGTTGTTTTGGTGCTATACCAGTGACCATCCCTACCACAACCTTGTAGACAGGGATCCCAACCCAGGCATATCAAGAAAAAAATTCGTTGATTTAGAGATATAGACCCCAACCATTAAAATTTAATGTTTTGCCTTATTAAGGCGAAGGCCATTTTTAGAGTGATATTTGAATTAATTCTCTTTCGAGTTGAGCTATTTAGACCTAATAGGTACATTGAAAAATTAGGAATCCACCGAAGTCCCACACATTCAACCACTATGCTACGTTTCACGGGTGGTTAGACCGATCATCAGGCATATTGAATGGTGTTTTTTTTAGTGGGTGGACGAAGGCTAAGCTTGGAGACTAGCATTTATATCACAAATCATTCGAAATTTGTATATTCGAATTTTTTATTTATTTTAATGTTAGTCATTTAATTCCAAACCTTTCCTATAGTCCGACTTGGCTGGTAACCCTATTTTTCAATGCTTTATTACAAATACTAAGGCAGCTTTTTTCCACCCTTATTTTATTTGTTCTTCTGTATCAGAAGATTTTGATCATCAATATTTGTCATCGGAATCTTTGACAAGTTGATGGTGGCTTAGAACGCTAAGACGCCTGCAACCGTGTCACTTGGTTGTTGGGGTCCCAGGTTCGAATCCCAGCTTGGCTCATGCTGAAATCATTTTTTTGTTTTGCCTTATTAAGGCGAAGGCCATTTTTAGAGTGATATTTGAATTAATTCTCTTTCGAGTTGAGCTATTTAGACCTAAAAGGTACATTGAAAAATTAGGAATCCACCGAAGTCCCACACATTCAACCACTATGCTACGTTTCACGGGTGGTTAGACCGATCATCAGGCATATTGAATGGTGTTTTTTTTTTAGTGGGTGGACGAAGGCTATGCTTGGAGACTAGCATTTATATCACAAATCATTCGAAATTTGTATATTCGAATTTTTTATTTATTTTAATGTTAGTCATTTAATTCCAAACCTTTCCTATAGTCCGACTTGGCTGGTAACCCTATTTTTCAATGCTTTATTACAAATACTAAGGCAGCTTTTTTCCACCCTTATTTTATTTGTTCTTCTGTATCAGAAGATTTTGATCATCAATATTTGTCATCGGAATCTTTGACAAGTTGATGGTGGCTTAGAACGCTAAGACGCCTGCAACCGTGTCACTTGGTTGTTGGGGTCCCAGGTTCGAATCCCAGCTTGGCTCATGCTGAAATCATTTTTTTGTTTTGCCTTATTAAGGCGAAGGCCATTTTTAGAGTGATATTTGAATTAATTCTCTTTCGAGTTGAGCTATTTAGACCTAATAGGTACATTGAAAAATTAGGAATCCACCGAAGTCCCACACATTCAACCACTATGCTACGTTTCACGGGTGGTTAGACCGATCATCAGGCATATTGAATGGTGTTTTTTTTTTAGTGGGTGGACGAAGGCTAAGCTTGGAGACTAGCATTTATATCACAAATCATTCGAAATTTGTATATTCGAATTTTTTATTTATTTTAATGTTAGTCATTTAATTCCAAACCTTTCCTATAGTCCGACTTGGCTGGTAACCCTATTTTTCAATGCTTTATTACAAATACTAAGGCAGCTTAATAAGGCCTTAATAAGGCAAAACAAAAAAATGATTTCAGCATGAGCCAGGCTGGGATTCGAACCTGGGACCCCAACAACCAAGTGACACGGTTGCAGGCGTCTTAGCGTTCTAAGCCACCATCAACTTGTCAAAGATTCCGATGACAAATATTGATGATCAAAATCTTCTGATACAGAAGAACAAATAAAATAAAGGTGGAAAAAAGCTGCCTTAGTATTTGTAATAAAGCATTGAAAAATAGGGTTACCAGCCAAGTCGGACTATAGGAAAGGTTTGGAATTAAATGACTAACATTAAAATAAATAAAAAATTCGAATATACAAATTTCGAATGATTTGTGATATAAATGCTAGTCTCCAAGCTTAGCCTTCGTCCACCCACTAAAAAAACACCATTCAATATGCCTGATGATCGGTCTAACCATCCGTGAAACGTAGCATAGTGGTTGAATGTGTGGGACTTCGGTGGATTCCTAATTTTTCAATGTACCTTTTAGGTCTAAATAGCTCAACTCGAAAGAGAATTAATTCAAATATCACTCTAAAAATGGCATTCGCCTTAATAAGGCAAAACAAAAAAATGATTTCAGCATGAGCCAGGCTGGGATTCGAACCAGGGACCCCAACAACCAAGTGACACGGTTGCAGGCGTCTTAGCGTTCTAAGCCACCATCAACTTGTCAAAGATTCCGATGACAAATATTGATGATCAAAATCTTCTGATACAGAAGAACAAATAAAATAAAGGTGGAAAAAAGCTGCCTTAGTATTTGTAATAAAGCATTGAAAAATAGGGTTACCAGCCAAGTCGGACTATAGGAAAGGTTTGGAATTAAATGACTAACATTAAAATAAATAAAAAATTCGAATATACAAATTTCGAATGATTTGTGATATAAATGCTAGTCTCCAAGCTTAGCCTTCGTCCACCCACTAAAAAAAACACCATTCAATATGCCTGATGATCGGTCTAACCACCCGTGAAACGTAGCATAGTGGTTGAATGTGTGGGACTTCGGTGGATTCCTAATTTTTCAATGTACCTATTAGGTCTAAATAGCTCAACTCGAAAGAAAATTAATTAAAATTTAAATCGACAATGTTACCATGCAGGGTTGAATGGTATTCAAACCATTAGCCGGCCTTCTTATATGAGACATCCATTGATACTTTGTTGGGACGAGGCAGGTTTAAATTCTATGATTGATCCCTTTCCCATAGAGGAAGACGATAAAATACGTTGTAAGTATGAATGTCCTTGTTGTTGAGGTGACATTGGCTGTGAGAGCGGAAATAAGTTTGTTTCGGATAATAGACCTCAATGTCGCGGAAATGATGATAGACGCTCGTTCTGTCGAAAAAATCTAGCACAGTCATAATAAAAAATTCAAACTATCACATAAATCGTTCAGGGCAATTGAATTCCATTGGAGCGCGTAGATTTGATGTTACAGAATGTCGTCAGATGTCAGTTAGTGGTCAAGGAGAACTGGAGTCTACCTTAATTGTGGGCTTAACAACGTCACTTAATCCAATGGTAAACAGTTGTTTATCTTTCTTGTATGTCAGTAAGGGGGTTAAATCAATTATAACGGGAATGGGAATCCGACGATTTAAAATTTTAACATGCGGTATTATATACTTTACTTAAATAGTAAAATTATATTTATCAACACTCACCAAATTAATGTAAACCTTAGGATGACCCAATGGACCATCCCCACCATCACAGTATACTACACGTTCTGTGCATTCTTTGGGAGGAATTTCATCGACCAACTTAATACCCCAATTTTCGTTGACATAACGCTTGGCATTGTTAAAACGGACATTGCGATAATCTTTTTCGTCAAAAACCTACAAAATGGAAAGAAATCCCTTTATATGCAAACACACAAAATTTCATCCAAAAAAGCCATAGGCAAACGTTTGCGTAACAAAAATCGTTCTGTGAAGCAACGAGAAGCGCTTCATTATAGACTTACTTGACCGGTATGGGTGACTTGTTCCAAGTCTTTGCGTGTAGAATATGAACGCACTGGCGCTGTGACCACTGGTGCAATCAAATTCTTGCCATTCTTTGAGAGAATCGACAAATTGGAAACTACTTTGCGGCAGGCCATTTCGAAAACACAGCAAAATGCAAAAAATTTCACACACACCAACCGAGAATAATGTCAAAAACAGCTGTGCTGCCGAGACAAACTGTCAAAATGTAGCCACCGAAAGCGACACCAAGTAGACAATAGTCAAAACTATTCTCGATACTAAAGTATCCATGGTACAATTAGAAAGGTAGATGCCTCAGCCCAGCTGATCGAATCTAAAACGTCAAAAAACTAGGAATTCGCCATGAAAAATCAAAACAAAAAACCATACATGGCCCAATTATAGGTCCTCCGGCAAAATCAGATGATTTCGATTTGAGCTGTCAAAATTTATATTTGTCATTTGAATTCGCTGTGAGGTATTGAAATGTCGAACTGTATAGAAACAGGTAGATGTATCTCGAAAAAAGAAAACAAATAAACTTAATGTTGTACACGTAAAATGTCAACATTTGTTGTGTTTGTATGAGAATTTAATTTACAATAACTTATATTAGCAGTTCAAGTTTGATCAGCTGGTATTTTCTGTTTCGTCAAACAAAAATAACTACAGTAACAACTTTTTGTCGGAAAATGTTTTGTATGTATCTACCTGAATTGACAGAAAAGAAATTCGCCTCAACAATTTTTTCGCCTCTGTTTATGAATTTTGACATTTAAAATCTTCGTTTTTCTTTGAATTCGCTTGATGGAGGACCTATAATTGGGCCATGATTCCATATCTACCCACGGAGGCAATGTGGAGACGTAATTTTATCATATTTTTGTTGGGGTGGATGCACAGAATAAATGGCGTAAGGAAAATCTCCAATATTGCACATATTAGCGACTATAGAATGATGGAAAATTGCATGTCATATGACATTTACATATAGTGTAAACTACCCCTTAGATCGATGTATTTTTTCACGGTTCATAGTAAATTCGGATGCGCATAAAAAAGTGTGTGCACTTTGTGCAAATTATTAGATTTTGTAGTTATACAGATTTTTGCACACTGATCTGCAGTGGATGCTAATCCGCCAAAATTGGCATATTCATATAAGGTAAATGCATGAAGTACAACAACCAACAAATTTACAAAAACAACATTATCCTTTAACTTTGGAGGTAAAAATGTAGGACGTACTTTTTGACGTGGTGGTAAATTTTACCCCTATACATATTCTTAAATATTTCTTTATATATTTTCTATTTTTTATAATATTTTGTATTTTTTGCATGATATTGTGTCAGCAAATAATAAAATAATATCAAAACAAACCACACTTTTTGTTTATATAGAAAATTAGGCTCAACATTTCACAGACATTTTTTTATCCAACAAAAAAGACATATTTTATTTTTAGAAGAAATAAATAATATAACAATACTTCAAAACGTGAAATTGCATTTTTTGACAGTCTTGCCTACATATTTAATAAAAATGCAGAGATCATTCAAAAACACACGTTTTTAAAAAATCTGCAGGGTACCAAATAGTTGATTTATCATTCATAGTGATCGTACACTGTACACATACATATGGGTATGATGCAACCCATTTACATTCCTTTATTGGATTGGAAACAGGTATGTGTAGTTTTTTTGTTATGCCTACTAAGCATATATAACATATTTTTGAGTCTCTGGGATATATTTTGGATGGGGCTATTGAGTCCTTGCCCAAGATCCTAGTAATAATTTAACGTAAGTAGTCTTTGGTTATGTTGAAGTCGGGATCGACCATCACCGTCAACGTTGCTGAACTTATCGTCCTCTTCTAGCAATTGCCTTATTATAGGAACACTGATTTGTTGTGAAAATGGATTTATTGAAAATGCAGAATATATAATTCATATGCAGACTTTGACGTGTGGTCAAAACTTTTCCATGAAATTCAAACGTCGTGTTGGACGTGGGGTCATTTTTTTACATAGGATACTTACGTTAGTTTGGAGGTGGTGGTAAAATATTTTCTGTGCCACAGCGACAAGAACTTGGACGTGGGGTAATTTTTACACCACCGTAAGCATATCTCCCCACTTGCTAGTCATATGACAACCAAAACATTACTGCCTACTTATGTTAAGGAAATATGAAGATACAAAGAAAATTAGACCGATCGCTCAAACCATTTGAAAGTAATTAACAAAATATGATCGAAGGGGTAAAATTTACCCCCACCTCCACAGTTAAAGGTTATGTATGTTCGTTTACTTACAATTTGTACAAATTGTTCGTTTACTCTACAGTACACTGCAAAAGACCTTATTCGATTACAAGAAGTTGATGGACTTGTACAAATTTGTACAAATTATTGAGTAAACGAACAGACCTATTGTTGTTATTGAAAATTAATTGTCAAAGATAACTATTGAATAATAGGGTCGTTCCAAAAATTTGTTCAGGAAAAACATAAATACATTTTGAAAATCCTCTAAAATAGAACAAATTTGAATCAAAATGAAAAATCCACTTGTCACATTTTAACAACATTCGGATGCAGTTCAACGGAGTCGTGAAAGATTACATTTACATTACATTTTTCATGAATTTTTGGAACAACTCTAGTTTAGTAAAACTCTCAGATTTTTTTAATTTTTTTCTAGAGGTAGATATTGTTGCGCTGATCGTGGGTTGTCGAGATTCTAAGAGCCATATCTCTGGATTCAAGGTATTTCAACATATAGCACCATTTTGGAAAGGTTAAAGTGTGATCTACAATCTGGCTTACATTAAATGGGACCCCCCCCCCCATAATGGGCCCATTCCAGGGTCCAAAAATCATTTTGGGTTATATCACCTGACCTGCATATTCATATAAGGTAAATGCATGAAGTACAACAACCAACAAATTTACAAAAACAACATTGTTGTTATTGAAAATTAATTGTCAAAGATAACTATTGAATAATAGGGTCGTTCCAAAAATTTGTTCAGGAAAAACATAAATAAATTTTGAAAATCCTCTAAAATAGAACAAATTTGAATCAAAATGCAAATATAAAGCATACAGAATTGTTGTAGGTCATTGTTATTACACGTTTACGGTGAAAAGATGAATTTTATGGTAACAAATTTCGAAGTTTCAAATTTCATGAGTAGACCCTATTACATTTTAAAAAAAATGTTTTGATGCAGTTCGAACGGAGTCGTGAAAAAGGCACTCCATTCCTCACATTTTAACTGCATTTGGATGCAATGGAAAGAGTCACATCCACTTGTCACATTTTAACAACATTCGGATGCAGTTCAACGGAGTCGTGAAAGATGCACTCCAATTCCTCACAATTTAACAGCATCCGGATGCAGCCCAAACAAGTACATAAATCAATTTGTACATCTCTACAGGCAGCGACATACATTTTCCAAGAAGAGATAAACGTGTTAACATTTCCAAAAATTTGTTAATATAAAATAAAAAATATTAAATTTGCGAACATGTTTTCGGTAACAAAATTTCCCAATGGAGTGCTGTTGGAGTACATGCCGAAATCTTAACTGGTGATGGGAAGACAATATTAAACCTATTTAGCCGGTGAAGCAAGAACATAAATAAGTTTCATGAACTGCATTGCCAAGTTGATGATGGGTATGATAAACACTAGGATAACTGATTGGATAAACCGATTTAAAGTACTTAATGAATACCAAGCAGGATTTAGAAGTGGATATTCAACTGTCGACAATGTGTTTAACATATCAGCGATTGTAAATATAAAGTTTGAAGAAAAAAAGAAGGTATATGCATTTTTTGTAGACTTCAGAGCGGCGTTTGATACAATTCCTAGGCAATACCTTATATACAAATTGCATGAACTGGGATTATCAACAAAATTGGTGAGGTTTATAGAAAATGTATATATGAACAACAAGTCGGCGGTTTGGACAGGCAAAGAATTATCGGAATATTTTGAATCAACATACGGTGTTAAGCAAGGATGCCTATTGTCACCGGTATTATTTGCATTATATCTAAACGATATGCATGATTTTCTAGGAGGAGGTATTTATATAGACGATATTAACATACGATTACTCATGTACGCAGACGATATCGTTTTGCTAGCGGATGATGCCAAGACTCTACAGATGATGATTAATAATCTGTCGAAATATTGTGATATGTGTGGTATGGAAGTGAACCAGAACAAGTCGGAAATCATGGTATTTAGGAAGGGCGGCAAACTCGCGGATAATGAAAAGTGGTTATATAAAGGAGAATGTCTCCGGATAGTAAATGAATATAAATATCTCGGAATAACACTAACCCCTAGGCTCTCCTTCGCGAAGCACATTGAATACAAAAACAATGCATCAAAAACATGTTTAAATATAACCTGGAAACAATTCATTGGAAAACCAAATATATCTATATACGCAAAATGGAAACTGTTTCTTTCAACCTGCAGGTCAATCCAAAGCTACGGTGCTCAATTATGGGGTCATGCTTACTTCGAGGAAGTGGACAAACTTTATAGATATTTCCTTAAAAAAATTCTGAAACTACCAGATCATATACCCAACTATGTCCTAGCCCTCGAAACAGGGTATGAGGAAGGGTTCTTTTATACATACAATCTACACTTGAAGTACATATCCAAATGCTTATTCGATATGCAAAGTCATCGATTGCCACATAGACTCACGTTAAAAATATTAGGGAGAAATATATCCTGGTATAAACATTTGAAAACAACACTCGCAGAAAATGATATATCTACTGAGAATGTATGCGAAAGCAAGAGCATTTGGTTCTCAACATGTTGTCAGCTGTTCGAAAACATCAAACAAAAAACCGTACACAATTACATAATCAATGCACAAAACTCCGCTTTCAGAATTTATAAAAGACTGAAGTACGATATTGGTCCTACATATTGTTGTAAAGATTACAATCAAAACCAAATATCTCTCATCATGCGCGCAAGAGGTGATTTACTATGTCTAAATGGCTCCACCTATCGAACAAACAGCCTACAAATTTGTTCATTATGTAACCTGCGAGAAATTGAAACAATCACACACTTTCTTGGTCGTTGTCCTATTTTTAATAACTTAAGAATACGATATTTTCAAAAAGCACAGCTAAATGACTTAGAGGTTATTTTTCAATTGAACGGTGGTGAAGATATTGCCTGGTTGCGTCTGTACAATTATTTGAGAGAAGCTTTGAATTACAGAACATTCTTAATAAATGAATTTAATTACTATTGAAATATAAAACTCAAACTTCCAGCGGACGATTCATAAGAATCATGCTGTAAACCATCTTATTTTTTCAGAAACTAATTATATTCTTTAGCGTAAGAAATACTGTTGTAACGTTTATGAAAAAAATAAAGATACATACATACATACCTATTTAGCCGGTGAAGCAAGAACATTTCAGCTTGGATTAAATGGAGAGCGGAGGAAACACGCATGGTTGCGATTGAATTCAATGGAGAATGTTCATAATTTGTGTTAATGTAATAAAGTTCCTAATATTTTTGTTTTACACAAATAATAAATGCATTTTATTTGTTCTAGGATATTTTGTAATGGCTTGCACACATTCCGCAGAATGTATCAAAACACGTGCTTTGGACTGCATCCTATTCTACCCCCAAAGGGTTAGTTAAAATGCAATGCCAATTGGTCAGTTAAAATTCAATGCCAAATGGTCAGTTAAAATGCAGTGCCAAAAGGTCAGTTAAAATGCTGCAGTGCAATGGAGTGCATCTTTCAGTAGTCACGCTCTTGTAAAAATCATGAGTGAAAATGCATAATTTGATGCACTTCCAAATCACTTGTATATATGACTTAACTGCCTCTTTGGAGTCAAACTTTTTGCTTGGTAATAATCAGCTGGGCTTATTGTCCGACCTTAGGACGAAACCTATAGCTCTGCGTGTTGCGTGTGCGTTCAAAAATACAAAAACAAAATACATGTGGTCCTCTAGAATCTTTGCTGCTGGCGACAATATCATGTTTGTCTGGCTGCGTACTGCTACCCCCGAACATTCCATGTATATGTTACTAGAGTCAAGCGAGATAGGTCCGTACTGAACAGCATTAGGAAGGCAAGTCCTCTTCCTCCGCTTCTTATACGATCCTTCAACAAAAGGTTGTAACCATCGCAAGATTGCATGCTACAAGTGTTTCCTTGATCGCAGCGCCCATGATGTTTTTCGGCTCATAAAATTCACAATCTCGCAGATCTTTTTGCGGAGACGGTGGTTTTCGGGGCGCTGAACAATAACTTGTGGTGTTAGATACTTCGTTTGCCTGACACTAAATCTCTCCTTCATCTTTCTCAAACACTTCGAAATTCCTTATGTAATGTCCGGCTAACGTTGTGCATCTCTAAATACAAAAAGTTAACATGTTTTAACATTATGTACAATTATTTTTTATTATTATTTGTATTTAAATAAAAATTTGTTTTTTTTTTAGATTTCAAATATGTTTTAATTGAAAATAATACATATTAATAAATGTGTTGTTGTTGTTGTTTTCTTTTTTAGTCATACATAATATATATTATATTATAGATGTAATAAATGGTTCTTAATCCCTTTGTTTAACTCTCTTTCGTTTATTTATTCTAATACAAACATGATAATGTGTTGTTGGGTTGTGTGAAGGCCAATTAATTTGTTGTTGTTGTTTTTATTACGTTTACATTTAGTAATTTTTTGTCTAATACCGATTCGATTTTCTTTTTCATTAGAACATTTACATGTAAAAAGTTTTTGTTTTTACTACAATATAAAAATTAAGGCGAAAAATAATAAAGATAGATAATAATAGTTTTCAATAACATAATAATAAACTTTGTAAGTTTTATGGAAATACATAGATTTTTTAACAAAATAATAATAATAATAATGTTGTAAATGTAAGAGATTTTTAATCTGTGTCAAAAATAATTATTGGAACGTTTTAGGTTTTCTTGTGTGTAGTTTTCTTTGAGGAATAACACAGAATTGAAATAATTATTTGACTGAGGTAATCTTAACAGTGGTGAGATGGTGAGATTTCGCACAGATATTTAACGATTTGTTATTAGATTTTCATCTTGATTCATTGATTTTTCAAAAGCAACACTCGTTCGACTCCTCTTTTTGCGCAATGAGAAATGTAATTGCGTTTCAAGCAACGCAAGCAATGTACAAAAAAGATATCAATTTTATTGGTGGTATTTATCAAAGCCATGGTTTTGTTTTTTTTTTTTTTTCTTTTTTTAGTTTGTCTTAACGCATTTGTGGTCCCACACTTTTAGGGAATTTCGTATAACAACAATTGTGTTCCAATATCTTAGTCTTCACTTGTAGTGGCAAAAAAGTCTTTAAAGGCGGAAAGTATGTAGCATTAGTAATAACATATTCATATACAAGTAAGAAAAAATGCGTTTTGACTTGTTTTTTGTTGGTTTTTTGGGTTTCAGGACGACTTCTTCTTTTTTTAAACAATCTCACGAGCACTGGGCACAAATGATTCCCAATAGCTAATTATCTAGACATTTCGGGAAAAATAAATATATTGTTAAAAATAAATAATAGTTAATTTGTTCCTGATATTAAAATTTCATTAAATACCTGCTGTTGATGGGCCATTTGGTCCTCGAGATATTTTACAATGTTTGCCTTAAAATCTTGTATTCGATTTAATTCAAAACGTTCCATTTCTTTTTTGATTTCGGTTGAAATTTCCTCAAATTGTTGTTGACATCTTTGAACTTTAACTTGCCACTGAAAAAAGAAGAGCAGAAATCAGAGATTTAACGTTCATACATGAGAGAAAAGGTGCTTCATTATAGACCCATTTCACTACAACTTACCTCCTCTACCTCCTGGTGAGCCTGTTCCAATTTGTCAGCACGATTATTTAACTCATAACGACCACGATTTTCACGACGTTTTGACAGTTGCATTTGTGCATGTTGCCAATTTTGAAAAACTTTTACACGTTCATGGAAAACTGATTTAATTGCCACAAACAAACCCAAATAATCTTTGACAAATTCTGACATAATATAAAAGTCTGAATTGGATTGTTCGGAACGTAAAATTTCAATTTTCTCTTCAACATCGGCCAAACTTGATAGTGCTCTCGACAGGCCGGTGTGCTCCTCACAAGTGCTTAGCATTGCGGCCGATTTCGCCACTAACCCAGTCAGATTTGCCAGTTCTTTGCGTGTGGTAACCAAGGATTTTAAAGCGGAATGTAATTTTTGCAAATTATTATCGAGGTTTTCAACCTCCGTTATTTTGTCATCGAACCACTGCAAAGAAGTAAAAAGACAAAAACAAAATGCAAATGTCATTCATGTTGAAGTTAGGTTTTTTGGCAATTTAACTTACTGGATCATTTTCATCCATTTTATAGGTTATTTTATTAACAGTCTCTCCAACTTTATTGAAAAGGCGCACCACAGCAGCACCACTCAAGGCAGCAGTGTTAACAGCACGAGGTAATTCCTGAGATATTGGGTAAACATATTATTACAAAAACAAATGACAAAATAGATTGACATACTTGATCACTTTCTAAAAAGTTAATAAAGTCCAAATCGATTCTTAGCACAGGATGTTGAGCAGTACGATTTATATAACGTTCTAATGCGGCTCTACGCTGTTCAACCCATTCAATATTTGTTCCATTACCAGGCTCATTTTGTTGGGGACTTATTTTTACTTTTGTAGTACCTTTTTAACAATAAACTTAAAGTATTATGCTCAATACTGGTTATTTGATTAACTTACCAAAAATATTCTTTGAAGGTGCCGGTGGTACAATTTTTCCTAATTTTATATATTTGCTAGCCAGCAGCGAATGTATTCCCAGAAAATCACTAAATCGTCGAAGTGTACTAAACTCGGTACGTTTGAACTTAGGAATGTTGGTTTTTGTTGTTACCCTAAGTTTGGAGGAGAGGTAATATTGTTAATTTATTGTTGTTTTTTTGTTTTACAGAAAGGCATTATATTTACTTATATGTCAGATATGACCCCATACCATCACCGACTTTTTGTGGTTCTGATACAGTGATCTCTATAAAATAATCACCATTATCGGAAAGAACATCTTGCATGTTACTTGATGAGATACGGCGCTGAAAAAATAAAATGTATAAAATCATAAATTTTTTAGTGGGTAGACAGAATATGTGTATACTATTTGAAGTCGTTGAAATTTTTTTTTTGAGGAACTCTAGCAGATGTCGTGATATGTCACTTTTAAAACTGATAGCAACACTTACACATGCCCAAGCTTTCGGACACAGCTATACTTTTTGCCTAACTCGACTATATCAAAGGAAAATCAATAGAAACGGCACTGAATATCGTCGTTAGGTTTATCGAGATAAATATGGAAGACTTAATCTACACGTTAGCAGCCTTTCTTTACATAGAAGGTGGCTTCAATAACGTATTGGTCATGATTGACGGAATGTTCCCACAAACTCTATCGGAATTTATGCAAAGAGATCTAGTAAACTTTCGGGATTGGCACACAAAAATTTTCTTTGGGTGAACTCATCAAGGACAGACAAGAGAAAAATCAAACAATTTACCTTACCAATGCTAGATGGGCTCTTTTTGGAAGCCAAAACTAACGTCAATAGCATAGCGGGCGGTTCTATGCGCCAGATTGACCAAGGACCGTCACCTCAACAATTATGTGTTTGTATGATGATGCCAGACAAGGAAGCCAGCAAAGAACAGGCCGATCTTCATCTTGTCGCCAGTAACAAAGATTCTAGAGGCACACCCCCCTTCCGACCTGAAATTAAGTAGGAATAATCACGGGTCACTGCAGAATAAGATCAATGTCCTGCAAATGGGAAAGAGAATATACTGTTGACTGCTGCAGGGTATGCGAAGATGAAAAGGAAATAGAAACAATCGAACACTTATTTTGTCGCTGTCCAATGCCGCGGAGACTGCAAATCATGGGCGAACACACGATCCAATCACTGACAATCTTCAGCCAAGCGGAGCCAACAAGTTTGGTTCTTCTTAACAAGGGTCTAAAATGGATCCAACGAGAATAAAATATTGTACCATTAAATGTTAAACTCTCTCTCTCTCCTCTATTCCTATGCACATCTTTTTCCTTCCTTAAGATATTGCGTGTAATATTCCACAGCATGTTTAAGACGTCTTTGCAAGCTACAGCTATTTGCGACCTCTTATAAAGCAAAACGCTGGTATGTGTTAAGCTATGCGGTACCAGTGTGGTAATACAAATGTTAGTGCTTTGCAGTGCAAAAATATTCAAACATGCCAGAAAGCACTGAGGACTGCAAGTGCCTTTCTCGGAGAAAGGCAGAAGATTCACCTCCCAAGGCAAATGCGATTGGTTTTAGACTAGTTAAGATCCGGACGATGCAGTTGCCTCAATTAATATTCGTCCCAAATTTATGCCACGATACCGAACACACATGCTGGAGGGTGAGCCTAAGCGGAAATAGTTACTAAACATCCTGAAGCAATACACAGCACTGGTATAGAAGTTAATTGATGATAATCTCGAATCCAAAAGAGAGATAACAGCGGTGCGTGTGGCTGGCTTTGACAAATCGCATAGGGACGCGTGTTGTTTTAACTGTCAAATCGTAGAACAATGCAGAGTGGTACCTCATATTACCATTAGCGATACCAATACCCATAATGAAGAGCAGTTTCGCAGATGCTTAACATCATAATAAATTCTGTTCCCACGCATATCCCAGAAGGATAACTTTTCTCTAATTACTGAGTGCACCACTTTTAGAGAAGTTTTAAATATCTAAAATAATCAAGAATCTCACATACAATACACAACAGTTACACCCTTCCTTTTTTCTTCATCTGTTGTTGTTTTCTTCTTTATCAAATCATTTATGGATACTTCGAGTGAGGCAACCGTCATACAACAACTGCCAGCGAACCTCAACCTAATCTTTGTATCAAACGGAATGATATCTACCATAAACGGATATTATGATCAAGGACTCAAATGCGATGACATTACAATGTCATCGATTTATTAAGAAATAGGTCTATTAGTTGGTCTAGTTTAGGAACTCCACTCTAATCGTTTCGAATTTTTTTCCTCCAAAATTGTTTGCATATTTCGATTTCCAAGAGTCACTTCCTTATGTCAGTAGTCACAGGTACGAATTTTACAGTAAAGTACGGTTTAGAAGAGAGTGAAGTGGAAGGGGATTTGTAAATTGGAAACGTTACACACACCATATTGAAACCCAAGAGACTTAGTCTAGGTCTAACACAAATACTCATACATACATAAAACAGCCTACAAATTTTGGTATTTTTAATGCTTATCAATAATTTTAAACATTATTTATTTTATCTTTCCTGCGTTTTGAATGAATCATTATTATATACTTATGTTATCAATCAATTATGAACATTCAAGAAACAATGTTTTAGGTATGTTAATTAGATGAAATAGATGGTTTATTTAAAGTAGTAAATATTTATTATAATACCCCATACATTCTAGAATTCTATATAACCAGTTCATCAAAGAGTTAAAACGCTTTGAGCAAAACGGAAATAATGACCCATTATCATTAAAACATTTGCAGTTGATGCAGAAACAACATGCAATACAAACATACAACTGATTTGATTGGTGGTGGTATTAACCTGATAAGCAACAAATGAAAAAATTTACAAAATTGCAAAATTATAGAATAAACAAAGGATGATTGGACAAGTTAATAAATACCGATTTTATATTTAATTCATGTGTTCAACGGCTAGTAAGACAAATGACAAGAACGAAAGGAAGCGGAGAAGGGAGGGAAAACGTAGTTGCATTGTATGCACCCATAAGCTCACTTAAAAGATATACAACATATTACTAACATATTACTGCAGACACCGTACTCTATTAAGCGGTTCATTCTTCACATTTTACAACCGCAAAACATTATTTGTTGGTCTCGACGCCGCCACAGACACCGCCCATTAATTTCCTTTAAATTATTTTTTATTCTTTACACCGCAGATTTACTTTGATTGAAGAGTGATTTTGACACGCAAGCTAAACCCCTATTGGAATTTAAAAATCTCTACTTCGTCTGTTTTGCTAACATTTCCATTATCCGCTTGTCTGGAGCAACTTACATGTATTGAAGGTTGATTTAAACCATTATTTTTCGGATTTGGATTGGGTACTTCTTCTTCTTGTTCATCTTCATTGTTCGAATCTCCTCCGTTATTTATATCAACATCGGCGAAATCGCGTTGCATATTTGACATATCATCAACATTTTCCATAGACATGATTCGATTTTGTGACTTTTTATATTGTTGAAAGTATTATTTTATTGTGTTCTTCTATATTAAATAATATTTGGTAAATAATTCTATTAGACAGGCGGCACAAAAAAACAAGATTTTTCACAAATAATTATTACTCTTCTTCTTTCAAAAGTTTTCCAATTCCAATCAGAATTGTTTGATAGCATTTGTATATGTCAAAAATGTCGGTAATACTGTTCTCAGTCGTGGCAATTCATCTTAAGCTACGTTTGCATTGCAGAAATTATACCGGAGTCTGTTGTAATGGTATAAATGCCTAGGTACATAATGGGTACTTTACACGATATGTTTTTTACATAGCACATATGTAAAATAAGATGTTGTGTAAAGTAACCATAAGCTGTCTCGCCTTGGCTTGCTTGCTTCTGATAAAAGAATAAACAAGAAAGGGGCAACCCAGTTCGAAAATTGCTCGGCCTTCTTTAGTCTATGTTTAGACACGCAAATTTCTCGGGAAAGTAAATTGAGTTTTTTGGGAGAGAGCGGAGAGGAAAGAGCTCCTCAATACTCTTTCCTACCCCCTACTGCCTAAAAATTTAATTTACTTTCCCGAGAAATTTGTGTGTCTAAACACGGACTTACTAGGCGTTTACACCAGACAGTTTGCCTTCAAAAACACTCTGATTTACTAACACATGCATACATTTGTCGTTTGTCTCTCAGCTGTCCATCAGTTTTTCACCATGGTGGAATAAGAAGGTGTTACATCAAATCATACCAAACGTCAAATTTGATCACAATAATACAGTGCTGTGAATTGCTTGTTTACATTTTGTATGCGATTTTATTCACAATAATGCATTTTGACAACTAGTCTGAAAATCAGCTGTTTTTGGCGCTGTACCTTCTTATTGTGCCATGGTTTTTCACAGACAGCCGGGTTGAAAATTTTTGACATTTTTGTGAAAAAGAAGTGAGATGATAATTCAAATGTGCTGAAAACAAAAGAATGTGTACAAAAGGTCTGTTCGTTTACTCAATAATTTGTACAAGTCCAGTAACTTCTTGTAATCGACTAATGTCTTTTGCATGGTGCTGTAGAGTAAACGAACAACATCCAGTAACAATTTGTACAAATTGTAAGTAAACGAACACACATTAAGACACGCAAATAATAGGTCTGTACGATAACTTAAAAGTTAGTACAAATTTGTACAAACTTTTACAAAATGCTGTTCGATAACAAACTTGTTCACTAAAAGAGAAATGAGAAGTACTTGCAAGTAGTTGCAAGAACTTGCAAATACTTTTTAGTTGCGAAGCAAGATCTATTTAACAGGTCACGTAAGTAGCACAACAACAACTCTATTTTGGCCGAAAATTCTTCAATATGTCAAAATGTTTGTTTACGTTTTCTTACAATTTATTCACAATAACAAAATATTTGACAGATTGAAACCAATCAGCTGGCCGTTTTACGCCACCTTATAACTTCATCATGCTTGCGAAGTTATCGAACAGGCCTAATGTTTGTGTAAATTTTCTGATTCTTCTTGATCACGCAAAGGCAATATTGCTTATATAAATTAAATTAAAGTTCATTAAAAATTAAATAAATACATATGAATATGTTTACCTTAAATGTTTATAGATAATTTTTTGTTCAATTTATTTTTCATCACAAAAGCTTTTAATTCAAATATATCCGTTGTTGTTTATTTGCCGGCGTAGAAAATGATATGAGAGAAAATCCAAAAAAATTTTGCAAAGAATAAAGAAACAAAACAGAACAGAATTTGCGAGTACAGGGGTGTGTGTACCCCTTCTTATTCCTCTCTACTCCCTCGCCCATAAACTCAATTTTCTTTTCCATTAACTTTGAACGTCTAAACATCGACTTATAGAAATTAAACTAAAGTTCATTAAAAATTAAATAAATACATACATATGTATATGTTTACTATTAATTTTTACAGATAATTTTTTGTTCAATTTAAGGCGATATTGCTTAGTCCGTGCTTATACGTTCAAACTGAAATGGCAAATTTTCTTCCCAATTTATTTTAAAATTTCCTTGCAGTTTAGACACGCAAATAATATTTGGAAAATGAGTGTGAAGAAGAATCAGAAAATTTGATTCTTCTTCACACTCATTTTCCCGTTTGATCATACAAAGGCAATATTGCTTATGGGTACTTTACACGATATGTTTTTAACATATGGGTTGTCACTTTTTAAATACAAGATGTATATGCAAAGTGACAACCCATATGTTTAAAACATATCGCGTAAAGTTAAATAAATAAATATGTATATGTTTACTTTAAATGTTTACAGATAATTTTTTGTTCAATTTATTTTTCGCCACAAAAGTTTTTAATTCAAATGTATGCGTTGTTGTTTATTTGCCGACGGAGAAAATAAAATGAAAGAAAATTCAAAAGATTATGGGCCTAGGTGGTCCCGTTTACTGTTAATAAGACCTGGTAATTTTTTAGTCGATCTGGCAACCCTCCTGATCGAGTTATTCTGTAGGCAATATTTATTGTAAATGATTGTAGCCTATCCTGGTCTTGAACAATTCGACTAACTAATTTTTGCAAAAAACCCGACATTTTTATCACAACCTTTTGTAATTTTCACTAATTAATGCATGAAAAGTGTTCGAAAAATCTGCTAAGAATAAAGAAACAAAACAGAATTTGCGTTGTTGTTTATTTGCCGACGGAGAAAATAAAAAGTGAAAGAAAATTCAAAAATCTGCAAAGAATAAAGAAACAAAACAGAATTCCTCTCAACTCCCTCGCGCATAAACTCAATTTTCTTTCCCATTAACTTTGAACGTCTAAACATCGACTTTTTTGCGTATACTTCCCGATATATAGGCCTTCAAAGTTCCGAAAAATTTCCTTGTTTACTTGGAAAAAATTTTCGATTAAAAAAAAATCGCGTAGCCGAAATTTGCTCCTGTCCATAGAAGAAAGTCTTAAATCCCGGCCGAAGACAATTTGTCTTCAAATACAACTCTAATTTACCAGCACATACATACATTTGCTGGCTGTCTTCCAGTTGTCCATAATTTTTTCATAAACAATCGGGTTAACAAGTTGTTGATATTTTTGTAAAAATAAGTGAGATAATAATTGAAATGTGTAGAAAACAAAAGAACATGAACAAAAACAAAGTATGTGAACGGAAAACAAAAAGAAAGCGATGATTTTCATCTATAATTTTACAACTTTCAATTGTCGGGACGCGAAAAATGAATGAAGTGTTAAATTTTCTTTACATAATCGAGTTGTGAATATGATAAACTGATTGTTTCAATGCAAATCTCACCAATCTCTTCAATACAAATGGTCTAAAAACAATTTTAAAAATCATTGAATTCGATTGTTTTTAAAATTGTTTGCCATATTATTCAAACACCACACACACATACACAGTTTGTTTATAATGTTTTGAAGTTGTAGGCATACTCGAATGAAAAATATATTGTCGTAGTTTGAAATTGAACAAAAAACATAGTTACCCATAGCAAAATTATCAAAAATGCTAAAAATGCAAGACTTGCACTTCTCTTTAAACAAAAATAGCGCCGAATAACACCCACTTCTCCTGTTTTCTGCCATACAATTTTGGCCTAGTAGAAACTAGCGGCAAGCATGATCATTGGCATCTAATATGATAGCTGATACGTTGATTTTGACATTTATGCTGCAGTTTTTGCAATTTTCGACATTTTTCCGTTCCAGTATTTTTTAAGAAATTTGTATGGGCAAGCAATTTTTGAATATTCGCTCTTTTTTCTAACATTACCATTAAAAAGTAGGGGAACACAATGAAAAACAGCATTGTAACAAAGTAATTTAATATTTTTTTTTCACATTGTTTACAAATTTTGATACTAAAATTTTTTGTTGCAGCAATTGACCATCTACCTTGTTTATTGTGATACGTGAAAAGTGATGCAACTTTTGGTACTTTTTTAGGCAAAAACAGGGTTGTATATCATGTGTACTATGATTTCGATGTTGATTTCGCTGAAATCACGAAATGGGATGATTTCATTTTTGTATGCGAAATCATGATAAATTTTGCATGATTCCGCGCGAAATCACGAAACGCCTTCGAAATCACGAAACGACGCCGAATGTAAACCAAGCATAAAGGAAATTTGTTCCAAGGGTTACTCTTATGTTACACGCTAAAACTTTCATACGAAACTTTCCCATTATTTTGGCGTTCTTAGGTCGAGTTCCCCATTACAGTAATTTCATAAAATTACTTTTGTATGGAACTCGATCTATGAACGCCAAAATAATGGGAAAGTTTCGTATGAAAGTTTTAGCGTGTAACATAAGAGTTACCATATACGGCCCGGGCCACACTAGAGTAATTTCACTGAAATTTTAACATGAAATTATGCGTCTCTAGATCGAGTTCCATAGTAGAGTAATGTTTGGTTTACATTCGGCGTCTTTTCGTGATTTCGAAGGCGTTTCGTGATTTCGCGCGGAATCAAGCAAAATTTATCATGATTTCGCATACAAAAATGAAATCATTTCATTTCGTGATTTCAGCGAAATCAACAACGAAATCGCAGTACACATGATATACAACCCTGTTATTGCCTGAAAAAGTACCAAAAGTTGCAACACTTTTCACTTATCACAATAAACAAGGTAGATGGTCAATTGATGCAACAAAAATTTTTAGTATAAAAATTTGTAAACAATGTGAAAAAATATTAAATTACTTTGTCACAATGCTATTTTTCAGTGTGTTATTGTACTTTTTTTAATGGTAATGTTAGAAAAGGAGCGAATTGTCAAAAATTGATTCCCCATACAAATTTCTTAAAAAATAATGGAACGAAAAAATTACGGAAATTGCAAAAACTTCAGCAAATCGACGTATCAGCTATCGTATTTAGATGATAATAAACATGTTGCTAGTTTCTACTATGCCAAAATTGTCTGGCAAAAAAAAACAGGAGAATAGGGTGTTTGTTATTCGGCTCTGTTTTTGTTTAAAGAGAAGTGAAAGTCTTGCTAAACTTCGGAGTGCGGGAACGCATTTTTAGCACTAAACGGGAAAACTGCTGCAAGTTCTGAACACAACTTTTATCTATCAAAATTTATTATTTAGATGTCTCAACAATAAAATCATTTTTTATTTTTTCATTTGTTATTACTATACACAATTAATACGATATACAGATAATTTTCCGATAATTTTCGAAATAAAGTTGTAAAGTTATATATTGTCGTATATTTTTGATGACTAATTCAATTTACAACAACTTGTTTTGAAAATTCATGTTCGATCAGCTGCGCATATGCATCTACCTTGATCATTGTGATATGTTTGAAATCAACAAAAAAAATAAGTGTAAACACCGGGATGTATTTCAGGATTTCGTGAAATCCAGTGGATTTTAGAGCGCAAGTGTAAACTTGGCATAAAATCATGAAATTACTGTAATGGGGAATTCGGCTTAAGAACACCTAATTTCATGAAATTTTTTAATGAAATTCACTCTAGTGTGGACCGGGACTACCTATCCTCTCTCTCTCTCCATCAAACAGACAATTGCCGCAAGGAATATTGCCTAATGTAAATGTGGACTTATTCTTTTATTTTTATTATGAGCGTTTCCAAACGAGCGAATTTGACTGCTCAAAAACGCGTTGTCCGTTTTGATTCTCATTCGCAAATTGTGTCAGTGTTGAAACAAAATAGGTCTGTACGATAACTTCGCAAGTAAATAGTACTTGCAAGTACTCAGAAAGTTCTCGGTAGCTTCTCTCCACTATTTTTACTCTCTCGAAGCTAAAAATTTGCAGAATGTTATCGAACAACAATTTGCAAAAACTTGCAAGAAGTCAGCTGATTTGACAAACAAGAAGTTTGGCGGATATGATTTAATTTAACAATCGAAGATTGTTTACGAAAATTGTTTGATTATCCATTGCTACAAAAATAATTCTCTTTATATATCATAAATTAACGGCTGGCCGTCCACATAGTGTTCCTCCTACTGCATGGATGCGCCGCTTTTTGCTGGGATTTGATACCTTAGAACAACATCCGGCAAAAAGGGGCACACGAGCACTTGATGAGAATAACAACAGAACAACCACCACTCAGTCTTCATTCAGAAGTCAATGAAGAAGGTTCTGTTGTCGGTTGTTTCAATGATTTTTTATTTTAGCAATGCATTAACGCACACGCAGGGCTGCCAGATTATTTTTATTGAAAATCGTCAAAATGACGATTTTTAAAATTTTACAAAATCGTAATATTTAGTTATGTTTAAATATATTTTTTAATTAAAATAAACATTAAATGGCTATTCGAGTTAGTAAACATATTTTTACTTCAAATCAGTATTAAATCAAATTATTAATTAAACGATTTTGTAAATAAATATTTGAGTTAACATTCTTAACAAGTCTGGTTTAATTAATGTGTCAAACAATGTATTTTGTTAAGTATACTCTACATTGAATCCTTATGAAAAGAATTTCGATACATCAGCCAAGTAAATCTTCACAAAACGAAATGTCAAGATTTACTTGGCTGAAAACTCATTTTTCAAATCATATATTTAAATGCGAAATTAATCCGTTTCATTATTTTCAAACATTTTCTCAAAATGTAAAAGTTTTAGTTCACGAAATTCTGAATCCAATTTTTTGCTTTTCCTTCTTGTTGACAAAATGTGAAAATTCGTTAAGGATGTCGAAAAATAAATAAAAGTGTTAAAATTTCTGCACAAAGTTCAATATAACGCAGTTAATTGCCCAGAACAGAATCTATTATTGCTGAAATTTTTACTTTTTGCTCCTTTATAAATTTACCAAAAAATAAGAGATTGTTGCAGGTTCTGGAGCAATGCAATTATATATTTTGCTTGTTTCCATGGAATGTAGTTTGGTTCTAGTTAAAAATTCCTTTGCATATGCACCCAAACATATCGTCAACATTGATGAAATCTAAAGCTGAAATACATGTTCTGGCAAAATTTCAATCTTTTACGTTCAAAAATAACGATTATTGTGATTATTGTTTAGCAATTAATTTTTAAAATCAGCTATGTTTTTACAAATTCATATTTTACAACATTTTTTATGACTGCATTATCAAAATATCCAAAAATCGTATTTTTTTGGGTAAAAATTGTCAAATCGTCATTTATAATTTTTTGACCAAAAAATCGTCAAAATGACGATAAATCGTCAAATCTGGCTGCCGTGCGCACACGCTGTTTGTGGAGAGAGCGAGAGAGAGTCGTATGCGTGAGGCCGCAAACAATGCGTTTGTATTGGTGCCGATACCTGCCTTAGAAATAAAACAATCATCACAAACATAGAACGTTTTCACACGATAAGGTTTGCCTGCTCAAAAATGCGTTGTCCGTTTTGGTTCTCATTCGTAAATTGTGTCAGTGTTGAAACAAAATGTGGAAATAAGTGAACGAAAACGTACATAAAGTACCATACATACAACACTAGCATGTAAGATATTATCTACCTGTTTCATCATATTTTTACAAATAAAGGTGTTCTTCAAAACATGACTTCTATGTACCTGTTAATAACAAAGGTATTTCTCTATTTCATAAAAATCTTTCTTGAAAAATTTACTCTGGTAACGCAGGTATCATCTTACCTTCAGGTGGTAAGAATTATTACATTATTTTTTACATGGCATGCGCGCATGAGGCAACAATTTTAACAACGCATACATTTTACCCAATTTTATGGGATTCACAAGAATTACTTTTTTAATTTTCAAATACAATACACACATAAACCTTTTTGGTACATTTATGTAAAACCGTACTTCTTTTTGTTCAAAAAGTACGCTTGTATAAAATGACTTCAAAAACGCAACACTAGATGTGAAAATTACGAATGAGAGTCAAAACGGAAACCACGTTTTTGAGCAGTCAAACCTTATCGTCTGAAAACGTTCATAGATGGGCAAAATGAAATTGAGAGTATGAGTAATATGCTGTTTATATTAGAGCTTTTTGCAGGGTTAACCTTCTTTATGAGGGTTTGTTTGAAATATAAGCAATGGAATTGACATTTAAAACCCAGTCGGTTTGTTAAATCCGGTTATATATAAACGGGGTATTAGAGAGAATGAAAATGCACTGAAAGAAATTAAGTGCAAGCATTTTGTGGTCGCTGCCTTAATGATCTGTAAACATGTATGTACATGATATTGTATGCTTTGTGCATTCAAAAAATTAAAAGAAAAATTAATTAATAAGAAAATAATATTATTGTTTTAAACACATGTTTATATTGTTTAGAGAAAAATTAAAAATATTTAAATTTTTGTATTTTTTTCATCATAATATAATTTTTCCATAACATTATGCGTATTTAATATATGATAATATGCGCAAAAATGTTTTCTTAAAACGTGTGACACGTTTTGTAAAATAACAAAAATTGTATTATGTTGTTATATACATTTTTAACAACATACTTAATTCCCTGAAAAATAATTGTAGATTTCGTTGTGTGTACGCAAGAAAATCACGCGCGCACCCCATGCGTGTGTTCATTCTTCGGCTTCTCAGCAGCAACTTATTCGAAGAGCGTAATGGCTCCGGCACATACAGTCCGTTGCGAGTCGCGTCACGCGTTAAAAACAACAACCACATGAAAAATGTGTAAGTGATGCCAAGTCTGTTCGTCAATTTTTCATGTGGTTGTCGTAACGCGACGCACAACGGACCGTATGTGCCCTGGCCTTAAAGCTGGGTACACATGCCAGTTTTGAATGCCGATATTTCGCAATTATCGATAACTGTCAAACCGTCCAGCAACCACAAAACATTTACCTGCGTGAAGTTAGCGACGTCGCCAACTTTCGATAACACAGAGTTATCGAAATTCACAGGGTGACACAGAACGTCAAAAATTCACATTTAGTACTATTTTTGCAACCCTGCTGACGAAAAAAGTTAGCGACGAATATTATAATTAATTAATTTTATAAAATTATGAATGAAAAACTCTAAAAACAATCCATCTTATTATAAATAATAAAATATAAGTAATTTTCAAGAGTTAAATGTACGTCAATGTTACCAAACCATATCAAATAACGCATTGTTTTGAACCTAAAATTGACCGGTGGTCAGGACAGAGAATCACCTCTGGTATCTTTCCTATACAAACCTCGTCCAAACTGAATGCATGGAATGAAAGATAGAGTCCCAGAGAACATTTCCTCATACTAGGAATATTCAATTTCAGTTGTTTGTAGAACAAAGTTGTCCATTTTCCGTTTTCCAACTGGTGGTCAGGACATAGAATCGCCTCTGGAATCTCCCCTATACAAACCTCGTCCAAACTGAATGCATGGAATGAAAGAAAGAGTCCCAGAGAACATTTCCTCATACTAGGAATATTCAATTTCAGTTTTTTGTAGAACAAAGTTGTCGATTTTCCGTTTTCCAACTGGTGGTCAGGACAGAGAATCGCCTCTGGAATCTTCAATATACAAACCTCGTCCAAACTGAATGCATGGAATGAAAGATAGAGTCCCAGAGAACATTTCCTCATACTAGGAATATTCAATTTCAGTTTTTTGTAGAACAAAGTTGTCCATTTTCCGTTTTCCAACTGGTGGTCAGGACATAGAATCGCCTCTGGAATCTCCCCTATACAAACCTCGTCCAAACTGAATGCATGGAATGAAAGAAAGAGTCCCAGAGAACATTTCCTCATACTAGGAATATTCAATTTCAGTTTTTTGTAGAACAAAGTTGTCGATTTTCCGTTTTCCAACTGGTGGTCAGGACAGAGAATCGCCTCTGGAATCTTCAATATACAAACCTCGTCCAAACTGAATACATGGAATGAAAGATAGAGTCCCAGAGAACATTTCCTCATACTAGGAATATTTAATTTCAGTTTTTTGTAGAACAAAGTTGTCCATTTTCCGTTTTCCAACTGGTGGTCAGGACAGAGAATCGCCTCTGGAATCTTCAATATACAAACCTCGTCCAAACTGAATGCATGGAATGAAAGATAGAGTCCCATAGAACATTTCCTCATACTAGGAATATTCAATTTCAGTTTTTTGTAGAACAAAGTTGTCGATTTTCCGTTTTCCAACTGGTGGTCAGGACAGAGAATCGCCTCTGGAATCTTCAATATACAAACCTCGTCCAAACTGAATGCATGGAATGAAAGATAGAGTCCCATAGAACATTTCCTCATACTAGGAATATTCAATTTCAGTTTTTTGCAGAACAAAGTTGTCCATTTTCCGTTTTCCAACTGGTGGTCAGGACAGAGAATCGCCTCTGGAATCTTCAATATACAAACCTCGGAAAATGGACAACTTTGTTCTACAAAAAACTGAAATTGAATATTCCTAGTATGAGGAAATGTTCTCTGGGACTCTTTCTTTCATTCCATGCATTCAGTTTGGACGAGGTTTGTATATTGAAGATTCCAGAGGCGATTCTCTGTCCTGACCACCAGTTGGAAAACGGAAAATCGACAACTTTGTTCTACAAAAAACTGAAATTGAATATTCCTAGTATGAGGAAATGTTCTATGGGACTCTATCTTTCATTCCATGCATTCAGTTTGGACGAGGTTTGTATATTGAAGATTCCAGAGGCGATTCTCTGTCCTGACCACCAGTTGGAAAACGGAAAATGGACAACTTTGTTCTACAAAAAACTGAAATTAAATATTCCTAGTATGAGGAAATGTTCTCTGGGACTCTATCTTTCATTCCATGTATTCAGTTTGGACGAGGTTTGTATATTGAAGATTCCAGAGGCGATTCTCTGTCCTGACCACCAGTTGGAAAACGGAAAATCGACAACTTTGTTCTACAAAAAACTGAAATTGAATATTCCTAGTATGAGGAAATGTTCTCTGGGACTCTTTCTTTCATTCCATGCATTCAGTTTGGACGAGGTTTGTATAGGGGAGATTCCAGAGGCGATTCTATGTCCTGACCACCAGTTGGAAAACGGAAAATGGACAACTTTGTTCTACAAAAAACTGAAATTGAATATTCCTAGTATGAGGAAATGTTCTCTGGGACTCTATCTTTCATTCCATGCATTCAGTTTGGACGAGGTTTGTATATTGAAGATTCCAGAGGCGATTCTCTGTCCTGACCACCAGTTGGAAAACGGAAAATCGACAACTTTGTTCTACAAAAAACTGAAATTGAATATTCCTAGTATGAGGAAATGTTCTCTGGGACTCTTTCTTTCATTCCATGCATTCAGTTTGGACGAGGTTTGTATAGGGGAGATTCCAGAGGCGATTCTATGTCCTGACCACCAGTTGGAAAACGGAAAATGGACAACTTTGTTCTACAAACAACTGAAATTGAATATTCCTAGTATGAGGAAATGTTCTCTGGGACTCTATCTTTCATTCCATGCATTCAGTTTGGACGAGGTTTGTATAGGAAAGATACCAGAGGTGATTCTCTGTCCTGACCACCGGTCAATTTTAGGTTCAAAACAATGCGTTATTTGATATGGTTTGGTAACATTGACGTACATTTAACTCTTGAAAATTACTTAAATTTTATTATTTATAATAAGATGGATTGTTTTTAGAGTTTTTCATTCATAATTTTATAAAATTAATTAATTATAATATTCGTCGCTAACTTTTTTCGTCAGCAGGGTTGCAAAAATAGTACTAAATGTGAATTTTTGACGTTCTGTGTCACCCTGTGAATTTCGATAACTCTGTGTTATCGAAAGTTGGCGACGTCGCTAACTTCACGCAGGTAAACATTTTGTGATTGCATGATGAATGACAAAAATGAACGGCCACACTAGCAAGCAACAACAAAGCTGTCATTCAAAACTGACAATGTGTACCCAGCTTAAGAATGGGTGAGGGTTGACAATCAACGCTGGCGTGTATGAAAGCCCACCATTACCCTCCTACCACAGGCAAACCAGACAAATTTCTGCAGGTAAAAATGGTAGAACTGATTTCACAATGAAGAAAATAATGAACGAAAAACAGAAGAAAAAGTCGAACGCTGACAAAACAAAATTAAAAACCGTGAAATAAAAGAAGAACATTGATTTTTATACCCTCCACCATAGGATGGGGGTATATTAAGTTTGTCATTACGTTTGTAACTACTCGAAATAATCATTGTAGACCCCACAAAGTATATATATTCTTGATCAGCGTGCAATTCTACATCGATGTAGCCATGTCCGTCTGTCCGTCTGTGGAAGTCACTCTAGCGTCCGAACGGATTGACGTAGGTTGATGAAATTTTGGGAAAATATGTTATATTTACGTAGGACTTTTGGTATTGAAAGCGGGCTATGTAGGTCCACGCTTTCGTATAGCCCCCATACAAAATGACACGTGACGCGTCGTCGTTTTAAGGAATTTTTAAGATATTTGGCCCATTTTACCACCGAATTGGTTGTAATTTGGTACTTTGTGTCTCCAGAGGCCAAAAAATATTCCTACCAAAGTTGGGTTATATAGGTCCACGTTTTGGTATAGCCCCCATATAAGGCCCCATATAAAGTACGCGTCATTTTAATATATTTTGAATGTATTAGACCCATTTGACCACAGAATTGGTTGTAATTTGGTATTTTGTGTCTTCAGAGGCCAGAAAACATTCCTACCAAAGTTGGGTTATATAGGTCCACGTTTTCGTATAGCCCCCACATAAGGCCCCTTATAAAGTACGCGTCATTTTAGTATATTTGGAATGTATTAGACCCTTTTGACCAAAGAATCGGTTGTAACTTTGTATTTTGTGTTTCCAGAGGCTAAGAAACATTTCTACCATAAAATGTTTATATAGGTCCACGTGTTGATATAGCCCCCATAATACAATATCTCCCGATTTTCGATATTTTGAACGTTTTAGCCTCATTATCACACCGAGATGGCTGAAATTTGGTATTTAGTCTTCTTTAGGCGTATAAAACTTTCCCCCAGAAATTTGTAGGTATAGGTCCACGCCATCATATAGCCCCCATAGAACGGTACCTTCCGAATTTCGGTATTTTGAAGGTGGCCACATTAATCCACCGAAATGGCTGAAATTTGTGGTGGAGGGTATAAAAAGTTCGGCCCGACCGAACTTAACGCTTTTCTTACTTGTTTATGTTTCTTTTTGACATTGCTACCAGATCTACCATTTTTTCGTTCCTTTACTTTTCTGGTAAAAATGTTCATGAGAGAGCAATTTAGAGAAATTTTGACAGTTTTCTCTTTTACCACTTTTACCATTAAAAAAGTAAAGGAACAATGCTTATAAGTCTTCTTTTGTTAAAGTTTGGACTTTTCGAACAGATTTATAGCGTTCCGGTTTACTTAAAGATAAATGTGTTCATTAGATTTCATGGAGGACATTCATGGCATTAACTTTTGATGTGTAAATTCTATTTTTGATGACTGCAAATTAGTTTATTTTGCGTTTTAAAATCCATCCAATAGTAAAAGAAACATATAATAATGACCCATAGTCAATAAAATCATTTTTGGGATGCAATCAAGTCTCAGGAAGACCAACATTTAGAGCAGACTGCATCTACAAAAAATCCGGTGTTGGCTGTTTATACATCACTCAAAGGGTTTTTGCTGTCTTACTTTTATATACCCACACGCAGAGAAAAAATATTTTTCGCTTTTGTTGGAACAAAAATATATGTTTTGGTTCCAAAAATGTATTTGTTTTGTTCAAACATTGTAATCCAAATCCAAAAATACCATCTTTTGTTCCAAACATAGAAAACAAAAACAACTTTCGAATTTCCGCAATATTGTTAAAATCGTTAGCAATACCGATTGTAGGAACTATCATAATCTAATTTTGTTTACAAAAAGTATTGTCAATACAGAAAACCAGCCCAGAAATTTTTGATTTGAGTGCATATACTTCTCATATACACTTTTCGCATAACTTGGATATAAATGTCGCGTATAATATTGCAATCATTGATGAACTGCATTGGCTGACAACAAAGACAAACAAAAAGCCACAAGAACCCACCACAACATAAGGAATAATTAAACACCATAACAAACATGAAAAGGAAAGAAGAATGAAACAAATAAAAACAAGAGTCTCACAAGTACATACACACAAAAACAAAGGTAAAGGCAGCATGTCATACAAACACACCACAACTCACCAAAATTGTTTTTTCAACACGGCATCGAATAGCGAGAGAAGAGAAACAAATTTTCGAAGAAAAGAGAGAAATATTGTTCAGTTGACACAAACTATTTTTGGATTTACAATACTACATGAGGAATCCAACAATATGTTAACAATACATATTTTGCTCTTGGAATATTGTTGGATGAAACATATTTTTTTCTCTGCGTGCAGCCTTTCGCCTAAATTGGGTATATACATACACTTTCATACGACCAAAATGTGGCTCATCGAAATAATGGTTTTAGACCCTAAATATGTTTCGATTAAATCCCTTTCCGACGATTTGGAGTATATTTAGCCATTTCCGTCAGTCCGGCTGGCTGAATCGTATAGGTCTATTCATTTCGGTACCTCCCCCACAAAAGTTTAAATATATTATCTAAAATGGCATGCGCGATACCTCTTAAACTGAGCAACTTATTTTAAGTTCCTTGGGGTACCTCCCACAAAAAAGTTCAAAATTTTTGTTCAAGTGCAATTAAAGGTCTGTTGTAGAATCCTTTAGAAATTATTACTGAAGGCACTCCTTGTGATCCTGTTTACAGCGATATTATATTATTCGTGGCAAGTTCATGCTTCTTCAAATAATGGCTCAATAGCTCCAAATTATGCGGTGACTAACTGAAATGACTGTTATCTATCGAAAGGAATGACTCTCAAAAATTGAACGGGTCAACAAAATTCAGAATAGACCCTAAATACATTCGATCTGTCAGTAGATGAAAGTCTCAATTGACATAGGCTGAGGGTATATCTAAGCAAAGCCGACAGAACTTTTCAATGGTATGCATGATATCCATTGAACGGGTCCACAAAATTCAGAATAGACCCTAAATACATTCGATCTGTCAGTAGATGAAAGACTCAATTGACATAGGCTGAGGGTGTATCTAAGCAAAGCCGACAGATACTTTTCAATTGTTATGTCTCAAAAAATATTATTTCAGGAACACGCAATTCTATTCCCAACTAAACGGCCAATGTATTGTCAACATATACCGATGAGGAGTTTCGTATGCATTTTCATATTTCACGAAACCTTTTTAAAATGTTGTCCGGGAAATTCTCTGATAGTGACGTTTATAAAGAACTCCGTGAAGGTAAGAGATTATCCAGCGAAGATCATTTGGCCATTTTACGGTTTGAGGGACACGAAGCATGCAGTTTCAGAGACATTCTAGATCGATTTAATGTGACTATATGTCTGTTCGATAAACCAAAAATTTGTACAAACTTTTACAAAATGCTGTTCGATAACAAACTCGTTTAGTAAAAGAGAAATGGGAACTGCTGGCAAGTAGTTGCAAGAACCTACAAGTACTTTTTACTTGCAGAGTTATCGAACAGGCCTTATATCCACTGTAAGTCGAGTCATTGGGTCACAAAATTCTTGAGCTCATTAAGTCCCCAAGTCATAAAATGGTCAACATCGGAGGAAAAATCTGCTACAAGCGATTTTTTTAAAGTTAAGGCTAAATTACACTAGCATCAATCTCGTATGTTATGACACATCTTTTTATCAATATCGTATTCTTAATGTTTCGCATTTTCCATTCTACTTTTAGTTTTTCGTTCACATCGCGTGTACATTTTCGTCTGACATAACCTATAAATTGTTGTTTACATTTAGTGTAAAAACCTAACAAACACTATATATTTTGCTAAAATGTCTCACTTTTGCATTTTCTGTACTCATTTTCTTCGTTTTTGGGTTAAATTGTCTTCTTCCATCAATTTATTTACCAACTGCACACGAAAATACATAACCGGATAGGGAGCGCTCTAAACGAAAAAGGAATCATATGAGTTCCCATATCATTTTGATATACGATATTTCTTGTGGGGGTCACACTACGTGTACACCATATAGATGTAAAAAAATGCAAAACATACACATGTAATACACATAATGTAATATATACTTTAAGTGCGGATTTTCATGAGTGATTGGTAAGTTCCATAACCGATCTCTTTGTTCTATAATAAAATACATTCCGGTATATAAATATATCATTAGGATGCATAGACGGGACGCACGTAATCATTGACCCACCCAAGAATTCCCGAAATGATTACGTTGATCGGCAGGGTCGTTTTTCTATTAAATTGCAGGGTATCTGCAACAAAAAACGAAAACGTATTAATGTTTTTATAAGATACCCCGGTTCTTCGAATGACAGTTGGATGTTGCAGAATTCCCCAATTTTTCAAAATTTACAAAGTAAATGTGGAGGTTAGAGCTCTTTGAATGTAATGTTTAACTTGTTGCATTAATATCTCTATATACAGATTATTATATTCTAGGTGACTCTGCGTATCCTTGTGGCAGAAACATTATAACGCCATATAGAGATAATGGTCACCTTACCAATACCAAAAAAACAATTCAACCAAAGGCTAAGTTCGGGTCGTGATATCATTGAACACACCTTTCAAGGCAGAATGGTATTTCTTCTTCTCTTCCGCTATTTCTTGGGATTTTTTCTTCGGGTTCTCATTTTCTTTTTCAATAACAATTTTTTCTAAATGCGCAGTCCAAATAGGGTCATTATTATAGGTTTTATTTTGCTATTGAATGGATTTAAAGAAAATAGGGTCATTATTATAGGTTTTCTTTTGCTATTGAATGGATTTAAAGAAATAAACAAATTTGGACAATTTATAAATATAAACTTCAAATTAATGCTCTGTTCCAGAACCTGCAAGAAACTACTATTTTTTACTACGATAACATTTTTTCCTTTATGTTATCGAAAAAAATAGTAAAAATTAGTAGATTCTTGCAGTACTGGAACAGACCATAAATGTTAATGCTGAGGAAGTCCTCCTTTCATTTTAATGGTCACTTCTAACATTAACACTTTAATGACAATAACGTATAATAATAACGGCGGTTAGCGTCTTATAGGTACCTTTAATTTTATTCAAGCCGGCTTTAGATGTCGAAGGAGTATCTGCAATAGAAGAATTCCTTTGTGTATACGTCAAATGAAATCTCATCTGAAGTCCATTGGATTTCGTTTGACGTTTAAGCTATGGAATTGACAGTTGAAATGGAGTGGATTTCGTAAATGTAAACCTAGCATTATATGTAAAGATACAACTATTGATCTGTTGCAGAACTGCAAGAATCTAATAATTTTTACTATTTCTCCCGATAACATAAAGGAAAACATTTTATCGTAGTAAAAAATAGCAGTTTTTTGCAGGTTCTGTAACAGACCCTATAACAAGCTAAAAACACTTGACAAGCTAGATAATAATAGATGTAGAGTAGAGTTGTATAGTTCATGAACGAACTAGTTCAATTGAACGATTCATTGAAAGGAGCGTATGAACTAGATCAGTCAATATAGTTCATTATAGTTCACTGAACTATAATCAGAGTCGGTGACCGTACGATCAACGAACGAACGATTCACAATCTAGTTCAACATGTCGTTCACAAATGCATAAAATGACGCCGTCGTCTGTGTTAAGTGATGCCTTCGTTATGTTATGTTATGTCCATTGGATTTCGTTTGACGTTTAAGCTATGGAATTGACAGTTGAAATGGAGTGGATTTCGTAAATGTAAACCGAGCATTATATGTAAAGATACAACTATTGATCTGTTGCAGAACTGCAAGAATCTAATAATTTTTACTATTTCTCCCGATAACATAAAGGAAAACATTTTATCGTAGTAAAAAATAGCAGTAACAGACCCTATAACAAGCTAAAAACACTTGACAAGCTAGATAATAAGTCCCAATTTACATTAGGCGAGTTTACTTGCGGCAATTGTCAGTTTGTAGGTGAGAGAGGGGGCTGAGAGGCAAAGGGTTACCATATGCCTCACCTCTCTCTCCATCAAACTGACAATTGCCGCAAGTAAACTCGCCTAATGTAAATTGGGACTAATAGATGTAGAGTAGAGTTGTATAGTTCATGAACGAACTAGTTCAATTGAACGATTCATTGAAAGGAGCGTATGAACTAGATCAGTCGATATAGTTCATTATAGTTCACTGAACTATAATCAGAGTCGGTGACCGTACGATCAACGAACGAACGATTCACAATCTAGTTCAACATGTCGTTCACAAATGCATAAAATGACGCCGTCGTCTGTGTTAAGTGATGCCTTCGTTATGTGATGAGTTTGTTTACGTTTTGGATCAAGGTACATGGAATAGATGTTCGAATATTAAGATTTCTACAAAAACATAACATATTCCAATATGCCGAATCCATTACCTATTGAATGTGCCTTGTTCTGGATAGAAAAAGGAACAAATAAAAGAAACACACACACACACACAAAGCATAACATTTTTTGCCAGCCAACTAAATGAAGGACGTATTTTCTTAAATTTATACCAACTTAATCTTTCTTTATGAGTGGAATGAAGCTATGCAAATGTAATATTTTTGTTCTGGAGTAGTTAAATTATATTTTTCTATTGTTTGTTTCTATTTGGTGTATGTATGTATGCGTTTTCATCCAACGAACGATTAAGAGCCGGTGAACGATTCTGATCCGAATGATTGAACTAGATAGTGAACTATGAACTAGTTCAGTTAAAAGAGCTGAACTATTGAACTAGATCTTTCAAATGAACTAGATTGTACAACTCTAATATAGAGGAACAACCATAGAACGCAATTATAAAATGTTGAAGTTCTTACCACTATCATCGGAAAGTTCATTTTTGGACTTTTTATTTCCCAATATATTTTCGAGCTCCCTGTAAGAAAGTAGAATTAGACTAAAGTCGGTGACAATCTATTGGATATATTCAACACCTTCAAGATAATAAGCAATAATAACATCCCTATGTTGTTTTTATACCCACCACCATAGGATGGGGGTATATTAAGTTTGTCACTACGTTTGTTACTACTCGAAATAATCATTGTTGACCCCACAAAGTATATATATTCTTGATCAGCGTGCAATTCTATATCGATATAGCCATTTCCGTCCGTCTGTGGAAATCACTCTAGCGTCCGAACGGATTGACGTAGGTTGATGAAATTTTGGAAAAATATGTTATATTTACGTAGGACTTTTGGTATTGAAAGCGGGCTATGTAGGTCCACGCTTTCGTATAGCCCCCATACAAAATGACGCGTCGTCGTTTTAAGGAATTTTTAAGATATTTGGCCCATTTTACCGAATTGGTTGTAATTGTTGGGTTATATAGGTCCACGTTTTGGTATAGCCCCCATATAAGGCCCCATATAAAGTACGCGTCATTTTAATATATTTTGAATGTATTAGACCCATTTGACCACAGAATTGGTTGTAATTTGGTATTTTGTGTCTTCAGAGGCCAGAAAACATTCCTACCAAAGTTGGGTTATATAGGTCCACGTTTTGGTATAGCCCCCACATAAGGCCCCTTATAAAGTACGCGTCATTTTAATATATTTTGAATGTATTAGACCCATTTGAGCAAAGAATCGGTTGTAACTTTGTATTTTGTGTTTCCAGAGGCTAAGAAACATTTCTACCATAAAATATTTATATAGGTCCACGTGTTGATATAGCCCCCATAATACAATATCTCCCGATTTTCGATATTTTGAACGTTTCAGCCTCATTATCACACCGAGATGGCTGAAATTTGGTATTTAGTCTTCTTTAGGCGTATAAAACTTTCCCCCAGAAATTTGTAGGTATAGATCCACGCCATCATATATCCCCCATAGAACGGTACCTTCCGAATTTCGGTATTTTGAAGGTTGTGGCTGTTAATCCACCGAAATGGCTGAAATTTGTGGTGGCCCGACCGAACTTAACGTTTTTCTTACTTTTTTTTAATTTTGGCATAAGATTAATGTAGCGGCTGTACTCAGAAAAAACCACAGGTAGGTCTTTGAAAGCTGATTACGCCAATATATGTCGGGGAAGTTAGTATTTCCCGATATATAGGGTTTGAAAGTTCCGAAAACATATGACACTTGAAAGAAAATATTCGAGAAAAAATATGATCGCGTTAGCCCAGTTTAGCATCCATCCCATGAGAGGAATACTTAAATATTCGACAAATATTTTATTTTTGAAAACTTTCTGTGGAACAAGTTTCAAATCCAGCCACTACATTCAACTTGCTCCCAAATTTAAAGCAGTACTTAACGTTTCGTATGGACAACTTAATCTATTTCGTCCAGTTTGCGAATTATTAAGTTTAGCTGTTTTATATTGCCTCTCCATAGCCCGAAACTTTCCTTCCACTTGCTCTGGTGAAAATATGTACCTGAAATCGATTGACAGCGATCACTAAACACCGAAACAATAATTGACGTAGATTAGCATAACGACCTAATTCAAATGTGATTCTGAAATCTTTTTATTAGGTCGAACTTGGTCTTTTATCAGATATGACTTCAGCAAGAATGCCATGCTTCTTATGTGTCGAGGCCTTTACCCATTTTGCTCCAAATTTTCAGGTATTATCTGCCGACTGTTGGCATAAGATCCTATAAAAGTGTCAGCATGAGCATTATGGGGGCGTAAAGCCAGGTCTGCTTTCCCGGACTTTTATAATGCACCACGCTCAAAATCGATAAATTCATATTCTTCACTGTATTCTACAAATAATTAAAACAAAGAAGGAGTGAAATTTATAATTAAAACTTACATTTTATTAATTTTCTAAATAAATTTCCTTTCGTTTCAACTGATTGTTTTGGTATTATGTCAATCAGATGTTTCCTAGCGCCATTTTTGTTTGACAGCTATGTTTGATTTTGACGCTTTTACACAATGTTACCATTTTTCCGTTCCCGAACTTATTGAAAAAACGTTTGCGTGAGAGCATTTTTTCGATTCTCTCTTTTACGAGTTTTACTAATAAAAAGTACGAGATCAAAGCTTTTATTGATTTGCACTGAGTAACAAGGAATGGATATTGCAGTGCAAAATGATAAAGCAGTGCACCAAAAATTTGCAATGCAAACAACAACAAAATACATGTTAACCAACAATCTGCTGATTCATAAATGCGAATGATTTCATGTGTAATTTCAAATAAAATAATTCGAATTACAAATGGAAAAGTTCGAATTACAAATGAAATAATTCGAATTACAAATAGAATAATTCGAATTTCAAATGGAATAATTCGAATTACAAATGGAAGAATTCGAATTTCAAATGGAATAATTCGAATTACAAATGGAATAATTCGAATTGCAAATAGTATAATTCGAATGACAAATGTAATAATTCGAATTACAAATGGAATAATTCGAATTACAAATGAAATGTTACGAATTACACCTAAAATGTTTCGAATTACATCTGAAAAAGGTGTAGTGATTCTTGTAAATTCTGGAACCGAACAAATCTCTGCAGATGCCCGACACCTGTTCCAGACACACAAACATTTGCCTCTGATACAAGGTTACTGACTTTCTTCACCATATCATTGCTGTTTGTTTGGATATGTCGTCGTATTTATTGCAAACACGTCGTATACACGTCAAAAAGTATGAGATAACAACTCAATTTAATAGAAAATAATAAGTGCTATCACATATTTGTCTTAATTTTTTTATTAAAAATTTGAGATAAGCGGCCTTATAAACAAAGACAGTTAAAAATACAAAGATATACTCAATTGTTATATTAATTGACTTTTTATCAATTTTTAAATATATTTATTTAAAATAATGTTGTAAATAACGGGAATCCCTCATTTCCGGTACTTTTTAGCCCGATGAGGAGGGTACAACTTGATTTTGTGCAATCCATGTAATAAATGATGACACTTGTACAAAAACGGAGGGAGAATTAGCCTGGCCACATGGCAGTTTACCCCACGATACAATACCAATTAAAACATTTTGACCGTTTACAATTTGTACCAATGGACCACCAGAATCGGAGGTACAAATGCCCACACCACCGGTTAGAGGTCCAGTGCAAAGATTTGTCGAATGTACATCTGATCCTTTAGCTCCTAAAGCTGATTCACACGATGCTAGCGATATGATGGGAACTGTTGCAACTTGCAGAATAGAAGGATAAGTAGCAGTATTAGTGGTTGATGTACTTCCCCAACCATATAAAATTCCATTTCCAGTGGGTACAGTACCACTGGTGGGTAATGTAACCGGGGCCACAGCACTAGACCATTGGAATGGAGTTTTAGTGTAGACCAAACCAATATCATAGGGTGTTGTTCCTCCTGTATACAAATCGTTTACGACATAATAATCAATAGACCGTGTTTGCGTTGTAGATGCGGTACCGGCAACATTGATACTTCCAGCTACAAGGGTACTACCCATAACTTGTGACGACGATGATGTTAAACAATGGGCTGCGGTAACAATCCAGTTTAGATTTAGTATACTGCCAGCACAATAATGAACGCCATTATACTGTATTGACACAATGAAGGGAGCACTATTTGCAGCAGCATTGGTGCCGCCGACTACACGACCCATAGGTCTAACCGTTACCAATGTACTTCCTTCGCATGATATTTTGGTAAATACCAAAATAAACACCAACGTAAAGTAGAGTTTTTTCCGTACGTTTACCATGGCGAGAAAAAAGTGAACTGACCAACAATTTTACGGCTGCCGTAAGTGCCTTCTCAAGATAAATGCTCAAACTTAAGAAAAACCACTACAAAAATACAAATATTTAAAATCATGTAGACATGGTCGACCCAAGTAAACCTTACAATTTAAGAGAAGATTAAGGAATCATTATAATAGGTCTGTTTGATAGCTCCCAAGTAAAAAGTACTTGCAACTTCTTCTCAGTTCTCTTTTACTGAACAAGTTTGTTATAGAAAAGCATTTTGTAAAAGTTTGTACAAATTTTAAAGTTATCGTACATACCTAATGTCTTTGATTAACGTTAAAAGCCTGAATATGTGCAGATTAGAAGAATGATTTTTCAGAACAACTGATGAATATAAACAAATACCATGACTGTATTGACCAATAATCCATATTGTATTGTAGGGTGCTGTGCAAAATAATTGATAAGACAATACGTGAAACTTGTCTACATACACAATCCTCTCACTTCATTGATTGTTAGAAGAATATGAAATTAAATAAAAAGTGAAGAGAAATTTATTCTCATTTCCCGGTATTTCATAATCAATAGTTAATATTAGCGCAAATGAATACATTTCAAATGAGGCGCTAAGCGTCAAAACTGCCTAAACCCAAAAAATATTTCTGAAAAAAACAATATTTAAATAAAATAAGTTTTTGGAATATGTTTATTACTTTTTTATTAATAAATATTTGTTGTAATATTTGTTTTATGTTAATCATAAGGTCTTAATTAATGTTGTATTAAACGGTTAATGAAAAAATTAATGTGGCTTAGGCCATTTTTGAATCTATTTAAAAAAACTATATTGATAGGAACTGAGGGTTGGCCATTTCAGCTCCATTTTCTAAAACATACAAAAGTTCTTCAGATATATCGACGCCTCCAAACAATAGTATGCTAAATCGACTTAGCATGTTTTCAAGTTCTTTACATTTTTATATTTAACGTCCTTTAACTTAAATTCTGTAAAATTTTGGTAATGATCGGACAATCCGAACAGAAGTTATAAACAGATATTTACTTAGCATAGTACGGAAGGTCAAAGAAATTTCCAAACTTTTAGAGCTTGTCCTGCATAACTCGCTTTTCAGAATTAGCAAACTATTATTTGGAGGTGTCGAAAGTCCTTTAACTTAAATTCTGTCTAATTTTGGTAATGATCGTACAATCCGAACAGAAGTTATAAACAAATATTGACTTAGCATAGTACTGAAGTTCAAAAAAATTTCCAAACTTTGAGAGCTTCTCCTGCAAAACTCACTTTTTAGACTTAGCATACTATTATTTGGAGTTGTCGATATATAAAAATAGTTTTTGAGTTAAATAATTTAAATTAATAATAATTATAGCTCTTCTTCTTCTTTGTTCTTAAAGTATTATGAAATGAATGTTTTTTTAGGAGACTGAATATCAATATTATATGAATATCAATTTCTTGAAATAAAATATCTATGTTGTTTGTGTATTTGTAGTGTATTATAAATGGCTTTACATTTTGGAATCGATTCCACTGATTTCTAAGCCATTAAACTTTTGAAGAGTTGTCTTGATCACATGGTAGGAATGAGTGGCAAGTAGTGGTATTTTCTAAAATATTTTTTGATTATCGACTTAAATGCCTATTTGTCTGCAAGGTAGCAACCAAAGTGAAATTGTCCCAAAGTTCTACCAATAGCAACAGTGTTTTCAAATTTCATTACCACTTTTCATTCATCTTTTTTCGTTTTAATTTTACCGACTTTTGTCGGTAACCAAAAAATGAGTTACAGAATTCCAGTACAGATATCAAATATTTTTGGCCAATCTCTTCCACTGGGAAGGTCGAATTATTGACTGTGTATGTGACATTGGTTTTCGCGTGATGCATTATGCATACTAGACCATATTTCCTGTGGGGCTCGTGAAGTTTTTCCTCATTCTAGGTATACATGAATGACTTGTTAGTGATTAGGTCATGAATACTAAGACAATAGGTCCATCGCTCTCTTTTGTAGATTGACTGGTGTCGGCAGAGATTTTATAAAATCTATGCTATAACTGAATATTCTTCCTTGTTAAGTCCAACTGCATCCCAGTTCTAGCTGATTCAACTTTTCGCTTCAGAAAAATTAAAAAAATGAACATCCATAGTTATCTTTATTTATTTTTCAAATATATTCTTGTTTTAAACGTAACATGCGTCTTTGGCCTAATAGCCCGTTTAGACTATACCCTTATACTATGATTAAGGGCATTTTCTCGATTTAAGTGCTTAATCCAACCAAATCCATCCTGATTTACCATACAAAATTAAATCTACTCAAAACTTGGATTTGTTTTAAATCAAATGTTAAATCGAAATATTTTGATATACAACACTGCTTTTTGCTCCTAAAACTGCAACTATTGCAGTCTGTACCAATATTGGCAACTATGTTCATGTGTCGTTTATTTACTAGGGTTATGACTTTATGACCTTTTTTCTCAAAAATGATTTCCTGTAGCGAGAGTGAATGAACTTTTGCCTATTAATGCCAAAAATAACGTTCATTCCATTTAATTATTAAAAAAGGTAACGCACAAACCACTTTGACATTTTTTTTTGGAAAATCCTATGAAATGAAAAAAAATTTGCTCAAAAATTTTTTTCCTGTTGCACGAATAAATGGCATTTTGCCTATTAATGACTAAAATAATTTGTATTCCACTTAAATATTGAAAAAGGTCCCGCACAAACCACATTCAATTTATGTGATACATGGAATAAAGCTATATCTTCTATATATATAAAAAAGGATGATGTTAGTTACTACGCTTATAACTCAAGAACGGCTGAACAGATTTTGACAATTCGCACCAATTCGGAATGGTCTCATGGCAGAAAAGGATAAAACCTAAAAAATCGCGAAAATTTGAGAAAAAGTTGCAAAAATATTTTTTCAATAAAGTCAATTTTTCCACAAATTTCTATCGAGCTTCGCGTTTGGAGTAAATTTTGGCACTTATTTGGACATTTTTTGGCGAAAAGTGCATTTGCACCTACTGTGAGGGTCCATTATACGCCTCTGTTTTGTCAATTTTTGAAAGTTGTATAGAATTTTTTATTCACAATCAAATCGATTTTCATTTATTGTCAAGCGTCTTTTTAGGAAATTAACAGCGAAAAATGGTTAAAAGGGCTTAGTTTAGAGTTTGTAAAGATTAGTGGTGGTTTCGGTCAGACACCGATTGAAAAGACTAAGATGATAATGACAAAAGTGGTTTCCAAGGTTTTGTGGAAAAAGGTACAAATCCACAAAATTGGTGGGTTAATTGAAACATCAAGGGCTCCGAGGTAATTTCATTGGAAGTGAAGTTGTGGCATATATGTATACTTTTAAACCGTAGGTAAAAACATCTTCGAAGGATAAACATCCGATGTATGCGGTATAATATTTAAGCTGTACCAGATATATTTTGATACTGCTTAGATTCTGTCATGATACAAAAAAAAATGATGCCCCCACTGTAAAAGGAGTATGAATTCAACCAATTTAGTTCCCGCAGAGTTGGAAGGCAATTACAAACGGCCAAATACATACATACAAACATACATATGTACATTGGTACTGTTGGTACACTGTATGTATGTCATTCGAAAAAAGGATGATATTCAAAATTGGAAAAAAAAACAAGAAATCGGAGGTACTGAAGATTTTTTGGTCGAATTATCTGACAAATATTCTTTATCGGCGACATAAGTAGGTAAATACTTATTAATCGCTAATTAGTTTGTGATATTAATTTGACTGTGTTATTTACGTCGAAATTAAATTATTAAATCCACAACAGTCACGTGTTAGTGTGACAAGACTTGAAGCATCCGAAAAACACAAAGAACGGCAACTAAGAGAATAGCTCTGTCCATGTTACCAGAGCCATTGCATCTAATACCGAATTTACAGTGCAAGTAGAATTCGGGAGAACACATTAAATAGAGAAGTCAGAAAAAATAAGTAAACAAGCGTTAAGTTCGGCGGGGCCGAACTTTTTATACCCTCCACCATAAAATATTCTGAACTAAAACGGAATAATTATATTCTTTCCTGTCCACAATGTTAGACGAAGATATTTTGTGACCTCTGATACCTAAATAAGGTAAAAACATAAAAATGTATTCAATCGGTAAGGAACCTTATATGGGGCTATATCAAAGAGAAAATCGGGAGGTACAGTTATATAGGGGGCTATACCTAAACATGGACCTATGTTGACAGTTTTTGGTGGATATATTTTGTGATTACTAGAAACCTCAGCGGTCAAATTACAGGTAGTTCGATCAAAAATTTTAGCTAAAATACTCGAAATGCCAAAAATCGGGAGGTACTGCTATATGGGGGCTACACCAAAACATGGACCTTGACTGTTTTTAGTGGATATACTTTGGGAACCACTGGGAACCCCAAACCTGATAGTTGGTCAAGAAATGTAATTAAAATTCACAAAATACAGAAAATCAGGAGGTACCGTTATATAGGGGCTCTACCAAAACATGGACCTATGTTGATAGTTTTTGGTGGAGATGTTTTGTGATTACTAGGAACCTCATCTGTCAAATTACAGGTAGTTCGGTTAAAATTTTTAGCTAATATCCTTAAAATACCGATAATCGGGAGGTACTGTTATATGGAGGCTATACCAAAACATGGACCTATGTTGACGGTTTTTGGTTGAGATGTTTTGTGACCACTTGGATCCCCAAACGTCAAATTACAGGTAGTTCGTCAAAAAATGTAGTTAAAATCCCCAAAATACCGAAAATCGGGAGGTAGCGTTATATAGGGGGCTATACCAACAAATGTTCCGATATAACCCATCTTCGAACTTGACCTGCCTATGGAAAAAAGACGCTCGGGTGCAAAAATATAGCGCTCTAGATCAATTATGGCGAACGCTATAGTGATTACAACAGACGGACAGACAGGCAGACGGTCATGGCTAGATCGTCTTAGAATTTTATCCTGATCAAGAATATATGTGCAAATGATTAGTTTGATGTGTTACAAACAGAAAAACAAACTAAAGACGAAGGTGGTTACCTGATAACGATCTGATCAAAATGGGTAAATAGGTTAAAATGGGTTAATTGATTAAAACGCAAATTTAAATAAGCACTATATTCAGCATTAAATTCAAATTTATATTCAATTGTGAAATATCGTGTTCAGTGTTGGAAACAAGAATTGCAGAAAACCATCGATTGTGAAACGAGTAGGGCGTTATCATATTATTTTGCTTCAACTGCCCTACCAAATATTTTTATTTACATAACAAAACGTGTTATTTGCTTAAAAAATATATCTTAGTCCCGATTTAGAGTTACCTAATTTTTTTCCCGACTATTGTCGGGTTATTGAAGAGAGAGTCGAGGAAAATAGAAACACTTTGACTCTCAGTACCTTCTCTCTTCGTCAAACTGACAATTGTCGAAAGTACAATTGTCTAATGTACATCTGCTTCAAAGATCGTCCTAAACAGTTCAAAACAAAGAAATATTTGCCATTGAACAAGGTGATAGCAATAATAGTATTATAGGTTTGAACCAAAACCATAAAGTTCTGTACCTAACAAACTGCGAGACGAAGTTCGCCGGGTCCCCTAGTATGATATAAAATGATATATATGTATGTAATAATATGGCGATAAAATTGGTGAGAAACAAAAGCTTATTTCATTCTGAATATGTCGTGTGGCTTTAACGATTGTTTTGAGTTATTTATGTGCTTAAAGTGACTCCAAAATTTTTTCCAAAACTTACTTACTTACTTAGCTGGCCTTTTACAGAACATTTGTTCCATAAGCCGAACTAAGAAAAAATCTCCAATCCTCTCTGTTTGCTGCCGTATTTTCCCAATCTGGGATATGTAGCTTTCTGATATCTCGTTTGAGTTGTTCGATCCAACGAAGCTTTGGCCTTCCAGATCTGCGAGAACCTCCATGCGGCCCGTATTTGTACGCCTTTTTAGCGGGTTCATCTTCACTCATTCTTATAACATGGCCTAGCCATCGCAATCGTTGTATCTCGATTCGTTCAACTACATTGATGTCATTGTATAGTTGATACAGCTCGTTGTTCATACGACGCCGATATTCGCCGTCAACACAGATTGGCCCGTAGATCTTTCGAAGAATTTTTCTCTCGAACACATCAAGCACTGCCTTATCTGCTTGAGCAAGTACCCATGCTTCGGAACCATACCATTACCATACCATACCATTAGCACGGGTAGTATCAGAGTTTTGTAAAGTGTTACTTTTGTTTGACGAGAGGTGGCTTTATTCCTAAACTGCTTAGGGGTAGTTTACACTATATGTAAATGTCATATGACATGAAATTTACCAGCGTTAAATATTCAATAATATGTGAAATATTGGAGATTTTCCTTACGCAATTTATTCTGTGCGTCCACCCCAACAAAAATATAATAAAATTACTTCTCCACATTGCCTCCGTGGGTATATATGGAATATTTTTATTTCGTGTCATATGACATTGATAGATAGTGTAAACTACCTCTTAGGGGTAGTTTACACTATATGTAAATGTCATATGACATGAAATTTTCCAGCATTATATAGTCGCTAATATGTGCAACATTGGGGATTTTCCTTACGCCATTTACTTCGTGCGTCCACACCAGCAAAACTGTAATAAAATTACGTCTCTACATTGTCTGCGTGGGTAGATATGGAATGTTTTTATTTCGTGTCATATGACATTGATAGATAGTGTAAACTAGCTCTTACTCAGCCCAAAGTAGCATCTGTTAGCCAACACTACTCTTCTTCGTATTTCACAACTGATGTTATTTGTTGTGTTTATGGCGGTGCCGAGGTAGACGAAGTCCTTTACTACCTCAAAATTATAGGTACCAACATTCACAGATGTTGCGGGGTTAGTGGACATATTACGCGTCGATACCATCAACTTGGTTTTTTCGCCGTTTACTGCCAGACCAACTTTAGCAGATTCTCTTTCGACTTTTGCAAAGGTGTCAGTTACTTCCTTTACCGATCGACCCATGATGTCAATGTCGTCGGCATAAGCCAGTAACATGTGGCTGTTCGTGTATATCGTTCCATTTCTTTTGACCTTCGCGTCTCGTATGACCTTTTCCAGCAGGATGTTGAATAGATCACACGACAGGCCGTCTCCTTGTCTGAAACCTCTTTTGGTAATAAACTCTTCGGAGAGGTTCTTTCCTATTTTAACTGAGGATCTCGTCTCAGTTAACGTCATTCTACAAAGCCGAATGAGCTTTGCAGGAATACCAAAATCAGACATGGCTTGGAACACCTTTGAACGTATAGGGCTTTCGAATGCTGCTTTATAATCGACGAAAAGATGGAAGGTGTCGATCTGCATTTCTTGGGTCTTTTCCCGGATTTGTCTCAAGGTAAATATCTGGTCAATGGTGGATTTGCCAGGTCTAAAGCCGCACTGATAGGGTCCAATAATTTCATTGACCATAGGCTTTAGTCTCTCACACAATATGCCAGATACTATATTATATGCAATAGGGAGCAGACTTATGCCCCTGTAATTGGAGCACACAGTCTTATCACCCTTCTTGTGGACTGGACATAGGATGCTCAAGTTCCAATCGTCGGGTACGCGTTCTTCCTGCCAGATGGTGCTAACTAGCTGATGCATACACCTTATCAGCTTGTCGCCTCCGGTTTTGAACAGCTCGGCTGGTAGGCCATCTGCTCCTGCCGCCTTATTATTCTTCAGCCGGTTTATTGCTGTCCTTACCTCATCCTGGCTGGGCGGTATACATTCAATACCATCTTCTGGGATTGGAACTGTGGTATCTTCGCCATCTTCACTGCTATCGGATACCAACAGTTTGGAAAAATGTTCTTTCCATATCCTGAGCACACTATCTGTATCAGTTACCAGATTACCTTGTTGGTCTCTACAGGAGGATATGCCTGTACCAAAGCCTTCAGTTTGATGCTTCACTCTTTGGTATAATTTTCGGACTTCGTTCTGTCTCCTGTACATCTCTTTTTGTTCACACTCCCTCTTTTCCATCTCTCTCTTTTTCCTGCGGAAAAGACGTTTCTCCTCTCTCCTTTTCTCCCGATACCTCTCTCGTGCGCTACGCGTTGCTACTGATTGTAAAGTAGCCCTATATGCCGCATTTTTTTTTCTTCGGTAGCAGCACAGCACTCCTGGTCATACCATGAATTCTTTGGTGGAGGTCTCTGGTATCCAAGTACTGATTTTGCGGCTGTTTGCATGGAGTGTGCAATATTTTGCCATTGTGCTGATATGTTATCGGGACGAGAAGCGCTTTCATTAAGCAATTGGGTCAGTTGAGTGGAATATGCTGTGGCTATCTGTTGTGTTTGCAGCTTATGGGGTTTCTACACGGTATGTTTTTTACACAACCGTGCATACCAACTGTCACTTTTTTTCACCCATATGCGTGCATATGTAATTCCTTCTGCACGGCAAAATTTTATTTTTCATTTTTTTTCTGTTGTTTTCCTTATTTATATTGCGTACAAACAAAACAGCTGTTTTACTTGTGTTGTACAGAAGAGAATAGAGCGCGCTCTAATTGAAAAACAATACATATGTATGCACATAACACTTTGATGCATTGAAATTTTTGTATGGTTCACACAATTTGTACAAAATTCAGATTTGTAAAAAGTGACAGTTGGTATGTACGGTTATGTAAAAAAAATACCGTGTAGAAACCCTTTTAGCGATGTCCAACTTTCGTGTTGTGTCTGTCCGTGCTTTATTTGCAACGTTTAGACGGGTACGTACCTTTGCTGCAACGAGGTAATGGTCCGAATCTATGTTTGCTCCTCGGAACACGCTTGATGAATGTCTTCCATCTATCACAACGTGATCAATTTGATTTATTGTTCTTTGGTCTGGAGACAGCCAAGCGCTGCGAAGTCTATCAGCCTCATTCCATTGTCTGATGTTTCACTATGTAGACTGAATTTCCCGACTGTTTGTCCAAAGATATTCTCCTTTCCAATTTTGGCATTAAAATCGCCTAGAACAATTTTAATGTCATGGGCAGGACAACGGTCATATGTTTCATCTAAGCACTCGTAGAATATATCTTTGGTCTGCTCGTCCTTGTATTCGGTTGGAGCATGAGCGCAGATAAAGGTGATGTTGAAGAATTTTGCTTTTAATCGAATTGTAGCAAGCCTTTCATTCACTGGGGTGAAGCTGGAGACCAGATGTTTTAACCTCTGACCAACTACAAAACCGCAACCAAACTCATGCTTTGTATCATGGCAGCTATAATACAGCGCGTCACCTTTTCTGCATGTAGTATCACCTAGGGTCAAATTATGCAATAGGGATTTTTGTTAGTATATATTTTAAAAGGTTCCGGTTCCAGTAGCATAGTCAGTTTGATTTTTTTGAAAATGAGGGTTAGGCCGTTTTGGCTCTGAGCGCCTCAAATGTGGTTTGCGCGAAAATAAAATAACTTTTACAAAATGCTGTTTGATAACAAACAAAAACAGAGAAGTGAGAGAACTTGCAAGCACTTTTTACTTCCAAAGTTATCGTACAGACCTAATAAGATGAGTGTTCATTGGAGACATCCCTAATTTTAAACTAATCAAATATGAATTCTATGGTTTAATAAGAAAGGTTAGCTAAAGCTTTGTGTCAACTTAAATTTTTTTCTCTCAATTGTTTCTAAAACTTAAAAGCAATAATATGCCAAACAATTTTAAAAACAATCGATTTTAATGATTTTTTAAATTGTTTTTAGAACATTTGTATGGAAGAAATTCGTCAACTTTGCATTGAAACAATCATTTTATGATATCCACCACTCGATTATGTGGACAAATCTTGACATTTCATTAATTTTTCGCGTTTTTAATAAAATGCTCAAAAATGGTATTGTAAAAAAATTCACTTGTTACTTTTGTGTTTACTAACTTTGAAGTTTTAGGAATTCAGGAAAAATAAGGGATCTATAAATTGTTTTCATTTAAATCTACCTCTTTACTTATACAATAAATGATGAATTCAAAATAATTACTAAAGGGCTCAGCACATACGGTGCGTTGAGTGTCGCGTTACAACAACCATATGAAAGCTTCAAGAAAAAACATCACTTACACTTTTTCATGTGGTTGTTGTTTTAAAGGCGTGACGCGGCTCACAACGGACCGTATGTGCCAAGCTCTTAACTGTTGTCCGCCAAAAAAAGATGAATTGACAGTTGTGTTATTGAGCATTTACAATTTGTTAATCTTATAAGTCGTCACCATAAATGCTCGAAGACGTAACCCACAAAATTAAAACTTTACATAAGAAAAGGTAGCAGCAATACACAGCTGACTGAACTGGGTTGTAACGTTAGTGTTAAATTTCATATGACATTTTATACGTTTATTTCTATTTCGATGCACATTAGGGACATATATTTTTTGAGAAAAAAATATCATTCGGAAAAAACCATTTCCCAGAAAGAATTCTTCATATCAATGATATGTAACCTCCTCCAAGTTCGAACGATAAGCCGCGCAGTTAAAATTTAAAGAAATAAAGCCCTAATAAACATGTGCTTCTTTGATTTCTAAAACAAAACATTGAAACAGCTTCTCCTTTTTCTATGAATTTCCAGCGACCCCAAACTTGTCTGCAAGAATTCTACTTTCTGCGAGAATTTATGCATTTAGTGGAATGATGTGGAAACATAAAAATTTAAAATGTAACGAATTTTCATTCATGTTTTCCAAAATATTCAACCAAATGTGAAAAATTATTAGTTTTTTAAATTCCAATAATTTATAGACATTTCCTTGTTTTGTTTACAAATACAACTGGCAGTAACGTTAGAAATAAAAACAAATTCCTTTGTGGTTGTTGTTCGAGTTGTATTTGTTGTAGTATTTACTTTACCTTATATTTGTTCTACCATGCTTTGCAGGAGAAGCAAAAAACGTTATAAAATGAAAACAGAGTTAAATACATACGGTCCGTTGTGCGACGCGTTCAAAACAACAACCACATGAAAAATGTGTAAGTGATGCCAAGTTTGTTCTTGAAGTTTTCATGTAGTTGTTGTAACGCAACGCTCAACGCGCCGTATGTGCAGCGGCCTTTATAAAATATAGAAAATTTTTAGTATCGTGTTTTAAGACAACGAAGAAATATATTTTTTTGGAAAAAAATTAAATTTTTGTTTCAGAATTTCAGAAGCTGTGTGGGTTACGTCTTTTGATATTGTATTTTTCTGAAATGCCAAAAGAGGTAACCCACAGTTTATTGAGCATACATTTAAAGAAACTAGTATAAATGAAAAATTATAATCAAATTAGAACTGACAATTAGGTGAACTGTCTATTCCAAACATCACTATAATTACATATTATTTCAATTGTATTAGACGATATTTAAATATAGAATATTTTATTTATTGTTGTATTTAAGTCGATTTATGGACAAAATATAGTTCATATAAATTAAGTGATCTCTAAATGTAACTTTTAATTCTGATAAGGAATGTTGTCATAAAAATAATGACAATCACTTGTAATTAAGCGTTTTAAGTCTTGCAGGTGTTAAAATTTAATTTTTGAAACTTTTAAGGCCTGCGTACATAAGCTGCCTTGCCTGCTTACCTTGCTTACTTCTGATAAAAGAATAAAAAAGAAAAGGACAAACCAGTTCGAAATTTCCTCGGTTTTCTTTATTCTTTTATTTTTATTATGTCAGAAATGAAGCAGGAAAGCAAGGCAATCAGACAGAGCAGCTTATGTACGCAGGCCTTTAGCCTTTGTGTGTACATCTGAGGAGGATCCACTGCCTCAAAATTTCAGGAAGTTTTCTGTGGTAGAATAAGGTAGTCGTCTTTGATATCAGTTTTAAAAAAGATTATATTGCTGGGATCAAAAGCCAAGGCTCGCAGTTTATCGACTGTAGGATCACCTGTCTTTTTGTCTAAGTAAACCAATACAGAAAATTTGCGAAAATCTCTGGACCTATTTGATTACTACAATCAGTCGAATTTATCCAATTATCTCTATTATACCATGGGTTGGTTGACAAGATCATCTTTTGCAAACTTACAGCCTAATCGTATCCGTCTTTAAAGACTACATCTTTGTATTAGGACGACGTGAATTTAGAGCATATAAACGTTTTCGTATCAACGCCTCAAATTTTGAATATTTCCGTTCGTTCTTTCTCTTGGAAAAATGAGTAATATCGAGACGACCTGCTTTACATCCGGGCTGCATTAGTCTTGCAGTGCCTTCCAAATAACTACTTCCTTTTGTCCGGCTAACATATTGTTTTCCATATGTGCGTTTAGATGCTTATTTAAATCAGGGCATAGGTATTCTGTCATCATCTTCAATTATGGATTTTTCTGTAAGACCATTAAAAACCGTCTGAAGTAAAAGTTGTTGATTTAAAAACTAACTAAAAGAATGGTCTTTGTGATTTTTGAAAAAGCTACCATTCTTGAGATATCGTCACCTAAGAGTCAAATTACACATACATATGTAGAAATAAGCCGAGTAAGAGGCAAACCAGTTAAAGTAACTACGCCATGTGATAGGTATTTCCATAAGCTTTCATACGTTACCCATGTTGTAGTAATAGGTTCAGTAGAACGTGGAAATTATACTCAATAAACCCTCCCTCTGGCATTATAATCAAAGACTACGTTGTTTGTACTGCTGTTTAATTTTCAAATAATGTGGGTTACGACTTTTTTGTTTTATGAAAATTACAGTATGCTGTTACGTCTATTGGCATTTCTTGAATAGGATCGTTATTTTTAAATGTAGAAGCTTGAAATTTTGTCAGAGCATGTATTTTAGCTTTATGTATCAGATTCCATAGAAAAACGAATTTCGATTTCCATGTTGGTTACGTCTTCGGGCATTTGTGGTGACGATGTAACTATAATGCATTTGAATCACGTTGTTCGCTCTCATAATTACGCACACGAATTAACCCGCTCATAAGATATGGTTAACAATTCATAGCAACATGATTCATATTTTCATACTTTTTATTTACTGATTTTAAGGAAAGTTTCAGCTAAAAGACGAGTAAAATTAATTTATATGAACTGAAAAAATATTTGTCCTTGTTTCAGATATCTATTTAATACAAATTATATTATTTTCATTAATGTTTTCTATTTTTTTCTCACAATTTTGGTGTTTTCAGTACATTTTTTAATTTTTCTAATTTCAAAATTAACGAAAGAGAGAGAGAGAGAGAGAGACCCAACGCAACGCTCAACGCACCGTATGTGCCGAGCGCTTTAGATTTGTACGCGGATTTGAGACAAGATATGTAACTGCAATGAAAGAGAAGACAAAATTTGCTATGATTTGAATGTATACTAATCGTTAAACCATTTACTTTTCATTCATGTTTTGCAGATTTTTTAAAAATGTTTGTGTTTTCATTAATTTTTATATTTTTTTATTTTTCCTGTCATAATTAATTTATTTCGATAAATTCTCTCATTTGTTAGAGATGGGGCATATATTATGGTCGTTCTGAAAGGAATTTAAATTGAACAATGTACAAAAATCGTTGTTCGTTCTCAAAAATTTGTATGCGAAATGAAGTAATCATATCGTAATTTGGGCTCGAACAACGAATATAGAGCGAATTAGCCTTAGTATGAACAAGGCATAAAAAACAATGTGTGTATGTTAGTATGTTCCGTAAGGCTAAAAAACGGCTAAACCGATTTTCTTGAAAATTTCAGAGAATGTTCAGGGAACACCCGTGAAAAAATAGGTTATACATTTTTTTATAATTTCGGAGGGGCGGAGCACCTCTCCTATACCCTATTCTTTAAAAACGCTATTTTAGCACCCCCAGTTATTAAATATGTTATATATCCAAAACTGCTGAACCGATATTCCTGAACATTTCAGAGAATATATAGGGAGCACCCATGGTGAAAATAGACATTATATTTTGTTTAATTTCGGAAGGGCGGGGTACCTCCCCTAGGCCCTACATGTTTAAAAACGCTATTTTAGCACACCCACTTTTTACATATGTTTTAGTATACCCAAAACTACTGAAACGATTTTCCTGAAAATATCAGAGAATGTGCAGGGAGGAGCCGTGGTGAAAATAGGCTATAATTTTGTTGAATTTCGAGGGGGCGAGGGGGCGCTATTTTAGAAAAACTGTCTTCCGTTAAAAGAGTTTATATTTTCTTTGGATTTATTTGAACGGACTAATGAAAAATACAAATTTTCTATGTATACAAAAACTATTATTTCATGGTAAGCTATGACATAAAATTAATTCAAATAACAAATTACAATAACACTCTCCCTAAATATTATACTATAAACATTATAGAAACAAAAAAGCTTAACATTAGTTTGGACAAATTGTAACATTCAACAAATCACTTAATGTTTCAAAAGAAAAAAGGAAGAAGGCTTAGGAAGAGGTTTTGTCAAAATATCTGCGAATTGTTCCTCGGAAGTTACGTATTTAAGTTCGAATTCACTATTATTATATTTTTCACGTAAGAAATGGTATTTTACATCAATGTGTTTAGTTCGCTTATGGTACTCAGGATTCTTAATTATTTCAATTGCGCTCTGGTTGTCTAGCAATAAATAGTTTGCTTCTATTTTATTTGATACTTCTGCCATAAATCGCTTTGTCCATAATAAGTGTTTTACAGCCTCGGCTGCTGCTATGTACTCAGCTTCAGTTGTTGACAGTATGCTGTTGCTGCGATAACCATGAAACCGAACAATCCCCCAATTGTGCTACCATACCTTATGTTGATTTGCGATTGCTGATATCACCTGCAAAATCATAGTCGAATATGCTATAAGATTCCAGTCTTCGCTACCGGAATAAAGTAGTCCATAATGTAATGTTCCCTTAATAATATATGTTTTGCAGCATTGATATGTATTTGAGGAGGATTTTGCATAAATCTACTTAAGTATCCCACTGCATAAGCAATATCCGGGCAACTCATAACCGATAGGTATAACAAAGATCCAATCATATTTTTATAAGGATAATTTTTATTCACATTTTCTTTTGGGAAACTATTTGCCAAACCAGTCTCCATGGGTGTTGACGCACTATTGCAGTCCATCATTCCAAATCTAGTTAAAACCTTTTCAGTATATTGCCGTTGATGGAGAAATATTGATCCATTTTCTAATATTTTGATATGAAAACCAAGAAATTTATCTATTTTGCATTCCTTCACTTCAAAATTTTTCTTTAAATGTGTAATCAAATCAATGATTTTTCATCATTGTATATTAACCATCATCAGCATACATGGCTAGTATGATTTTTGATGATGATGATGATTTATGATGATAGTATGACGTTTTTAATATATACGCAGGAATCAGCACTACTTATCTGCATATTGAATATTTCCATTATGTTTGAAAACTTCTCATTGAAATACCTCGGAGCTTGTTTGAGTCCATATAAACTGCGTTTCAGCATACAAACTTTATTGTTGTCCTTTTCGTACCTAGGCTCATAAAATTTTATTCTTGGAGTTCACCCTACAAAAAAGCTGTCTTTATGTCAAATTGTTTTACTGACAATCCTTCAGCTACTGCTGTAGATAATAGCATTCTTATTAAGTCATACTTTACCACGGGACTAAAAATGTCTTCATAGTCAAAACCATACTGTTGGGTAAATCCCCTTGCCACCAGTCGAGCTTTATAGCGGTGAATAGTACTTACTTAGCTGGCCCATTACAGAACATTTGTTCCATAGGCCGAACTAAGAAAAGATCTCCAATTCTCTCTATTTGTTGCTTCGCACTCTGGAATACCGCCCATTTTCATCTCTTCATCCACTTGTTTGCGCCATTCCTTGGCCTGCCAATTCTGCGTGCACCGCCAAGCGATTCGTATTTATATGCCTGTTTAGCGGGCTCATCTTCGCCCATTCTTATGATATGGCTGATATGGCCTAGCCAACGTAATCGCTACATCTCGATACGTTTAACTATATTGATGTAGTTGTATAGCAGATACAGCTCGTAGTTCATGCGACGTCGATATTCACCGTCAAGGCAGATTGGTCCGTAGATCTTTCGAAGAATTTTTCTCTCAAACACACCAAGCACTGCCATGTCTGCTTGCCCAAGTACCCAGGCTTCGCAGCCATACATCAGCACGGGTAGTATCAGTGTTTTTTGTAGGGCGTTATTTGTGTTTGACGAGTTGTGGTTTTGTTTTTAAACTGCTTACATAAACCAAAGCAGCATCTGTTGGCCAATACAATTCTTCTTTTTGCTCACAACTGATGTCGTTTGTTGTGTTTACGGAGGTGCCGAGGTAGACGAAGTCTTTTACTACGTCAAAATTATAGAAACCAACTTCCACAGTTGGTCCGAGCTCAATGGACGCATTGCGCGTCGACACCATCAACTTGGTCTTCTCACCGTTTACCGCCAGACTCACTTTAGCAGATTCTCCTATTTTTATCCTCAGGATCTCGTGTCAGTTAAAGTCATTTTACAAAGCCGGATGAGCTTTGCGGGGATACCAAATTCAGACATGGCTTGGAATACCTTTGAACGCAGCGGGCTGTCGAAGGCTGCTTTATAATCGACAAAAAGGTGGTAGTTCTCGATCGACATCTCTTGGATATTCTCCTGGATTTGCCGCAGGGTAAATATCTGGTCAATGGTGTACTTGCCAAGTCTAAAGCCGCATTGGTATGGTCCTATTATCTCGTCGACCATAGGGGTATAAAACAAAAGTGATTTTACGAAATCAAAAAGTCATTTAAAGCAAGTTTATAAAACGTTTTCGTTTGAATATTTGGCTTAAATCTAGTTTAGTAAAAACTCTCCGATTTTTTCGAAATTTTTTCCATAGGTAGATATTTTTACGCTGATTACGGGAATGTAAAATTTTCTTGGGGGACGGACCCGGTTACCCGGTTATTCGACCCGAAAGTCCGGGTACCCGGTACCCGATAGACCCGGTTCTACTGAACCGATTCTTACAAAATGGGTATCGTTGGAAAGCTTATGAAAATACCTATCCAACAAGTGGTCATATGATGGGGTTATCTCCAGGGGTTCAGAAGTTATAACCAAAATACCTCTTTTTGGACCCGGGTTTTTCCATAAAACCCTCAAAAAGTCGAAAAAGGGCCCATTATGGGTGCTCAATTAATTCACGTAATTTTATAGCTCATACTTCAACCTTTCCAAAATGGTGCCATTTGTTATAATACCTTCACTGGGTCCAGAGATATTGACCTTAGAATGAGAGAAAAATTTAAAATTTAGAAGAAAATGTTGTTCCCATTCCCTAGATTTGAACCTGTCCATAGGAGAAAGTCTTAAATCCCCGGCCGAAGGGAGAGAGTTTTTACTAAACTAGATTTGTTCCGAATATTTCTTGAATTTATCTGAAAGTTCTTGGTAACTTTTCCATGTTGAGAATTGAACCCACGTTCCTAATAAAGCGGATCAAATTTGTTGTAGGATTTATCAGAATGTTCCATTTTACTAAACTAAACCAAAAATTTGCGCAATATTTGCATGGGTAGTACAATTTTTCAATTTTATTTGATTCAAACCTATTCTGATGATCGCAAAAATTGGACACTCTTTTGTAAATTTTTTATTGTAATTGGGATATTTTCCGAAAATATGGCAACACCGTCAAGTTTTTTCTTGGGAATGTTGGCATAGGATAGGACTCTCAAAAACTAAATAGTATGGATCTGTAATACGAACACATCATAAGATACCTTAACACATCATAAGATACCTTAAAGAAAAAAATGCAAACCTATTCAGATGACCGCTAGTGTATATAGGTCTGGACCTAAAAGCAAAAATGATCACGACATTGTTATTTTTTAAAGAATTGTACAAAAACTATTTTGTATACCCTATTTTCCCCTATCATGGCAATGCCGTTAAAGACTAGTCTAATATGGGACAATCCTGACTGATACAGGACTTTCCATATTTCGTTAAATTGTTTATACGTACTCTAGACATAACCGTTAATGATTTTTCATAGTCATTTTGGGAAAATAACTAAAAAAAACTAGAAATTTATTGCCAAATTGCCTACAAAGGGACACTAATGGGTACTTTACACGATATGTTATTTTACATATGTGTTGTCACCTTGCATATACATTTTGTATATAAATATGTAATAAACATATCGTGTAAAATACCCATAACGACGATCATGACAAAAATTACGTCAGGAGCATCATCAGAATCAATGACAAAACTACTGAAAACGATAGGGAACCAATTATTCCACAATTCTGATTACTAAAATGGCATAAAAAGCCAACAATTTGAATATTCTTAATCTATTATTGTGGCGCATCTAAGATGAAATAAAAATGTAAACGTTGATATCTTCGAAATGAATTGAGATTTTTAAACAATTCAAAATATAATTTTGTAGGCTGAAAAGTGGTCGTTAAGATGACATAGAAAATATTTCATTTACAGTACCGTAATACACTAGACAGACGGCAGCTTTAATTTGCATTAACTGCCTTAATTCAAATTAATTCGTGCATTATCCTCATTCTTAATGCACAAAATCAAAGGAAATTTAAACTGTATTTAGGTATTTCAATATGGCAATGCTGTAAAAGAGAGCCCATATTCATGTAGGAGAGAGAGTATATTCATGCTCTGAGACTCAATTTGTATTGAAAATCAAATGTCTTTTGTCAAATGTTTAAGAAAATAAAAAAGGAAAACAAATCAGAAATTTTCGCGTTTCTTTCAAATAAGTAGTGGTCTTTCTCGAATAGAATAGCAGCTAATCGCTTTTCGCGCCTTCTATCAAATCTATTTTTAAAAATTTTATTTTCACAAGCATTTCATTACCCACCATACCAATTCTATCGAAAATAATATCTTCTTCAAATGTTCCTTTAGAGTTTTGCGACATTTTTTAATATTAAAAGGACTCAAAAATATCGCGAATAAATTAAATTTTTTTTGCATTATCGTGGTGAAAAATCAATGGTAGAAAGTATATTTGTTTCGCATATTTTGGCGAACTTTTGTAAAACTTTGTGAAATGGTCTGCTGGGTACAAACAAACAACACAAACAGCTGTTTCATAAATGCAGAAACTATCGTCTATCAGTGTAAAAAGTTAATTCAAATTAAGGAATTTTTAATGCAAATTATCTCTGCCGTCTGTCTAGGGTATTATACTAAAATTTTACGGAAAAACAAAGAATGGATATTTTTAAATCGAGCATTGAAAAAGATTCTGTTTAAAAATCTCAATTCGTTTCGAAGATATCAACGTTTACATTTTTATTTCATATTGCGTCATTTTCAGTGACAGTAACTGTACATAAAACCCCCTATAATTGAACTAAAATTTTTGTAATCTACATTCGTTGCATCGGTATTGCAAAAAATTAAACCTCAAGGAAATTTTTATGATTCAAATGTATTGCTATCATATAAATGGATATCAACAATCTTCAACAGTTAGTATATTAATAGCCTAGCTTGAGGTTATACATCATTCTTTTAAACGCATCAATATTAGGTTAATCTAAAGTCAACAAAGGAATACCATGACATCCGCAATATATTCCAATAAAATTGCAACCTACAAAATAATTGTATTTGGAAAGCAGGGAGTAGGAAAAAGCTCCTTGATAAAAAGTTTCATACATGAGAACGTCGACAACTTTTATCAGCCTACAATTGGTATTGAATTTATAACAAAGACCGTGTACATCAATGGACGTTATTTACGTCTACAAATATGGGATACGGCTGGCCAAGAACGATTCCATTCTGTAATACCTTCGTTTGTTCGTGAATCAATATTGACAATAATAGTGTATGATATTACACAGCCATTATCTTTTCGTCGGGCTTTAAGATGGATTGATATAATACGAGCTGAAGAAAGTATGGGAGCTAAAATAATATTAGTTGCTAATAAAACTGATCTCGTGGCGGCAGAACGACAAGTCCAACTAACAAGAGAATTAGAAAATATATCCGAAACAAAGAATTTGCTGTTCATAAAAACAAGTGCAAAAACAGGTTATAATGTCAAGCATATGTTCGAACAAGTATCAGAGATATTACATGAACATCAAACCAGAATGGAATTGCAAAACATCGTAGAATATATCGAAGATGATTCCATAGAAAGAAGAGGTAGTTGTTGCTGTAAAAAACCGCTGTGGTGATTTGAACTGATATTAATCGGGTATGTTCTGAGACACAATTCACCTTATGTAACTGAATTTAATTTTTTCTGTTTGATGTTACTGCTAGTGGCTATCCACAGCATAGTTTATTTACTTGATCTTAGAAGGTAGCGAAAAGCCACATGTATAATTATTATAGATTAGCAATAAGTCATTTTGTATAGAAATAAGATTTTCTGCAATAAATAATGGCTCTAGCCAAAAAAGTCAAAGTCAAAGAGACACAATTCACCTCTCACTTCACTTCTCAAGCATTTTGTTCACCCAATTTACCCCTATTGTTTGCGAATGTCTTGGGGGTAATGCTAGGTTTACATTTACGAAATCCACTCGATTTCAACTGTCAATTCCATTGCTCAAACGTCAAATGAAACCTCATCTGAAATCCATTGGATTTCATTTGACATTTAAGCAATGGAATTGACAGTTGAAATCGAGTGGATTTCGTAAATGTAAACATAGCCTTACATTTAGGAACTCCACTCGATTTCAACTGTCAACTCCTTTGCGTATACGTCAAATAAAAACTCATCTGAAATCGAGTGGATTTCGTAAATGGTATTTAAAAAGAAAAGTACACGCAAATCCGTTCATAAAATACTCGAAAAATAAGCGTAAATCGGGTGAACAAAATGCTTGAGGCGTGAAGTGTGCCTCAGAACATACCCGAATAAATTTTTAGGCGATTTACCAAAAGTAAGGCAACTACAATAACAAGAGAAACTGAATTTAAATCCAATTCAAATGAGAAAATACAAGATTTGATCATGTGCTGAAGGGTTTTTCAACGGACTCGGTATATAGGAAGCCCGATATTCTTGTTTAAGTCATTTCTGATAAAAGAATAAAGAACTACCGCGGCAAATTCGAACCCGTTGCCTTTTACCAGAGACGACTTAAGCAAGGAAGCCAGCCACTTATGTACGTGGCCTTAAATAATGACGTTGACATAACTTTTTTAATAATATATCAAAAAGATTTTACATGTACATTCCGTCACATTGAAAATTATCTGCATACCATACAAATATTTTGTAAAAATAAAAATATTTTAATAAATAGTTTATATACCATGAAATTACATTAAAGTAAAAATATTTATTCAATATCTCCAAAATAAAAGTTTTCTTCGAGGGCCAGTAGTGGGATTCTCTAACGCATTTTTTGGTTACCGACAAAAATCGGTCAAACTAAAACGTAAAATTATGAATGAAAAGTTCAAATAAAAGTTGACATCACTGTTGGTATCGGTAGAACATTGCGACTACTTTTTATTGGTCGCTAACTTACCGAATAATATCGTTAATTACCGAAATTATAAGCATTTTAATTTTAACGATGTTTGTCGATAACCAAGAAATGCGTTAGAAAATCCCACTACAGAAGTGGAAACTAATTTTGCCAAAAAGCCCGATGTCACACGTAACACTTTTTTTTTGGTAAAGTAAAAATTGAGTTTTTGGGGGAGAGCGGAGACTCTCCTCTCCTCTATACTCTGTCCTAACCCCTTTTCCAAAAAACTCAATTTACCTTGCCGAAAAATTTGTTCGTGCGACATCAGACTTTTTGGCAAAAATAATATAAACTTTAAAATACACAAAGTCACAAAGTGTCACTCAACGGACCGTATGAGCTGAGGCCTTAACCGGCCTCTGTCGCCACCCAGATTACAAGGCAATCTTTATTGTTGAAGATAAAATAAATACATCAGTAAACCAAAATATATTTAATATTAATACTGATGCTGCTTGTGTTTTTATTTTCTTGTTCTTTTCTCCCTCCACTGATCTACACAAACGGTAAACCTGAGCTATCGTTGTAAAACCTATGGGTAAATCACTCACCTAAACACTATTCGTGCAAAAATTAGATCGAAAAAAGCTGGCATTTGAACCCATCGATTATATACTGGTGGCACTCTCGACGACATCGACATCCTGACAAATTAGAGAAGGTGCAAAGAGCAGCCTAAATTCTAATAATGGGAGCCTATATAAGAACTCCACAAACAGTTCTGAATGCAATGCTGAACCTCCTTATTTGGTAATAAATATTAAATATCAGACATCACGTAGAGCTCTAAAGCCGAAAACACATCCAACGTTTCAGCAAGATTGGACATTTCTGATAAAATTAGTGCATTGCATTTACGCGATTACTCGTACGAGAAATCGTCTTCTCTTTATATTTGTTATTCTTATTAAACAAATTTACAAAACATACTAAGAGAAACTGAAACAAATTGTACTTTTGCAACGAATTTGTGCATAAAAATTATTGTAATCATAAAATTATAATTTTTGTAAGCATTTTAAAATTATTATAAGATATCATTATAAAATGCCTTCTTTTAAGATTAGGTATTTTTAAAAGGTAATGCTTGGTTTACATTTACGAAATCCGCTCGATTTCAACTGTTAATTCCTTTGCGTATACGTCAAATGAAAACTCATCTGAAATCAGTTGGATTTCATTTGACGTTTAAGCAATGGAATTGACAGTTAAAATCGATTGGATTTCGTAAGTGTAAACTAAGTATATGCCTGATACCAAGTTACAAAAATTCAACCCTGTGTGTGAAATTTATGAATATCAAAAAAGAGGAGACGATTTCTCTTACGAGCAATCGTAAATGTAAAACACAACTCATGGTGGAATAAGAAGGTGTTACATCAATAACAACAATTGTGCCATTAATTATACCAAACGGCAAATTTGTTCACAATAACGCATTACTGCCAAGCAAAAAAATTTGATGTTGTGCAATTGGTGTTATGATTTCATATTATCTTTCGATGTAATCCAACAGAGTTATGAAAAATTCACTCCGTTCGATACATTTTATAAGCAGTTGCTTTAGAGATCCCTACAAAAAACAGTTGGTTGATCCCTATTCAGTGTTACCATCAAAGATGTAAATATACCCAGCAAAAAGTTTGCATCCGCGGATGCAGTTAAATCACTAGAACAATTGCCGCTGGAGTACATCTTTTCCTATGAATTCACCTATGAATTTTACAAGAGAGTGCGCAGCTTGGATGCACTCCATTTTGTTTCCACGGCACACAGCTAGGATGCACTCCATTTTCGATCCAAATAACAGCCTTCGATGTAGTGTTTGGGATGGAATTAAAATGCAGTCTAAAGATGCTATAAAATGCAAGCCATTGCAAATATTCTAGAATAAATAAAATACATTGCTTATTCGTGTAAACAAGAATATTAACTTTATTACACTAATACAAATTATAAAAACTCTCCATTAAATTTGATCATAACTGAGTTTAGTTCCTCTGCTCTCCGCAACTGATATTGCTTCATCATCAAATGGTTTTTCATTTTTCCTCCAACTCCAGTTCAGATTTCCAAAAAAAACTCTAACTCCACTTCAAAAATAATTTGCGTCTCGTGAATTACAGCAATGTTCGTAACTTTAGTTTGTATTTCTTTTTTTTTAAACAAATTCTTATAATTTTAGACACTCTTTCTTATATTCAGAAAAAAAGACTGCGACTTTAGGGATCAAAAAATTGGCTTGCTTGGCTAGGGATCTATAAGCGAGTGCTTCTAAAATGTATCGAGCGGAGTGCATTTTCATAACTCCGTGTGGATGGCATCGAAAGATGTATTGAAATCATAACTCTGCATTGCACTACTTCCAAACTTTTTTGCTGGGTACTAAGATGGGAAAAGTCAATTGTTAACATTTGTCAATAGATGGAGTTAAGCTCTGTTGTTACGATATCATAACAACATTCTGTTAAGTAGTTAACAATTTCAGGCGTTTTTAACCGCTTAGTTCATATTCAATGAAGTGGAAACTGCTATGGAATACAATCCTAAGTCCAACTTTTTGCTTTCCTACAATTCGTATAAGCCGAAATGCGCTTTAATGGAGTTTTTAACATTAACATACCCCTGATGTTGATAAAATGTTTATATACAGTCGAAATCGCTTATAACGTCGTCGTTTATAACGTCATATCGCTTTTAACGTCGAAATTCAAAAGTCCCGAATTTTCGCCCTTTATATTCCACACAAATAAATATCGCTTATAACGTCATATCGGTTGTAACGTCGATTTTTTGTGAAATATTTGAATTTTGCTATCGGTTATAACGTCGAAATGTAACGTCGTCTACCATTGCTAATTGTTTTCATCATGAGCGATTGTCAATGGTCCTTTAAACGATTCTGAAGACATTTATCTTCATTCTCATTTCTCCCAGCACGTAGAGGATATTGATGAATAAGTTGCCATTGATTGCAATGTTTTCAATAACGACATAATATTGGAAGATGAAGCCAAATGAAGAAATTGAACCAGAATTTCAATTACCGTTAGAGTCAGAGACGTTTGGTAGCTGTCGAAACACGAAACACAAAAATTTATTTACTCAGAAGATGCTACAAGTAAAGAATGTGTTTTAAAAGACCCTTTCAAAACTCAGATCTGAGTTAAATTTAAAGCTTATGTTAGAATTCGAAAGCCCAAACTAAAATAACAGATTATTTTAAAGATAATCAGATAACCATGTCCCATATTTACGTAATATATCTGCTGAAGAATGTATTTAATATAGTTATTTTTTATTATTTTGTTTTTAAGTCATTCATACGTATGTAAATAGGCGAAAAAGTAATAAAACAACGTATTTATACCCAAAAGTCACTATACGTAATAAAATTTCGCCTATTTTATAAGTATCGTTTATAACGACTATCGCTTATAGCGTCCGATTTTGGTCGGTCCCTTGACCGACGTTATAAGCGATTTCGACTGTACTTTGTTTCATAAACATATTTGAATTATGCACCTTTTCCAGTCTTTACAATTCTATGTCTTTGGTTACCATTTTTTTCTAAAGCAAGGGTAGGCTTTGTGACTCACAAGAGAGCCCATGTGCTCTAAGGGAGCGTAAATTTGTTATCGCTCACAGCCTGTGTAGATGCTAACACGTTGTGAACAACAACAAATTTACGCTCATTGAGAGCACAAGAGAGACCCAAAAATTTTCTCTGCCTCACTCTGTTCTAAAGACAACAAAAAATGTCTGTTTAAATTTCTAAGAATTTTTTACAAAATAAAGAAATACAAGCAAAACACGAACATTTTTGCGGTAATTCACGAGATGGAAATTCTTAACAGAGTGGTTGTTTTGCATTTTAAATTATTTATTATTCATACATATTTATTATTCATTCGACTAGTATAGCTTTGGAGTCCATGTCGAAAGCTGTACTGGTGATGGGAAGGCAACTTAAAAAACCTTTTGTATGATGGAGCAAATTCAGTTGGGGTTGTATGAAATGCAGAGTAAGAGGATGTAGATTCAGTTGTGATTTAATTTAATGACGAATCACAATCACTCTCAACTTTAAACTCTCCACCAATTAAGATAAATTCTTTATACTATAGGTGTGTACGATAACTTTCGCAGCAATAATTACTCAGTCAGTTCCAGCAACCTCTCTCTGTGAATTTTCCTCTCTCAAGCAAGAAAAATTGCAGAAAGTTATCGAACAGCATTTTGCAAAAACTTGCAAGAAAGTCAGCTGTTTCCGAAAATGTATGGAATTTGTTTTTGTTTCTTTTGATACTTTAAACCAAACGGAACAAAAACACAAATTTTAAAATTGCAGTTTACTTATTTAATGCTTTAATCCTATGCACAACGCTTTAGAATCTAAAAAAATGTGCAATTGTGAAATTTTCTTGGTCAAAAATGTTAACATTTCGAGTTGTTTACATTGAACAGGTGATCAGACTTGCAAATTTTTGCGGGACAAATATTCCCAGCAAAAATTTGCAAGTTCTCAGTCACAAAACTCTCAAAGTTATTTGAATATTTCAATCGGAGTGATTTTGAAGATAAATAATTTTTTGGCTAGTACAAATTTTTGTTATGATCGTTTATGTTCCTTATTTTTAATATTGCTTAGCTGATTTACTAAACAGATCTTTATATTTTCTTTAACCCAGATATGCCCATTGCTTGATCATGATCATTTTAAAAATATTTTTATATTTTTTGGAAGCAAATGAGAAATAAAATAGATATTTTTATTTGTTTCCTTATTTTTTTTAGAAAAAAGTGGTTTTTGAGACCACTTTTGGGAACATGATTTTATTTTATAACTGGGTGTTATACGACACAATACATTTGAAATGTACTCCAAAGTCACATTTTTGGGATCTAGTTAAGGTTTTTTGATAGCAGGATCCACATCAAGTTTGTTTTTCTTATGAAATTACCCAATAGTCAATCGGCCATAACGCAAATCATTGCTAAACCTTAGCGATGGATGGCAACTTCGAAGAACTGGAGCTCAAAACTCAAAAATAGTAGCACAAAATAATGGGACCACATAGTATACCACGAGTTAAAGAGGTGTACTAAGTATATCAACAAAATAAACGGTACTTTGATTAACGTGACATATCAAGTTATATGCTGTTTATATTAGAGCTTTTTGCAGGGTTAACCTTCTTTATGAAGATTTATTTGAAATATAAGCAATGGAATTGACATTTAAAACCCAGTCGGTTTGTTAAATCCGGTTATATATAAACGGTGTATTAGCAAGCATTTTGAGTGTACTATATATAGGACATTGGGCATATCTGGAGTTTTAAGCTTTTGAAGTAGTGTATGTTTTGTAGCTTTTGGAACCGAATTTGACGAATTTGTACAAATTTTTGGGTTATCGTACAGACCTTATATGTGTGTTCCGGTACTTTATAATGGTAAAAGATCGAACTGTGAAAATGAGATAAACACACAACTTTATTCTAAATGTACGGGAACGAAAAAATGAAAAAAAACGTGAAAAAAACTGGATAAAATGTCAAAGTCGGCCTACCAGCCAATCAGAAGGCGGCAACCATGTTACTATTTTTTACACGCTCAAATTTGTCGCATAAAAAGTTTTTAAAGAGAGCGTCATTCAGCCATTTTTGTTTAAAGAGAAGTGAACATTTTACAACATTTTTGTGTACGGGAACGAGTTTTCTGGTAAAATGTGTAAAAGTGGTGAAAACTTCTTGTCTCCTTCATTTTTCCTTTACCTTCTATTCTTACCAACCCTTAAGGCAGCGTCCCATAAGTCGATGGTCAGACTAGCGAGGTTTCTTGAAATCAATTTCGTTAAAGTTTCTTTTCAAGTTTCGTTAGTGTCCACACACGTTAACGTGAAATTTAAGATTTTTGCGTCTACTCTTTATTTTACCATTCGCGTTTGTTGTGTTTCTCATACCAATAAAAACAATACAAACATAAATAAACAAAAAACAACACAAAATAATTAACATTAATACATAATTAAATTAATATTAATAGTTAAATTTTCACTATTTCAAATGTTTTATTACATCTTTGTATGCTTGTTGTTAACGTTTGCTTGAGAAAATAAAAATGAAAGCAAATGGAAGAAAAATCTTGCAACGAATAACAAGAAGAGGCAACACAACAAACACGGACAAACCATGTACAGTGAGTGTCAAAAATATTTGGTTTTCAATTTTACCAATAATAACACCTCAGTATTTTAGAAGCCCATACCCAATATTCAAAAAACCAAATACTTAAAAAATGTTGGTCCTGTGGCAGTTAAAAAATATATGTAACATGGATCCATGGCAACCCTATAAGCCAGAATAACAAAGTAGAAGTTGTTAACCCTGTTTTTCTATGCGTCAAAAATATTCGGTTTTTGTAACTTTTCTTAAATGTTTTGGCAAAAAACCGGTCAATATCGAACTTATTCTGCAATATTAGTATACATTTCAATAATTTCGAACAGAATCTTTGTTCCTGTGTGCAAAAATGTTATATTTCATAGCAAATTATGTGATGATTACAAGGCCATGAAAGGCTTTATCCTTACGATTTTTTGGAATGTAAGTGCATATTTTTTATCTTCTGAAAGTCATTTAGGACTCGGTGACTAATTTCAAGAAAATTAAGGGCGGATTAGCCTTAATTTTTCAGGAGATTCCTCTACCTTCCCTCCCAGTCCATGGTTTGGCTGGCTTATGTGTTTCACGAAATCGATTATTTCTGTATTTTCGAGACTTTTGCACATTATTTCAACTATATTCAACAAAATATTCAAAAATAAGCAAACATTCCCTTTATTTCCTTTTTTATAATAAAATATAAACAGTTTTCTAGGATTTTGATTTTTCAAAATAGTCTGGCTTAATCCCTTTTGTTGTTTTAATATTTAAAACAACAAGTTTATTAGTGGAGAAGGTTTGGCATTGTTCGCCAAGGGGTAAGGCAAGGAAGACTAGTTTCGATCCACGCCACTGGATCTCATCAGTTCCCTTTGTTTCTTGTTTGTGGATATTCTCCACCGAAGTTATTTTTCAATAACTTCTTCAACAAGAAACTTTTTATACCCAAACATCAATCGTCAGCTCGAAGTATAAACGTAAACAAAGAAAAAAGTTCAATGAGAAGTTTTTCTTTGGTAACCTAACACAACTCCGACGAAAGTGTTTACGAAACAAAGCAAACCTTCTTCCACTCGTATGTGTCGTTGATTTTTCAACGAATGCACATACCCAAATGCTGTTTGGTAGATTATATACCAACAACACACAAAACAGTGCCAGTGTTTCTCAAATAGAACATTGGTGGCGTTTATTTAATTGGGATAGCTGTTACAATTTTGATTTTTCAAAATAGTCTGGCTTAATCCCTTTTGTTGTTTTAATATTTAAAACAACAAGTTTATTAGTGGAGAAGGTTTGGCATTGTTCGCCAAGGGGTAAGGCAAGGAAGACTAGTTTCGATCCACGCCACTGGATCTCATCAGTTCCCTTTGTTTCTTGTTTGTGGATATTCTCCACCGAAGTTATTTTTCAATAACTTCTTCGAGCTGACGATTGATGTTTGGGTATTAAAAGTTTCTTGTTGAAGAAGTTATTGAAAAATAACTTCGGTGGAGAATATCCACAAACAAGAAACAAAGGGAACTGATGAGATCCAGTGGCGTGGATCGAAACTAGTCTTCCTTGCCTTACCCCTTGGCGAACAATGCCAAACCTTCTCCACTAATAAACTTGTTGTTTTAAATATTAAAACAACAAAAGGGATTAAGCCAGACTATTTTGAAAAATCAAAATTGTAACAGCTATCCCAATTAAATAAACGCCACCAATGTTCTATTTGAGAAACACTGGCACGGTTTTGTGTGTTGTTGGTATATAATCTACCAAACAGCATTTGGGTATGTGCATTCGTTGAAAAATCAACGACACATACGAGTGGAAGAAGGTTTGCTTTGTTTCGTAAACACTTTCGTCGGAGTTGTGTTAGGTTACCAAAGAAAAACTTCTCATTGAAGGTTTTTCTTTGTTTACGTTTATACTTCGAGCTGACGATTGATGTTTGGGTATAAAAAGTTTCTTGTTGAAGAAGTTATTGAAAAATAACTTCAGTGGAGAATATCCACAAACAAGAAACAAAGGGAACTGATGAGATCCAGTGGCGTGGATCGAAACTAGTCTTCCTTGCCTTACCCCTTGGCGAACAATGCCAAACCTTTTCCACTAATAAACTTGTTGTTTTAAATATTAAAACAACAAAAGGGATTAAGCCAGACTATTTTGAAAAATCAAAATTGTAACAGCTATCCCAATTAAATAAACGCCACCAATGTTCTGTTTTCTAGGATAGCGTTTTTCCTTAGCCCTAAATTTTGATTATTTGCTATGAAATATAATATTTTTGCACACAGGAACAAAGATTCTGTTCGCAATTATTGAAATGTATGTATACTAATATTGCAGAAAAAGTTCGATATTGACACGTTTTTTTGCCAAAATATTTAAGAAAAGTTACAAAAACCGAATATTTGTGACGCATAGTAAACAGGGTTAACAACTTCTTCTTTGTTATTCTGGCTTATAGGGTTGCCATGGATCCATGTTACATACATGTTTTAATTGCCATAGGACCAACATTTTTTTAAGTATTTGGTTTTTTGAATATTGGGTATGGGCTTCTAAAATACTGAGGTGTTATTATTGGTGAAATTGAAAGCCGAATATTTTTGATACCCACTGTACATGGGTTTCACTACTTCATACCTATAAACTTGACGTCGCTATGTTGAAATCGTGCTAGTCTGACCATCGACTAAGAGGTTTTCTGGCTTAATTCATTAAGTCGCATGTTCTTCCAGCTTTAGTCAAAAATTAGAGCATCCGAAAATCGTGTTTCAGCACACATTCTGCCGCGTAGAGTTGCCGCATCTCCTTTTATGTGAAGAGGCCTTTATTCTTATACATATGTATGTCTTTTGGATGATCACAATGGATGATCCAATTTTGATGTATGGTCTGAATTTGAGCAACTGATGAAACACCTTCTTAATTAGTCATGTTTCCAGCATATTCGTCATTAAACCCATGACTGTTACATTCAGTTGAGTTCCGCATTTATAATTGCATATGATTTATATACCAAGCAAATCACCTTTTATTTTTGCATTACAATGACGGAATAAAACTAAAGTGATTTAATAATATGTAGACATATTCTTATGTAGACATATTCTTATAGCACGGTTACACTACAGCTTTTTGCCAAAAATACAGTGTTGTATTCGGTATTTGTGCAAAAAAATCCAACTCTACTCAAAAAGTACCAAAAGTTGCAACTGTTTTTGCAACAGAGTTAGTCGTGTTTTACACGTTTACGATTGGTCGCATGAGATTTTATGGGGTTAATAAATCTAAAGTTATTTGAAAATCATAAAATTATTTATTTTTTTACTTTAGACACTTTTTTAAACAAAAAGTACTCTTGATACCATGATACAAAAATGTATCCCTGTGTGTAAAATATACCAATATGAGAAATTGTCATACGAGAAATTGTAAAAGTGTAAAACACGACTTTATTAGTTATTTTGTATGTATACGTAAACAAACATCAGCTGACAGTTTATATCCTCGAAAAGCTAAGTGTAACCAGCAAAGATTAACCCACTGGATCTATTAAACCCAGTGGGTTAACCTACAATAGTGTAACCGGGGTATTAGTTTAAGTATCAACCACAAAGAATTTTCCCATTAGACAGATTATTATAGATATGTTACTAGAATTGACACAATCATTTCAAAAGTCCATAACCATCTTCAATATGCTTATCTTATTTGCTCAACAATTATAAACACACGATGTCATCAGGCAACAAATTCAAAGTGATCTGTTTGGGTGGACGAAACGTTGGAAAAACAACTTTAATTATACGTTTCATGTACGACCGTTTCGATGATAAATATGAAGCAACCGTTGGTATTGATTTTCTCACAAAGACCGTCTGCTTGGATGAGCCGCAAAGAAGTGTACGTCTGCAATTGTGGGATACTGCAGGGCAAGAACGTTTTCGTTCTCTAATACCGTCTTATGTTCGGGAGTCATCGGCAGCTATAGTAGTTTATGATGTCAATAATAGGCGATCTTTTCAACAAATTTGTATGTGGATTGATGAAGTTCGAGCTCAGTTGGGTGCAGATATTCCAATTATGCTGGTAGGAAATAAAACGGATACATACGATCAAAGAGAAATCAACACAGAAGAAGGTGAAAATAAGAGCTCTGTTCCAGAACTAAAAAGTTTTTACAATTTTTACCACTTTTACACATTTTGCGTTCCCGTACACAAAATTTATATGAAAATCGTTTACGACTTTTACAACTTTTACGACTTTTACCACTTTATAAAGTACGGGAACAGACCAAAGGCCAAAGAATTGAAGGTAATGTTTATGGAAACAAGTGCAAAAAATAATTCTAATGTTAAGCAGCTATTTGAAAGTGTTGCATCGGAACTCGCAAATAGTATGCACTTGGAATCGAGGAACACACCAAGTCAATATTGTGATGAAATAATAGAATTGGAATTTCAGAAGAACGATGAAACTACAAACAGAAAAACGTGTTCATGCTAAAAGAAACATATGTATAAATAATAAACAAAGTAAAAATATGAACATAAATTTAGTAGAGTAAATTGAAAATTACAGAATTAGAAATCTAATCAAGATATATGTTTAAGGCCTCGGTAAATAAGCAGTATTGCATTCTTGCTCCAAATTGCTTGATGTGATTTTTCTAATATTATTAATCAGTCAGATCTGTTTCAAGGTTTATGCTTGGTTTACATTCGACGTCGTTTCGTGATTTCGCGTGGAATCAAGCAAAATTTATCATGATTTCGCATACAAAAATGAAATCATCTCATTTCGTGATTTTAGCGAAATCAACATCGAAATCACTGTTTTTCCCTAAAAAAGTACCAAAAGTTGCAACACTTTTCACGTATCACAATAAACAAGGTAGATGGTCAATTGCTGCAACAAAAAATTTTAATATCAACATTTGTAAACAATGTGCAAAAAATATTAAATTACTTTGTTACAATCCTTTTTTTATTGTGTTCCCGTACATTTTTAATGGTAATGTTAGAAAAAACAGCGAATTGTCAAAAATTGCTTCCCCTTACAAATTTCTTAAAAAATGCGGGAACGGAAAAATGACGGAAATTGCAAAAACTCCAGCAGAAATGTCAAAATTAACGTACCAGCTATCATATTTCGATGCAAATGAACATGCTTGCTGCTAGTTTCTACTAGGCCAAAATTGTATGGCAGAAAACAGGAGAAGAGGGCGTTATTCGGCGCAATTTTGTTTAAAGACAAGTGCAAGTCTTCATCGCATTTTTAGCACTAAACGGGAAAACTACTGCAAGTAGTAATATTTTGCAGGTTCTGAGCACAACTTTTATCTATCAAAATTTATTATTAGGATGTCCCAACGATAAAATCATTTTTATACCCTCCACCATAGTATGGAGGGTATATTAAGTTTGTTTTTCCGTTTGTAACGCATTGAAATACTCATTTGCGACCCTATAAAGTATATATATTCTTGATCAGGGTAAAATTCTGAGTCGATCTGTGCACGTCCGTCCGTCCGTCTGTGGTAATCACTCTAGCATCCACAAAAATTGAGATAGGACGCTGAAATTTTGGGAAAATGCGTCTTTTGTTTGCAGGCAGGTCAAGTTCGATGATGGGCTATATCGGTCCACGTTTTGGTATAGCCCCCATATAACGGTACCCCCCGATTTACGGTATTTTGACGTTTTTAGCTACATTTTCAGACCGATTTAGCTATAGTTTGACACTTAGGGCTCTTAAGTGCCAATAAACTTATATAACAAAACTTGTGGACCTAGGTCCACGTTTTGGTATAGCCCCCATATAACGGTATTCCCCGATTTACGGTATTTGGCCGTTTTTAGCTACATTTTCAGACCGATTTAGCTATAATTTGAAATTTAGGGTTCTTAAGTATCAATAAACTTATATAACAAAAGTTGTGGACAATGGTATAGCCCCCATATAACGGTACCCCCCGATTTACGGTATTTTGACTCTGTTAGCTTCATTTTCAGACCGATGTAGCTATAATTTGACATTTAGGGTTCTTAAGCGTCAGTAAAGGTTTATAACAAAAGTTTTGGACATAGGTCCACGTTTTGGTATAGCCCCCATATAACGGTACCCCCCGATTTACGGTATTTTGACGTTTTTAGCTACATTTTCAGACCGATTTAGCTCTTATTTGACATTTAGGGCTCTTAAGCGTCACTTAACTTATATAACAAAACTAGTGGACATAGATCAATGTTTTGGAATAGCCCCCATATCACGTTACCGCCCGATTTCAGGTATTTTGACGATTTAAGTCGCATTTCTAGACCGAATTAGCTATAATTGGATATTTAGGGTTCTTAGTGACCAAAAAACTTATATTCGATAAAATTATGAACATAGGTACATGTTTTAGTACCTCCAGATTTTCGGTATTTTGAGATTTTTACCTACAAATTTAACCGAATTAGCTGTAATTTGAACATTTGACATTTGAAGTTCTTAGTAGTCACCACACCTCTCCACCAAAATTGTCTGAAATTTTGGGAAAACGCGTCTTTTGTTTGCAGGCAGGTCAAGTTCGATGATGGGCTATATCGGTCCACGTTTTGGTATAGCCTCCATATAACGGTACCCCCGATTTACGGTATTTTGACGTTTTTAGCTACATTTTCAGGTCGATTAAGCTATAATTTGACATTTAGGGTTCTTAAGTGTAAATATAACAAAAGTTGTGGACAAATATAACAAAAGTTGTGGACATATGTCCACGTTTTGGTATAGCAACCATATAACGGTACCCCCGATTTATGGCATTTTGACGTTTTAGTTACATTTACAGACCGATTTAGCTATAAATTGACATTTAGGGTTCTTAAGTGTCATATAACGTTAGCGCCCGATTTAAGGTATTTTGACGTTTAAATTCACATTTCTAGACCGAATTAGCTATAACTTGATATTTAGGGTTCTTAGTGACCAAAAAACTTATATTCGAAATAATTATGAACGCAGGTGCATGTTTTGGTATAGCCCCATATAACGGTACCTCGGTATAACGGTTTTCGGTATCCCCATATATCGGATTTTCGGTATTTTGAGAATTTTACCTACAAGTTTTAACCGAATTATCTGTAATTTGAACATCTGACATTTGAAATTCTTAGTGGTCACCACACCTCTCCACCAAAAATTGTCAAGAAAGGTCGATGTATTGATAAAGCTCCCATATAAAAGTACCTCCCGATTTCCAGTAATTTGATGATTTTAACTACAATATTAAACCGACCTTTGAAGAACTTAGTGGTCACAACACCTCTCCATAAAAAATTGTCAACATAGGTCCATGTTCGGATATAGCTCCCATATAACGGTACCTCCCAATTTTCAGTAATTGGCAATTTTAGCTACAATTTTTAACCGAACTAACTGTAATTTGACATTTGAAAGTTGTAGTGGTAACCACACATCTCCATCAACAATTTTCAACATAGGCCCAATATAACGATACTTCCCAATTTCCGGTACTTTGAGGACTTTACTTAAAATGTTTAACCGAACATAGGTCCAACTTTTGGTATAGCCCCAAAACAAACTTCCCGATTTTCCGTACCTTAGCTTTATTTTTTGGACGAACTTTCTGTAATTTGAAATTTAAAAGCCAACAAAAATTTTTCATTTAAGTTCATATTTTCGTATAGCCCACATACCTCCGAACTAGCTGTTAATGACATTTGAAGTTTCCACGTTATGTACCGATTTTCGGTATTTTGAGGATTCTAGCTACAATTTTTAACCGAATTAGGAGTTATTTGATATTAAAGGTTCCCATCAAAAACTGTCAACATAGGTCCATATTTTATTATAACCCCTATATAACGGTACCTCCCAATTTCTAGCCCACCAAAATTTGTCAACATACATAGTTAGATATAGGCACATTTTAACGTACCCACTTAAAGTTGGGGACAGGAATGAAAACTAATTATTCCATTTTAGTTCAGAATATTCTATGGTGGAGGGTATGAAAAGTTCGGCCCGGCCGAACTTAACGCTTTTTTACTTGTTTATTTGTTCATTGGTTAGTACTTACACAATTAATACGGTATATAGATAACTTCCCAGCAAAAAGTTTGCATCAGCGGATGCAGTTAAATCACTAGAACAATTGCCGCTGGAGTACATCTTTTCCTATGAATTCACCTATGAATTTTACAAGAGAGCGCGCAGCTAGGATGCACTCCATTTTGCTTCCACGGCACACAGCTAGGATGCACTCCATTTTCGATCCAAATAACAGCCTTCGATGTAGTGTTTTGGATGGAATTAAAATGCAGTCTAAAGATGCTAGTCCCGGGCCACACTACAGTAATTTCATTGAAATTTTGATATGAAATTATGGGTCTCTAGATCGACGTCCATAGTAGAGTAAAATCATAAAATTGCTGTAGTGGGGAATTCGATTTAAGAACACCTAATTTCATGAAATTTTTTAATGATTTTTAATTAGTGTGGACCGGGACCTACAAAATGCAAGCCATTGCAAATATCCCAAAATAAATAAAACACATTGCTTATTCGTGTAAACAAGAATATTAACTTTATTACACTAATACAAATTATAAAAACTCTCCATTAAATTTGATCATAACTGAGTTTAGTTCCTCTGCTCTGCTTTTTGTGACACCGCAACTGATATTGCTTCATCATCAAATGGTTTTTCATTTTTCCTTCAACTACAGTTCAGATTTCCAAAAAAACTCTAACTCCACTCCAAAAATAACACTGTGATACAAAAGTGGACAAAATTTTTTTGCAGGATTTCTGATGCACAAATTCGGTTTTGTGGGAGTCCATAGAAGACAAAAATACCTTTCGTTTCTTTGGGTCACTTCGGGTTTTGATTTTATAACGGTAAATGTAGTGAAAAATGGGCTTTCTTGGATTTTCAAATTTAAACGGACATTACTTCTTTTTTCCACAACCGATTTGCACACACTGTTTTTCATTATAAAGGGGAGAGTAATGCCTTTCGAACAAGCCATAGATTTTTATAATTGGTTAACAAATGGCTAATTAATAGTGGTTTAAGTGTGACAAAAACGCACTCAAAAACAGTAAAATGTTTTTCCTTGTGCTCTAGGCTGCGTAAACGACACCTAAGTCCCAATTTACATTAGGCGAGTTTACTTGCGGCAATTGTCAGTTTGTAGGTGAATTACAGCAATGTTCGTATCATTAGTTTGTATTTATTTATTTTTTTTAAACAAATTCTTATAAGTTTAGACACTCTTTCTTGTGTTCAGAAAAAAACTGCGACTGTAGGGATCAAAAAATTGGCTTGCTTGGCTAGGGATCTATAAGCGAGTGCTTCTAAAATGTATCGAGCGGAGTGCATTTTTCATAACTCCGTGTGGATTGCATCGAAAGATGTATTGAAATCATAACTCTGCATTGCACTACTTCCAAACTCTTTTTGCTGGGTTTAAGATAATTTTCGAAATAAAGTTGTATATTCTATATTGTCATATATTTTGATGATTAATTCAATTTACAAAAACTTGTTTTGAAAATTCATGTTCGATCAGCTGCGTATGTGCATCTAGCTTGATAATTGTGATATGTTTGAAATCAACAAAAAATAAGTGTAAACACCGGGGCGTCTTTCAGGATTTCGTGAAATCCAGAGGATTTTGGAGCGCAAGTGTAAACTTGGCATTATTACAGTGGAGTGACACGAAGTAGTGAAACCAATATATCAGGGGCGACAAAACGAATGCATGTGTGAATGTATGAGTGAAAAAAGCAACAACCAAATGATGTTTTCTTATATTAATTTTGTATTGAAGTCGGGCTATTTTGGTCAGGTATTTTTAATAAAAATAAAAAAAACGAAGTTTTATTTCATTATACCCTCAGCATTTATGCTAACGAGGGTATATACACTTTCATACGGGCAAAATGTGCCTCATCGAAATAATGGTTTTATACCCCAAGTATGTTTGGAAGAAATGTGTTTCAGACAATTTGGAGTCGTTTGAGCAATGTCCGTCTGTCTGTCTGTCTGCCTGTCTGGCTGGCTGCAGCGCACGATAACTCTCGAACGGATCAACCGATTCGGTCCAAAGTTTGGCCTTCGTAATATTTTGTCCAAACTTAGTTTAAGTTCGAAGATGGGATATATCGGTCCACTCCTTCGGGTACCTCCCCCACAAAAGTTCGAAAATGTTCGGATATTTTGTACGTACGATAACTCTTGAAGAAAGTAACCGATTTGGTCCATAATTTGCAACTCGTGAAATGTCTACGAGACTTAGATGAGGTTCCAATATGGACTCAATCGTTCCACTCCTTCGGGTACCTCCCACACAAAATTTCGGATAAGTTCAGTTTAGGACCTGCTCTCGAATCGCTTTAATTTTTGTTTTAGCAACTTGTATTCACTGCCCCCCATACGACGGTACAAGTTTCATCAGGGGCAAGTCCATACTTCCTGAGAAAATAGCCTGAATGTTGCACAAAACCCCTATGACACTGTGTGAGGTGGTTGGAGCGCAACGGATCTGCCGATTGGGTCCAAAATTTGGCCTTAGTAATATTTTGTCCAAACATAGTTTAAGTTCGAAGATAAGCCATATCGGTCCACTCCTTCAGGTACCTCCCCCACAAAATTTAAAAAATGTTCGGAAAATTTTTTCGTACGGTAACTTTTGAAGGGAGTGGCCGAATTGGTCCATACTTTACACATCCTAATATATCTACCAGATATAGATCAGGTTCAAATATATACTATATTTGTCCACTTCATCCAGTACCTCCCAAACAAAATTTAGGATAAGTTTACTTTAAGACCTGCTATCGAATCACTTTGATTTTCGTTGAAGCAACTTGCATTCGCTGCCTCAATTACGATGGTAAAAGTTTCTTCAGGGGCAAATCCACACTTCTTGGACAACCAGCCCGAAGGGTGTAAAAATCCCCTATGGCACCATATGTAGTGGCTGGAGATCCACTTCCATAATGGTCAATGTCGATCTATTCCTTTAAGTATTTCCTCCGCAAAACTTTTGCTCTTTAAACCTAATCAACATTTTTGTCGTTTCATACGCCCAAAATTTTTAAAACCCTCTAAAAATTGTTTCAATATACACAGGCTGAGGGTATATCTCTGTCGGCCAAGCCGACTGATACTTTTTTACTTGTTTTTGTTTGTTTTTGTTCACAAATGCAAATGCAAGGACAACTCAGTGGAATCGCGGAGTATACTGTCTTTCCAAAAATGAGAAGCTCCGCCCTATGTAGTATTTTCTACGTTTCCCTAGTACTCATTTTGGCGTTATTCTGAACGATAAATTCTCCGTGAGTTTTTTTCTTCCGCCGTTTTAACTTTAGAGAGAAAGTGAAAAAACTCACGATGTTCATTTTGGGCGTTATTAGGTCTGTCTGGTTACTTTCCCAGCAAGAATTGTCCAGCAAGAACTTTCTCAGAGGAGTTTTTATTCTCTTTTGCAAGAAAATTGTAAAAAGTAAACAGACACCTACCTTCCCAGTAAAAAGCAGCAAGCAATCAGCCAAAACAGAACAGTTTGTCCGCCAATGAAGGAACCAAAGGAAGCAAAAATGTTGTTTTTTTAATAATATTTTTATAATATTATTAAATATAAAAAGAAAATGAGCCAAAATAGTATTTTTTCCACTTTGCAACTTTGTTCTCCAAACAAACAACACAATTAGGCTTGCTATTTCCGCAATGAAATTGTTTTTAATTTTCAAAACATAAATCAACGAAAAATTAAAAACAGATGATTGATTGTTTTCAGGAAGAAGAAGAGTTGCTAGTGCTTGCTAGCAGAAATTTGTCCAGCTAGAATTTGCAAACTCTCAGTAAACGAACTGTCAAAATGACTCTCTCGAGTCGCTCTCTTTTGCTGACTTTTTGTGTTAACAGACGACTTCCAGCAACAATTGGTACAAATTGTTATAAATTTTAGGGCAATCAGACAGACTTATTCTGAACGAGAAATTCTCCGTGGATTTTTATCTTCCGTCGTTTTAACTTAAGGGAGAAAGTGAAAAAACTCACGATGTTCATTCAGAATAACCCCATTTTCTACCGAAAAATCATTGGAAAACAATAACTTTTCAAAAAAAAAGTAATTTAGTGATCAAGATAGTCAGACTAAGTACTTATTAAATCATTAAAAAAGAATACTTACTTACACCTTAATTATAGTCCAGTATTTTCTGCCACCGTAGCCTATAAATATGCCGGATTAATTACTCAACTTAAAAATGAAAATTAGGTCTACACACGTGAGCTCTGCAAAACAAAAAAGCCTTAGATTATATTAATGGTATTTTTCGGAGGGTCATTTTACAAGAGTAAAATGGGAATTGAGAGATATTTCAAGCGTCATATGTTTTCATGTTGCTGCTCGCAGGGCTTACCAACATCTATATCAGAAGACATGGTAGAACAAATATAAGGTAAAGTAAATACTACAACAAATACAACTCGAACAACAACCACAAAGGAATTTGTTTTTGTTTGTAACGTTACTGCCAGTTGTATTTGTAAACAAAACAAGGAAATGTCTATAAATGATTGGAATTTAAAAAACTAATAATTTTTCACATTTGGTTGAATATTTTGGAAAACATGAATGAAAATTCGTTATATTTTCAATTTTTATGTTTCCACATCATTCCACTAAATGCATAAATTCTCGCAGAAAGTATTATTCTTGCAGAAAAGTTTAGGGTCGCTGGAAATTCATAGAAAAAGGAGAAGCTGTTTCAATGTTTTGTTTTAGAAATCAAAGAAGCACATGTTTTTTAGGGCTTTATTTTTTTAAAATTTAACAAAATACCTCACATATTAACAAACGTTGTATCGCCTCTACAAGCGGGGATTTACTGCGCGGCTTATCGTTCGAACTTGGAGGAGGTTACATCATTGATATGAAGCAGTCTTTCTGGGAAATGGTTTTTTTCCGAATGATATTTTTTTTCTCAAAAAATATATGTCCGTAATGTACATCGAAATAGAAATAAATGTATAAAATGTCATATGAAATTTGACACTAACGTTACAACCCAGTTCAGTCAGCTGTGTATTGCTGCTACCTTTTCTTATTCTACCATGATCAGAAGAGATATCCTTTACCCAGGCGGTGCAACAAAATCAAAATAAATGAAGGCATACTCTGGACATCGATAGACTTTATGCGTCAGGTTTACTACATGACAATGGATCACAAAATCTTCTTGCTGTCATTTGACGAGAATATCGATGCCGTTGAATACGACGCTCAGAGGGATTAAATACGGAAGCCGGCTAATTATGTACAAAATCCTAGTCATGGAAACAGGCCATGTTTTATGACTTCAATTGCAATACATATGTCGAAGAAACTATTATTAATGTCATGCTTATAGCCTTAAAGGAAGTTACGTTCTGCGACATGAGTCCACAAAATCGCAAGATTTTGAGACAACTTCTATATATGTATGTGTGTATATATTTGCAGTGGACAATGTAAAACATAAGAGGGCAACGAAGGGATAGATCATTGAGTAATGACTACATAAAGGCCTGCGTACATAAGCTGCCTTGCCTGCTTACCTTGCTTACTTCTGATAAAAGAATAAAAAAGAAAAGGGCAACCCAGTTCGAAATTTCCTCGGCCTTCTTTATTCTTTTATTTTTATTATGTCAAAAATGAAGCAGGAAAGCAAGGCAATCAGGCAGAGCAGCTTATGTACGCAGGCCTTAAGAATTCAAGGTTGTGATCATATTAAATATAACCACATAAATAGGTAAATAAACAGTGGCGGCGGTAACAATATTATTTCAAAGTTAGGTCAGTAGTGGGATTCTCTAACTCATTTGTTGGTTACCGACAAAAATCGGTAGAATTAAAAGTAGCTATGATTGTTTAATATATGCCCACAATTCGTCTCCAATCTCCGCTTTGAACAAGGCTGCTGCTCACCTTCAAAACCTCGATATTTACTATAAAACATGGGGAATTAAAATAAACCCAGCAAAAAGTACTGCCATATGCATAAGAAATGCGTCAGTAAAGTGCCCCAGAAATGTAGTCCCGCAGAGTAAACTGCTGCAGCTAACGCTTAATGGAACTGATATTCCATTTACTTCCAGCATCAAGTATTTGGGAGTCAACTTTAATAACTTGTTTAAGTTTAATCCGCATTGTCATGCTCTCAGTCAAAAACTAAGGGATTGACATATAAGAAAACACCTATATCGACGCCTCCAAACAATAGTATGCTAAGTCGACTTAGCATGTTTTCAAGTTCTTTACATTTTTATATTTAACGTCCTTTAACATAAATTCTGTCAAATTTTGGTAATGATCGGAGAATCCGAACAGAAGTTATAAACAAATATTTACTTAGCATAGTACTGAAGGTCAAAGAAATTTCCAAACTTTTAGAGCTTGTCCTGCAAAACTCGCTTTTCAGAATTAGCAAACTATTATTTGGAGGTGTCGAACGTCCTTTAACTTAAATTCTGTCTAATTTTGGTAATGATCGGTAATCCGAACAGAAGATATAAACAAATATAGACTTAGCATAGTACTGAAGTTAAAAAAAAATGTCCAAACTTTGAGAGCCTCTCCTGCAAAACTTACTTTTTAGACTTAGCATACTATCATGGTATAAGTAAAGAGGTAGATTTAAATGAAAAAAATCTATAGAACCCTTGTTTTTCTTGAATTCCTAAAACTTCAAAATAAAAGCAACAAGTGGGTTTGTTTACAATGCATTTTTTTAGCATTTTATAAAAAAACGCGAAAAATGAATGAAGAGTTAAGTTTTCTCCACATAATCGAGTTGTGAATATGATAAACTGATTGTTTCAATGTAAATCTCACCAATTTCTTCCATACAAATGGTCTAAAAACAATTTTAAAAATCATTGAATTCGATTGTTTTTAAAATAGTTTGGCATATTATTCAAACACCACACACACATACACAGTTTGTTTATATTAGGTGTGTTCGTTTACTCAATAATTTGTACAAATTTGTACAAGTCCAGTAACTTCTTGTAAACGACTAAGGTTTTTTGCATTGTACTGTAGAGTAAACGAACAGCATCCAGTAACAATTTGTACAAATTTTGTGTAAACGAACACACATATTGTTTTGAAGTTTTAGGCATACTCGAATGAAAAAAATTAAATTGACATAAAGCTTTGGCTAACCTTTCTTATTAAACCATGCATACTATTATTTGGATGTGTCGATATTACCCTTCGCAGTTTTCGGCACTTTTAAAAGAAGTCCCGATCGCAGGAAAACTATACGTTTTAGAAAAAAAGTTTTTTTAAATGTTTAAAAAGTTTCAAAAATATATGGAATTCTCATAAAAAATCTTCACTTTCTTCGCGGTTTTCGGCGGTTAACGATTAATCGAAAGTCGACTTTTTGAACACTCTCAAATAATCGACTAACCAAAAATCGAGTTTTAAGTTTTTCTCAAAAACCGGATGATCGAAAAACCGATTATAGCATTTCACTGCGTATCCCTAGTCCAATTATATATGGTCTTTTCCAGAATTTGCAAGAATCTACATATTTTTACTATCACAACTGAAAAATAGTAAAAATTAGATTCTTGCAGTTCTGAAACAGAACAAATAATTTATACTTTTCCAGATAAAACGGTTTCACAAATAACTAGGCGTTTACACACAGACTGTATTGGCAAGACAATAGCAATTCATACAAACCATTTTCACCAATACATTCATAATTTTCTCTATACATATTTAAATATTTATAAATGTATTTGTGAAAAAGGTTTGTATTTTTGCTATTGTCTTGCCAATACTGGCATTTGTAAACGTAGGGTAAGTTAATGATAAAACTATGCAACAACCAAGGCAAATTCATATAAGGTATATGCATGAATTACAACAACTAACAAATTTACAAAAACAACATTGTTGTTATTGAAAATTAATTGTCAAAGATAAATATTGAATAATAGGGTCGTTCCAAATTTTTTTCAGGAAAAACATAAATAGATTTTGAAAATCATCTAAAATAGAACAAATTTGAATGAAAATGTAAATATAACGCATTCAGAATTCTCGTAGGTAATTTTTATTACACGTTTATGATGAAAAGAAGTATTTTATGGTAGCAAATTTCGATGTTTCAAACTTCACGAGTAGACCCTATTACCTTTTGAAAACCAAATTTACAAAAAAAGTAAAAATACAGCTGATTGTCACTTCTACCTTCTATAAATGTGCCTTGGCAACAACATGGGCATTGTACAATAATACAGGTAGCATTATCATGCCAGCTGATGGTAACATAATGTGTCAATTGCATTGAATTGATGTCAAATTTTGACATCTTATGTTGCCAACAATTGCCGATGCGGCTACCTGTGTATTTGTACCATGAACATGGGGGACAAGGTCTGGGGTAGAATATTCCTTTTGAATATGAAAACCCTTGGCAACTCGATTCGAAATAGGTTGCTAGATTGGATAAACAGCGGAAAAATACAAATTCGTAGCTGATGGCCTAAGTTGCTAATGCTATTCTCCCAATTTATCTTATATTTATATAAGGTAAATTATATAAATAAATAATACAAATTCGACTTTGGCCCCATACAAACTTTAAAGAAATCGCTCTACAGACCACATTTATTGTCCAATCGATGAAAACAGTTTACCAGTTCTTTGTAGTGGCTAAACAAGTAATCCTACAAAAAAATTGAAAATCGGGTGAGATTTTAATATTAGCTATGTATGTATATAAAGGGCACATGGAAACTTTGAGGTCCCAGTGGCACGTGTTAACATATTCCATTGTAGGTGGGTGCCGCATAAAAAAATCCGAAATTTTTTAAAACCACTCTAGTGCGTACAATAGGTGATGACTTTTCGACTGTTTTATGAAAATTGTTTTCCTGTAGCAGGAATGAAGAACTTTTGCCTGTCATTGACTAAAATAACGTTCATCATGGTATAAGTAAAGAGGTAGATTTAAATGAAAACAATCTATAGAACCCTTGTTTTTCATGAATTCCTAAAACTTCAAAATTAGTAAACACAAAAGCAACAAGTGGGTTTGTTTACAATACCTTTTTTGAGCATTTTATAAAAGAACCGAAAAATGAATGAAGTGTCAAGGTTTCTCCACATAATCGAGGTGTGGATATGATAAAATAATTGTTTCAATGCAAAGCTGATGAATTTCTTCCATACAAATGTTCTAAAAACAATTTTAAAAATCATTGAATTCGATTGTTTTTAAAATTGTTTGGCACATTATTCAAACAGCACACATACACAGACTGTGTATATTGTTTGACGTTTTAGGAACAGACGAAAGAAAAAAATTAAATTGACAGAAAGCTTTAGCTAACCATTTTTATTAAACCATGACGTTCATTATTTTTAAATGTTAAAAAGGTCACGCACAAACAAATTTGAAATTATATTTTTTGAGCATTCCAAATGCATTTCCAGTAGAAATTTGTGAGTGGTTTTGTCATGTTAAAGACAATTTCAAGATTTTTAACATGTTCTACCACGTTATTGTGTGGTTTTTCTAAGTGATGTCATATCGCACTAATCATTGGGCGTTCTTCATTTTGCTTATTTTTCGTCTTGGATGTGTTTAACAATAATGTATAAAAATAATAATGTTTAAAAATATTATATTATGTGTGTTCGTTTACTCAAAATTTTTACAAATTGTTACTGGATGTTGTTCGTTTACTCTACAGTACAATGCAAAAGACCGTGGTCGTTTACAAGAAGTTACTGGACTTTTACAAATTTGTACAAATTATTGAGTAAACGAACACACCTATTATAACATCAAGTATTTTTAGTACATTAAACTAAAATCATACCATCAATATTAAAGCGGCATTTCAAGCATTATTCCACAGAAGCTTTTTGGCCACAGAGCAAAAATTGCCAATTTATGTCTGAATATAGTGAATAAAGGACTAAAAACTATAAAACATATATTAAAATCTTATATGTGGCTATACAAAACGTATACTTCTAATTATAGTTATATTCCAGAACCTGCAAAATAATACTATGTACTAAATAGTACTCTAGTACTTCCAAAAACTAGAAAAAAAATTGTGTTTTTCTCCAACCAAAAATGGTGATGATTAAATCTAGCTCCTCCGTTTATCTGCTGGACAATTTTGGCCGAGTAGAAACTGCCACTATATTTGGATACGTTGATTTTGACATTTCTGATTGAGTTTTTTGAAATTTTTTTAATTTTTAATTTATTTATTTTTAATTTATTTCTGTGGCGGAATGTCTGAAGAGTCTCAATAACATAATAATCTGCATAAAATCGACGTTAATCGACAAATAACTTAAATTAGAACACTTTTAAATGATTTTCCAAATATAATTGATCATTTTCGTAAAAAAGCTTGCATATTTAGCTTATGCTCTGTTTACATTTACGAAATCCACTCGATTTCAACTGTCAATTCCTTTGCGAATATGTCAAATGAAAACTCATCTGAAATCCATTGGATTTCATTTGACGTTTAAGCAATGGAATTGACAGTTGAAATCGAGTGGATTTCGTAAATGTAAACCAAGCATTATTTTTTGAATTTTTTTCAAATTTTTGCATGTTTTTGATATGACCCAGGGTTTAAAATGCTAACGCCATATTAGCAAAAGCACCGAATATTTGCAGCTTTGCCTGCTAAAATTTCTCCGAAATATGTTTAGCAACAATGAACAACGGCAACACGTAGCAACAAATTTCACAAAAATATTGCTACCGATGTTGATGCTATTTGATATTGTTGCTATAATAAAAAAGCATCGCACACGCATACTCATATTTTGCAGCACACATGATCAACACATATCAGAAAAGAGAATAAATAAGCAACAAAGTTTCAACGGCTTATAGTACGGTTACACTAGAGTTTTTTTTGCCGGGTTAACCCACTTCATGAGGATTTATTTGACGTTTGCGCTATGGAATTGACATTTGAAACCCAAACCAACTTGGTTAATCTGGTTAAGTGTAACCGGGGTATTAGCCATGTTTTCAGCAAAAAATTGTTTTTAAGATCTGGGGCTGGATTCTTGTTCTATGTTCTTGTTTCTATGAAAATGTGAAATGAAAACTTTTATAAAGGAGAAAACTGTCAAATGAAAAAAATTATAAAGGAAATATTTTTCATTTCAAATTTTCATAGAACAAGAATCCAGCGCTAGGGTTACCAGTGTAATAGCCCGTTTAGACTATACCCTTATACGATGATTAAGGGCATTATCTCGATTTAAGTGCTTAATCCACCCAAATCCACCCTGATTTACCATACAAATTTAAATCAACTCAAAACTTGGATTTGTTTTAAATCAAATTTTAAATCGAAATATTTTGATATACAACACTGCTTTTTGCTCCTAAAAATGCAACTATTGCAGTCTGTACCAATATTGGCAACTATGTTCATGTGTCGTTTATTTACTAGGGTTATGACTTTTTTACCTTTTTTCTCAAAAATGATTTCCTGTAGCGAGAGTGAATTAAAAATTTGCTCCAAAATTTTTTTCCTGTTGCACGAATAAGTGACATTTTGCCTATTAATGACTAAAATAATTTGTATTTCATTTAAATATTGAAAAAGGTCAAGCACAAAGCACTTTCAATTTATGTGATACATGGAATAAAGCTATATATGATATAAAATGATATACATATATGTAATAATATGACGATAAAATTGGTGAGAAACAAAAGCTTATGACATTCTGGATATGTCGTGTGGCTTTAACGATTGTTTTGAATTATTGTTTATGTACTTAAAGTGGATCCAAAATTTTTTTCCAAAAAGATCATCTATAAAAATTTAAAAGCTTTTTGTGCGTGAGCTTTTTTTTATCGAATCACCTTGTAATTAATATTTTATCTAATCTTATGCAAAAGCTCATGAAAATATGACACAGGGATGTGAGGTTGTAAAAAAGTCATAACCCTATTATTTACATTTTTCAAATAACTGTAAACACAAACACACAAAAACAAACAGAAGAGGAAAAATAGAAAAAATATTAAATAAAAATAAAATGGATGTAGTTTTAATTTACTATAAATTGTAAACAACATATTTAATAGCAATTTGTCAAATTATTTTTTTGAGTATTCCGTTCCATTTTTAATTTTCAAGCAATTCTTTTTGCGAATTCGCGTATGTATACGTAAACAAAGATCAGCTGACTGGCATCTTATATCATTTTAGACTAGTCTAAACAACTAGGATTTGAAAGTTGGATTTAGAAATCTAGTCGATTTAAAATGACTAGTCTAAACGGGCTATAATGCATTAAAAATCACGATATAAGCTTCGTTCCCGTACTTTTTAATGGTAAAACTCGTAAAAGAGAGAACGGCAAAAAATTTGTTCTCACACACAAGTTTTTTGAAATAGTTCGGGAACGGAAAAATGGAAAATACGTCAAAAAAACTGGAACAAATGTCAAAGTCGGCGTATCAGCCAATCAGACGCCGGCAACCATGTTACTATTTTTTTACTCGCTCAAATTTGTCGTGTAAAAAGTTTTTAAAGAGAGCGTCATTCAGCGCCATTTTTGTTTAAAGAGAAGTGAACATTTTACAACTTTTTTGTGTACGGGAACGCTTTTTCGAGTAAAATGTGTAAAAGTCGTAAAAATTGTAAAAACTTTTTAGTTCTGGAACACAGCTATAATTAATTCCACTTTTTCATTCAAATATTTGTGAATATTTGGTGAAGCCGTTCAAAATATACAGTTAGGCAAGAAAAGTATTGCAAAAACTAAAATTGTAGAAAATTTCATATTAATTGTTCGTTTATGGCAACAAATTATGTAAAAACTATACGGTTTTTTGTGCAAATCTCTTGGTATAGGTCCTTACAACAATATTCCATCAAAATATGCAAAGGTAATTTGCGATTTATAACAAATACGGTCAAAAATATGAATTAACTACTACTTGGGGGTGACAATAAAAGTATTGCAACGGGAAAATCAGTACCATAAAACTACAAAATTTTTGCAAATTTTTGCGGTCATTATGCATTTTTATGAATGTAATAAAGTTCAGTGATAAAAAATGCGGTCATGGAGGGTCATCAGGCAGATAAAAAACGCATGGGACCATATTAACAATAAACAATGACGAATCGGCCACAGGCAAGTATGCCAAGAATGAATATTTGACTCAATATGTATTGTAGGATAATGGAACAATGCAAAACAGTCCGATTTTGGCTTTGAGAACATCGAAATACCTTTGGAAAGTATATGGAAAAAACTGACACCAGTGTAGTATTTTGAAACGACCTACGACAGAGCACTATTTCGTCTCTAAATGGTATTGATATGATTTAATTTTTACTAAGTGGATAGATATTATCCTCTGCTATCATAATAAATCCAAAAAATTGCTCCAAATTCAATAAAACCCATCAAATATGGAAATTAAGCCGCTACTGGAGAAGCTTAAATACCGAATATTTTAGTGCGGTTACACTACAGTTTTTTGCCGGGTTAACCCACTTTATGAGGATTTATTGCTTAATCTGGTCAAATCTGACCAGATTTGCCATACAAAAATTAAATCCTCTCACGACTGGGTTTATTTTAAATCCGGCACAAATCCACCGAAAATACAGTGTTGTATTCGGTATTTGTGCAAAAAAATCCAACTCTACTCAAAAAGTACCAAAAGTTGCAACTGTTTTTGCAACAGAGTTTGTCGTGTTTTACACGTTTACGATTGGTCGCATGAGATTTTATGGAGTTAATAAATCTAAAGTTATTTGAAAATCATAAAATTATTTATTTTTTTACATTAGACACTTTTTTAACAAAAAGTACGCTTGATACCATGATACAGAAATGTATCCCTGTGTGTAAAATATACCAATATGAGCAAATAGGGGATGATATCTCATACGAGAAATTGTAAAAGTGTAACACACGACTTTGTCAGTTATTTTGTATGTATACGTAAACAAACATCAGCTGACAGTTTATATCCTCGAAAAGCTAAGTGTAACCAGCAAAGATTAACCCACTGGATCTATTAAACCCAGTGGGTTAACCTTCAATAGTGTAACCGGGGTATTTGTGTACTATATTCTTTACCATGGAAAATAGTATGCGAAATTGGGTTCACGGATATAATAATGATTGTGAAGACATCCCCACTGACATCATTAAGAAATTTGTATAAGCATTAGTCTGAAAGTCAGAAAAATCGATCCCGAAAGCTCAAACAAAGTCAACTACTACCATTCCAAAGACCAGATAATGACATGTTAATCTTATTTGTGTAAATTGCCGATGTAATATAACAACACAAAACTCTTAAATACATCGGGCCAACATCCTGATATCAACCCTCATAAAATTTTTGGGTCCAATTTAACAAAAAACTCCAAAAAGGTCCTCCAACGTAGGATCAAGATTTACTAAAAATTGGGGAACCAGTATCCTTAGAGTGGAACATACCCAGCCTTAATTTTTGGTTTAACTAAGGTCATTAATGCTCTAATGAATGTCCAAAGTGGATAGACAACTCATTAAGGAACATACCTTTGGCAATTCTCGAAGAAACCATCGATATGATACGATAGTTAATTCTTATTTTTGACCGTATTTGTTATATATCGCAAATAACCTTTGCATATTTTGACGGAATATTATTGTAAGGACCTATAGCAAGATATTTGCACAAAAACCTGTATAGTTTTTACATAATTTGTCGTCATAAACGAACAATCAATATGAAATTTTCTACAATTTTGGTTTTTGCAATACTTTTCTTGCCTAACTGTATATTTTTTTAAACAATACTAATTAAGGGTTGTTTACACCATCTATCAATGTCGTATGAGATGCCAAATTTTCTACCTGCGAATGTTGTACACATAGTGTAACCACTATGAAAATTTGCATCTATCAAAATGATTTGGCAACTCATATGTAAATTTTTCATTTAGGGAGCGCTCTATTTGATACGGCATTCTCGTATGTAAACATAAATTTATCAGCTGTTTTCTGACATTCTCAAACAAAAAATGAAAAACAAAATCTTTTAAAAAAGAAAATGGAAAGGTATGTATATTTAAATATTCAGTAAAGTAAATAAATGGCGTTTATAATGTTATTTTCAGATCGATAGGTCGAAAGAAGCAGTCTTTGAAATGATTGTTTGGTGGCAAAAACATGAATGCCTCTATAACTCCAAACACCAATTCTACCAATTCAGTTTCCTTCAACCAAAATTAAAATTTGCGCAAAATTGCAACTCAACAATAAATGTAAATAATGACAAAAACAGCTGTTTTTATATTTTTAGGTTATGTCATACGAAAATTACACTTGCAGGTATGAACGCACAAATTGAAAGTTGTATGGATGACGTCAATTTTGACAAACATAGAGAATGTCGAATGAGTGAAAGAAATGGCAGCTCATATGACATTGATAGATGGTGTAAACAGACCTTTAGTATTCTTTAGGTTCTACCATATGTTGGGGGCATTTTGACATTAAATGACACCTTTTTATACCCTCCACCATATGGAGGGTATAATCAAATTTGTCATTCCGTTTGTAACACATCGAAATATTCGTCGGAGACCCTATAAAGTATATATATTATTGATCTATGTCGATTTGACCATGTCCGTCCGTCTGTCTGTTGGAATCAAGATACAGCTCGCAATTTTAAAGATAGAGAGTCAAAATTTAGTACAGAAGTTTTTATTACTTGCAGGATGGTTGGTATTGATATAGCCCCCATAGAACGGTACCTCCCGATTTTCGGTATTTTTAAGGTTTTAGCTTCATTATCCTACCAAAATGGCTGAAATTTGGTACGTACTCTTCCTTAGGGGTATAAAACTTTCCCCCAGAATTTTTTCGGTATCGGTCCACACCTTCATATAGCCCCCATAGAATCGGTACCTCCCGATTTTTCATATTTTGATGGTTGTGTCTTCAATATTCCACCAAAATGGCTGAAATTTGGTATTCAGTCTTCAATGTGATATAAAACTGTTCGCCAGAAATATGTCTGTACAGGTCCATGCTTTCATATTGCCCCATTTCTGACTTAAACTCGTGGGTATAGAACGGTACCTCCCGATTTTCGTAATACTGAAGATTGTGACGTCAATATCCAACCGAAATGGCTGAAATTCGTTATTTCGTCTTCCAAGAGTTATAAAATATTCCACAAGAGTATTATCAGTATAGGTCCACGTCTTCCTATATCCCCATAGAAGCGTACTTCTTGATTTTCGATATTTTTTAAGTTTTAGCCACATTCTCTTACCGAAATATAGGAAATTTGGTATTTTCAGCCTGTTTCTGTATGTCGAAAGAAGAATGTGTGCGAATGAAACACGCCCAAACTTTAGTTTTCGAAATAATTTTACCTATGCTTTTGCTTCAAAACAAAAAAAAAATTGAAAAACACACAAGAGTTTGGACGTGTTTCATTCGCACACATTCTTCTTTCGACATTTTAAAACTGGCTGTTACAGCGTGTTTTTGTAAAAATGCTTGCCTGTCACAAGAACCGTTCGTACTAAAGCGTATACGTTCAAAATTTGGTTCTTCTAAAATTTTACGAACCATTCGTTTTTATCTAAAAGCTTTCGTCTATTTCATAAAAGCTTTTATATTTCAGGGTTTCCATGATAATTATTTTTTGAATTTTGCATAGGCATCTGCACGTAAAATGTGTTACTTGATGGCAACCCCGATAAACAGATGACAAACAAAAAATAATAAAAAAATGTAATCAAATTTGTCCAAAAATAATTGTGATAGTATGAAGAAATGGATGTACATATACGCGTGTGCTTCTATGGAAATAAATAAAATTGCACTCCCTTCCAGTTTTCGTATGTTTTGTGCCATTTATTACTCAAATTATTTAATTTGCATTCAAAACGATGAGTCTTTTCCATTCGTTTATTTTTGACGTATTCGTTCGTCTGATCTTGTTACGAAAACCAAAAAAATACGAAAATAAAAAGCTTTCATTTGTGTGTCACACGAATACAAACGTCTATCGCTATGAAAACCAAATTGTGTCTTCGTTCATAAAATCGACGAACGAATGGGCAAAAACTTTTTACAAAAACACGCTGTTAGTCTTCTTTGAGCCTAAAAACTTTCCGTCAGAAATTTGTCGGTGTAGATCGACGTTTTGAAATAGCCCCAATAGAATGGTGCCTCACATTGTTTTACCGAAATTGCTGAAATTTAGTATTAAGTCTTCTTCATACACGAAAGGAAACTAATTATTCCATTTTACTTCACTACAACTTGCAAAGATGTCAATATTATAAGATAGGAAAAGTCAATTGTTCAAAATTAACTGTAGGTGGAGTTAACCTCTGTTGCTACGACATCATAGCAACATTCTGTTAAACGAAAACTGTTATTCATTGGAATATTGACAAGAAAAACATTAAAACTCAAATTTTACGGCGTTGACTTTTGTTTTTTTATTAAATAAAAAATAAGAAATAGTGAAGAAATAAATTTCAGCCACAAAACACGACGTTAATGTTTTCTGCCGCGAGAAATGAGAATCAAAAACGATTGGCATTGCTGTTAACAATTCCAGTGAGTTGTGTAGCCATCTGCAACCAAAATGTGGAACTATTAGCATATGTTTTTGGAAAATGCATTTCTTCTAGTCTTTATTACTATACGTCTTTGCAACTTGTGGTGGAGGGTATAACAAGTTCGGCCCGGCCGAACTTAACGCCGTTCTTACTTGTTTATTACTGCGTTGGCAACCCTAAATACTAAAAACACCCTCTGTGGCTAATTCGCTGCGACGAATGGTCAGCCGACTGCTAAATATGTAGCGTGGTTGTCGATTATGCCTAACGAAAAACAGATTAGGCGTAAAAAATGAAATAAGCAAAAATGTACAAAAATAAATATGCGTTCGGTTGCTTATTTTGCCGTGTGTGTGATTATACAGCTAATACATGTTTACATTTACGAAATCCACTCGATTTCATGTGTCAATTCCTTTATGTATACGACAAATGAAAACTCATCTGAAATCGATTGGATTTCATTTGACGTTTGAGCAATGGAATTGACAGTTGAAATCGAGTGGATTTCGTAAATGTAAACATAGTATAATGCTAATGTTTTTAGATGCTGGCTTTTAAACCATGTATGACCTCAAATATCGAAGAATTGACCCTCAAAGAAATAAAAAAACGTTCTAAAATCCGATGTCTAGTTATGACATTCTATAGAACATTTATAAAAGTTCATTTTCGAAAAGAATGACTTATTTTTGCTCTAAAAATATGTGTTTTTATAAAACCGCAGCAATGAATAATTCCAACGTAGGTCAAAAATAAACATTACTTATAATGCAAGTAACAGTCAGTATTCCTATTGTAGATCATCAAGCGACAACACATCGCGGATTCATAAAACTAGAAAATCTCTAACCAACTAAGTCAAAATGTCGAATGGAGAATTTAGCAATGCCACCAGTAAATGCAAATTAGTTTTCCTTGGAGAACAGAGTGTGGGGAAAACTTCTCTGATAACTCGTTTCATGTACGACAGTTTCGACAATACATATCAGGCTACAATTGGTATTGATTTTCTATCGAAAACCTTGCATTTGGATGATCGAACAGTACGCCTACAACTGTGGGATACAGCTGGACAAGAACGTTTTCGTTCGCTAATACCCTCGTATATACGAGATTCGACAGCAGCAATAGTTGTTTATGATGTTACCAAACCAACAACATTCGAACAAACCTCTAAGTGGATAAGTGATGTTAGAGCTGAACGAGGTACAGAGGTTATCATCATTTTGGTTGGTAATAAAACTGATCTTGCTGGAAAACGACAAATCACAACGGAAGATGGCGAAAATAAAGCGAAGGAATTGAATGTAATGTTCATAGAGACAAGCGCTAAAACAAGTTATAATGTGAAGAAACTGTTTGATCGTGTAGCTATGGCGTTGCCCTTCGTAAGCTCAGCACCGAGAGAGATGTCAAGTGAGGATGAGCAAAGAATTGAATTGGAATTGCAGAAAGAAGATGAAAGGAAAAGAAATGAAAACAAAAGAAAATGTTTTTGTTAGTGTTATATAATTACGGAATTATTAATTTGTTACATACTTATTGTTCATTTGATTTACTTTTTCAAATAGTAAAATTAGCAAAAGTATTGAGCTGTTATCCTATAATTTGTGTTGTTTTTCTTTTTTGAGGTACGAGAGGAATTTAAAGTAAAAATAGCAACTTTACAAGGCGTTTACACCAGACAGTTTGTCTTCAAATACAACTCTGATTTACTAACACATACATACATTTGTCGTTTGTCTCCCAGCTGTCCATCATTTTTTCACAGACAGTAAGGAAGACACATTTTTGGCATTTTTGTAAAAATAAGTGAGATAATGATTGAAATGTGTTAAAAACAAAAGAACATGAACAAAAACAAAATATGTGAACGGAAAACAAAAAGAAGTCGATGATTTTCATTAAAAATTTTACAACTGTTTTTGCAGTTGTCGGGACGCCTTCGTCACACAGGCAAGTTGTGAGATTTTGACAATCAATACATGAAGTCAACTGTCCTGTCATTTGTAAACGCAAATCCTCATCACAAATCCAGCCGATGTTAATTGACGTATTTATACGCAATGGATTTCGTAAATTAAAACATACACCAAAAGAATGCTTTGAAGTAATGGCTATATCACACCATATGCTTTTTCACATGTATGTTGTCACTTTCGGTACACAAATATACAGACCAGCTGATGTCATACATGTGAAAAAGCATACGGTGTGATATAGCCATAATCAAGGCACATTTATATAAGGTAGAAGTGACAATCAGCTGTATTTTTACGTTTTTTTTTGTAAATTTGGTTTTCAAAATGTAGGGTCTACTCATGAAATTTGAATGTTGGGTCTACTCATGAAATTGTCTTTCCTGAGAAAATTTTTAGGAAGACCCTATTATTCAAAAATTTCTTTGACATTTAATTTTCTATAACAACAATGTTGTTTTTTTTTTTTAAATTTGTTAGTTGTTGTAATTCATGCATATACCTTATATAAATTTGTCTTGATTTGAGCCATGAAAAAATTCTCTACAAGTGGTGTCTTAAGACTTGCCGTTCGGACTCGGCAATAAAATGTAGGTCCCATATCAGTGATATGAGAGAAGTCTCCCTTGTCCCTTCTGCTACTTTTTACTACGATAACATTTTTCCTTTATGATATCGAACAAATAGTAAAAATTAGTAGATTCTTGCAGTTCAGGAACAGACCAATAGTCAAAAGGTCATTCATTCGTGCAACAGGAAATAATGTTTAAAAACTAGTTTGTGCGTGCCATTTTTAGTATTTAAATAGAATAAACGTTATTATAGTCATTAATAGGCAAAAGTTCATTCATTCCCGCTACAGCAAATAATTTTTGAGAAATAAGGTCAAAAAGTCATAACCCCAGTATACACTCTTTTTTGTCATTAGGCCAAACCTATAACATACATGTATTTCAAATTGAAATACATGTATTTTGTTTTTGTATTTTTGAACGCACACGCAACACGCAAAGTTATAGGTTTGGCCCTTTGGAAGAAATGATTGGCCTGTTCCAGAACTGCAAGAATCTACTAATTTTTACTATTTTTCCGTAACATAAAGGAAAAAATGTTATCGTAGAAAAAAATAGTACCTTATTGCAGGTTCTGGAATAGAGCAGATGTCGCTGCTTGTAGGGATCTATAAACTGGTTTGCTTGTAGGGATCTCTAAGCAACTGCTTATACAATGTATCGAACGGAGTGCATTTTTTCATAATTCTGTAGTACTGTATCGAAATATGTAAAGAAATCCTGACTCCACATTGCACAACTTCCATTATTTGCTTGGTTGACTATTTTTTGGAATTTTGTATATCACTTTCAGAGTTGGAAATGAATAAACAAATGCCAAGTTTACACTTGCGCTCCTGAAATACAGCCCGAAGCTTACGTTTTTTTGTTTTTTTTTTTTATTTCAAACATATTACAATAATCAATGTAGATGCATATGCGCAGCTGATCGAACATGCATTTTAAAAACAAGTTGTTGTAAATTGAATTAGTTATCAAAAATATACGACAACATAAAACTTTACAACTTTATTTCGAAAAATATCGTAAAATTATCTATGTATATATCGTATTAATTGTGTATAGTAGTAACAAATGAAAAAATAAAAAAATGATTTTATCGTTGAGATATCCTTTAGACAGAAATAGCGCAGACTAATGCTTGGTTTACATTTACGAAATCCACTCGATTTCAACTGTCAATTCCTTTGCGTATACGTCAAATGAAATCTCATCCGAAATCCATTGGATTATATTTAACGTTTAAGCAATGGAATTGACAGTTGAAATCGAGTGGATTTCGTAAAGGTAAACCAAGCATAACACCCTCTTCTCCTGTTTTGTACCATACAAGTTTGGGCTAGTAGAAACTAGCAGCATGTTCATTGGAATCTACCCTGTAGGAAGCATGGGACATGTGTCGACATGTCACCACTTTGTCTACTATTATGGTGACAAAGTCAACACTTTAGGTCTGTCTGGTTACCATAAAATTTGTACCAACTAGTACCAATTGTTGCTGGAAGTCGTCTGTTAACACAAAAAACCAGCAAAAGAGAGCGATTCGAGAGAGACATTTTGACAGTTCTTTCACTGAGAGTTTGCAAATTCTTGCTGGACAAATTTCTTCTAGCAATCACTAGCAATTCTTCTTCTTCCTGAAAGCAGTCAATCATCTGTTTTTAGTTTTTTGTTGATTTATGTTTGTGAAAATTAAAAACAATTTTATTGTGGAAATAAAATAGTCTAATTGTATTGTTTTATGGAGAGCAAATTTGTAAAGTGGAAAATGCTTTTTGTTTCATTTTCCTTTTTATTTTTAATAAAATACAACGTGGTTGCCTCCTTTATTGGCGGACAAATTGTTCTGTTTTGGCAAGCCAGCTGATTGCTTGCTGGTTTTTGCTGGGAAGGTGTCTGTTTACTTTTTACAATTTTCTAGCAAAAGAGAATAAAAACCCCTTACTCTCTGAGAAAGTTCTTGCTGGACAATTCTTGCTGGGAAAGTGACCAGACAGATTTTTTGTCAACAGGTTGTCAACAATTGATACTTTTACCTTAATAAGAAGAAGCATTGTTTATATTGAAAACTGATAGACCAACAAAGCATCTTCTTCTTTTTTCATTTTCTTAATTGTTTGTCATAAAATAATTTTGGCGGTTCGTTAAAAAAGTGTTTTTGTGAAAAATCAATAAAATATATTATTTTAATAACAACAAGTATGTATGAGCAAAGGAAAATAGGAAAGGAAAACAACAGACAAGTGAAAAATCGACAATTCTATATCAAAATACAAATTCTGTGGTGAAACTTCGACAACTAGACATTTTAGGTAGTCTTTAGAGAATAGTGTGGAGCCTGACGAATATATTGTCCCGTCTTGCTGGAAATGAACGCAACTTACATCTGATATTTGGACACGGCATTATAATGAGTTAAAATGTTGAAGGGTTTTTGGCAAAAATCGATTGCGAGATTTTTCCAATGTTTATACAAATGTAATATGTAAGCAAATTTAATGACTTTTTGCTTAATTTATGCTTATTTATAAATGTCTATTCTTTTCAATTCCTAGATGTTATATCAATATTCAGCGAATTGCCTGATAAAACGTTAAGTGCAGCAGAAGAAGAAATATTTTAAGTAGATAAATCACACCAATCCTTATGGTCAAGAAAATAAAAATGCGATGATATTTCTGACAATGAAAACGACTTTTTATTATTGGTTAGACTGATATAAAGATAAAAAAGACTGTAATACGCAATTGGTAATTTTTTTGTATTTTCATAATTAAACAGTATGCAAAGTTCATATTCGTACACCCCTAAAAAATGAATAAAATCGTTATTAATTCCATATTTTATGTGTAAATATGAAATAATTGATAGCAACTATCATAACGAAGAAAGATTTAAGAATAACAAAACAAATTTTTAATTTATTCCGTCATTTAGGTACAGATGGCGCCTGCGTGGGTGGCAAAGTTCGTATTCGTACACTTATAAGCACTATATATTTGGAGTTTTTAAGAATTTTCAAAGCAAAATACCGCAAAATTTTATTCTTTTCTTATTTTGGAATGCCCTTTACTATAAAAATATGTAAAAACAACGGCAATTTTATTAAAAATTTTGCATGAATAAAAAGTCGGACGAATATTTGAAATACATAAGAAAAATGTGCTAGATATGATTAACTATTGCAAATTATTCCCGAATTTTGGGCGAAAATAGCTAACAGCAGTCCTTCTGTAACAATATTCGAGGTCCAATATGAAAATAAATGTCGGCAGCGTTTGGAATTGCAAAGAAACGTAATTCGGGCTTTGGAAAAGTAAACACATTTTTGGTTCTTACTTGGTGAAAATCGCAAGTTTCGTTTTATATTTGACATTAAATGTATTGAAGTTTTAGAATGCCGTTTCGAAAATCATTTTGTGTCGAAAACTGTGAGAAATTATGAAGAAAAATGAAACTGTACAAGTTTTCATACTGTCTGCGTACGAATGAAATTCTACGCTTAATATGATCGAGGGTTATGGCTGCCAAAATTGCGAAAATAATGGTTTGTACTTCTTGAAAATTATATTTCTTTACCGAAGGATCCAAAATGAGTACAAAAATGTCAAAAGAATGAAGTACATTTTCCAGGAAAGAACGTGGGGTAACCTTTTGAAGAAATGTATTATTTTCGGGGAAATTTTCTTCCTTAAAAATTTGTTATTCCTCGTTATTTCCGATATCTCTTGACATAAAATGATTTCCGAAGCCGTTTCTAAAACTTCAATACATTTAATGTCAAATATAAAACGAAACTTGCGATTTTCACCAAGTAAAAACCAAAAATGTGTTTTCTTTTCCAAAGCCCGAATTACGTTTCTTTGCAATTCCAAACGCCGACGACATTTATTTTCATATTGGACCTCGAATATTGTTACAGAAGGACTGCTGTTAGCTATTTTCGTCCAAAATTCGGGAATAATTTGCAATACTTAATCATATCTAGCACATTTTTCTTAAGTATTTCAAATATTCGTCCGACTTTTTATTCATGCAAAATTTTTAATAAAATTACCGTTGTTTTTACATATTTTTATAGTAGAGGCATTCCAAAAGAAGAAAAGAATAAAAATGTGCGGTATTTTGCTTTGAAAATTCTTAAAAACTCCAAATATATAGTGCTTATAGGTGTACGAATACGAACTTTGCCACCCACACAGGCGCCATCTATACCTAAATGACGGAATAAATTAAAAATTTGTTTTGTTATTCTTAAATCTTTCTTCGTTATGATAGTTCCTATCAATTATTTCATATTTGGTCATAATGATCAACGGGAAGTTCCCACAAACGCTATCGGAACTCATGCAAGGAGCTCTGGACAAATTATCAAGATGGGCACACAACAATGGACTTGGGGTGAACCCATCTAAGACAGAGCTGGTTCTATTTACGAACAAGAGAAAAGTCAAACCATTCACCCTACCAACGCTGGATGGAGTGGCCCTAAAGCTCTCCCTAGAGGCCAAGTACCTTGGCATTATCCTGGACCACCAACTAACGTGGAAAAGGAATGTCGAGGAACGTGCCAAGAGAGGACTTATAGCCCTTTATTCTTGCAAGAACTCTATTGGTAAGAGTTGGGGTTTGAAACCACAGGTCATACACTGGATTTTTACGGCCATAGTTCGCCCCATTCTGACTTATGGTTCATTGGTATGGTGGAATGCTTTGAGTAAGACATCCCTTCTCCGTAAGATTAATGTCGTTCAAAGAGCGGCATCTCTCCTAATTACCGGTGCCACGAAAAGCACTCCACAGGCTGCTCTCAATGTATTACTGGATCTTCATCCGATGAATCTCGTGGTACAGGAGTTGGCAGCAAAGAGTGCTCTCCGACTCAAGGAGTTAAATTCATGGCGTAACTTCGACTACGGCCATGCTGCTATCTTACGACAATCTGGACTATCGGTGGGTTTGGAGGTAATCAGTGACTATATATCACCACAATTACACTTCGACGACATTGAAGTTCGGATACCTGACAGAGAAGCCTGGACCCACAACTCCCTACCTCTACCCGGTATAGAGATTTATACCGACGGATCCAAGATGGAAAAGGGAACAGGAGCGGGCGTCTACAGCGATACCCTCAACTTACGGATCTCGTACAAGCTAAGCGAAAATTGTAGCGTCTTCCAAGCCGAAATCTTCAAATCAAATCTGCTGCGGTCTTGCACTGCAGGAAAGCTTTGGAGGCCCTACGATCAATCGTTACCTTGTGCTGGGTCCCGGGGCATTGCGACATCGAGTGAAATGAAAAGGCGGATGAACTGGCACGTCGCGGATCTGAGTCAAACGACATCGAAATCGATAACTCAATCAGGCCACCCCTGTGTCACTTCATGCGGCTCCTAGAACAAACATACAGGGAGAAGGCTGGTCAGATCTGGAATAACGAACCTGGCTGCAAGGTATCAAAGGCAATCTGGCCCAACCTCTCCAAAAGGAAGACCACTTCCCTACTCTCTATGAGAAAACCCGATCTAAAACTAATGATTGGAGTTATCACGGGACACTGCAGGATAAGATCAATGACCTGCAAATGGAATAGAGAGGACCCCACGGACTACTGCAGATTATGCGAAGACGAAGAAGAAACAGAGACGATTGAGCACTTATTATGCCGTTGTCCAATGCTCAGGACCAGGAGAGTTCAAACAATGGGTGAACATACGTTATCATCTCTGACAACATTCTGCCAAGCCGAGCCGACAACACTGCTTCTTCTCGCCAAGGGTCTGAAGTGGCTTCAACACGAACAAACTACAGCATCTTAATACGGCTAACCTTCTTACTCGCTCTCTCTCTCCTTACAAATAATCTCTCAATCCGTAGCACTTACTTAATCATTCTCAACTATCCTCTAACTTACTTAATTATTCCTTTTTCCTACTTCTAAACTCGATATGCTATTATTTCTTTTCTTTTCTCCTACCCTTACTATAGGATGAACACAATGGACCATAAGGTCTCCGAGTGGAGTGGCTGTCCAACACGACAGCTGCGCGTCCTTTAACCTAACCTAACCTAACCTAATTATTTCATATTTACACATAAAATATGGAATTAATAACGATTTTATTCATTTTTTAGGGGTGTACGAATATGAACTTTGCACACTGTATGTTTTTCTTTAATAAAATATACTAGTTCAACAAAAGTATAAAGGCCTCGACACATAAGAAGCATGGCATTCTTGCTTAAGTCATATCTGGTAAATGACTAAAGACCAAGTTCGATCTAATTCAAATGTGATTCTGAAATCTTTTTATTAGGTCGAACTTGGTCTTTGGTCTTTTATCAGATATGACTTCAGCAAGAATGTCATGCTTCTTATGTGTCGAGGCCTTAAAGGCCTGCGTACATAAGCTGCCTCGCCTGGTTGCCTTGCATTCCTACTTCATTTCTGACATAATAAAAATAAAAGAATAAAGAAGGCCGAGCAAATTCCGAACTGGGTTGCCCTTTTCTTTTTTATTCTTTTATCATGGTAGAATAATTACTGGTAGGCCACAGCTAACAGCGGATTACAATTTTTTCTTATTATGGCCTATTCTGTCAAAAGCAGGGTTCCAACAAAAACTTCTGCCGCAACGCTATATTTTAAAATTAGAAGCAAGTTCAACCGATTATTATTCGCATGGCAAAATTAAATTATTAATTTTTTAATAGTAATACTTGCGAAAGATCGAGCCGTCAAATATTGATATTAATGGCCTGTTCCCGTACTTTATAAAGTGGTAAAAGTCGTAAAAGTTGTAAAAGTCGTAAACGATTTTCATATAAATTTTGTGTACGGGAACGCAAAATGTGTAAAAGTGGTAAAAATTGTAAAAACTTTTTAGTTCTGGAACAGAGCTTAATTGAAATTTGTACTAAAAGTACGGGAATGTAAAAAATATTTTTTTTTAGAAAATAAGAGAATGATATTTTTCTCACTGTCTAAGTTTGGATACAACTTGTTATTTTTGGAATACTTTTCTAGCAACAATATTCTGGAGCTAGCTAAAGTAATCTTTATTTTTACTCTATTTGATGCTTTTAACATATAAACATTGAAGTTATATATTCCATGTATTTTTGTTAAACGGGCTAACTATGCAAATACATCTACCTTGATTATTGCACCATGTCATTTGACGTTTTAAGCCATGACTGCAGGGTTGTATTTTCATACCTGGCCTACCTCTACTTCAGTGATGGCCAAAAACACCCATTTGCAGATTATAACTTGCGCTAGTGTGAGTGGAAACGTAAACAATGCATTAACTGAACGAATGTGTTTACAGTGTACGTGTGTGTCGTATGCCCGCGGGCATAGGAAAGTTGTTGTTGGCCATACCATGATTGTTGTTGTTGGCCATACAATGATTGTAACAAAGTAATTTAATAATTTTTTCATATTGTTTACAAATTTTCATAATAGTTCCACAAACATCCCAGGCGGGACAGGGAAGACTACTCACATATCAATGAGTGCGCCCCGATTCATATTAGCTCAATGATATGGGACCTACTGTTTATCGGCGAGTTCGAACGGCGTGTCTAAGACACAACTTGTAGAGAAGTTGTACAAGGCTGAAATACTCAGAAAATGTCGCCAACATTACTGAGGGGTATTTTGCCACCGTTGAAAAGTGTTTGATGTTGACTGGACGGGGAATCGAACCCACGACCTTTAGCGTGCAAGGCGGGAGTGAATACCATTACAACATTGTGGCACCCTTACAAATTTTGATACTAAATTTTTTTGTTTATTGTGATACGTGAAAAGTATTGCAACTTTTGGTACTTTTTTAGGCATCATGTGTACTATGATTTCGATGCTGATTTCGCTGAAATCACGAAATGAGATGATTTCATTTTTGTATGCGAAATCATGACATATTTTGCATGATTCCGCGCGAAATCACGAAACGACTCCGAATGTAAACCAAGCAAAATATTTTATATTTGGATTATGGATTAAAATTATATATTTTACGAAACACATTGTCTAATTTACCCTTAATGTGGCCAAGTGGCAACATCATACGTCGACATATGTGTATCGATAATACTGTTCACCAAATCAGGTAATTTGTGGTGGTAGTGACTCAGAGAATGTCAATTTTTAAGCTAGAAATTTTAACACAAAAAATTTAATTAGCAATTCAATTGGTTAAAACAAAAGTGTATTTTTTTATAAAAGAAGAAGAAAGCAGTGCAATTTACAAAAAGATTTATACAATTTAATATACTTGTATACGTTAACAACTACAGAAAGATAATTACATAGAAGGAAGTACAAGTGCGATTGAAAAAAAAAACTACACGGAAAAAATTTCAAGTGGAGCAGCCGAACAGCCCAGCCCTGAATACGCAAGCAACGACGTAAACTACTCCATTCACTCTCAAATCCGTTTTAATAATTTTTGTTGTTGACAACATTATAAAATTAAGTGAAAATTAGTTAACAACTATTTGCCACCAGAAGAATAAGCTTAGCCGCTGTGTACCTTTCGAAGAAAAGCAATAAGTAATTAAATTGTTTTCTGTGTATACGTGGGCCATTTAAAGTTTTAATTTCTTTGTATTCTTCTTCTTGTATTAGAAAACCACACACACAAACACCATGTCCGGAGATTTTGCAAATCCTTTGCGTAAATTCAAATTGGTTTTCTTGGGAGAACAAAGTGTGGGCAAGACATCGTTAATTACACGCTTTATGTATGACAGTTTTGATAATACCTATCAGGCCACTATTGGTATAGATTTCCTCTCAAAGACCATGTACTTGGAAGATCGTACTGTGCGTTTGCAATTGTGGGATACTGCCGGCCAGGAACGTTTCCGTTCTTTAATTCCATCATATATACGAGACTCGACGGTAGCTGTTGTGGTCTATGATATCACCAATACAAATTCATTCCATCAAACGTCCAAGTGGATCGATGACGTGCGAACCGAAAGAGGTAGTGATGTCATTATCATGTTGGTTGGCAATAAAACAGATCTCTCCGACAAACGGCAAGTGTCGACAGAGGAGGGTGAACGCAAAGCGAAAGAGTTGAATGTGATGTTTATTGAAACAAGTGCCAAAGCCGGCTACAATGTAAAACAGCTGTTCCGTCGTGTGGCAGCTGCCTTGCCTGGCATGGACTCGGCGACAGAGAATAAACCCAATGAAGATATGCAAGAAATCACACTTGACACACAGAAAGAAACAAAAGATCCCGAAGGAGGCTGTGCCTGCTGAATGCTGTTAATACGTTTCAACATTTCATTGATTCCTCCTCCAACTGTTGTCGTCGTCGGCCCCTACTCCAAAACATTCAATCAACAACTACTCATTTGACTCACAACAAATTCATATTCTATGAATAATGACATACCACAGGCTATCAACAAGAGAACATAAATCGAACAATGTCTCAATGATATTGTTTGTTTTTCTTTTCATTTGTTTAAAAGGCAACATCCTCTCCATACCGAAAATAAGACTTTGTGGAACTTAATTTTTTTAAACTAGTAAAGTAGCTAAAAACTAAACAAACAAAAAACGAAGCCCCATGAAAAGTAATAACATTTTTTTAAAAAAAAGAAATCAAGCCAAAATGTGTGCGTGTAACCAGTTATCAAAACATGGAAGTAAAATATATTTGAAATTTCCATTTAGCATAAAGAAATGACTTTCCATTACTTATCACAATGGCAACTCCACACACACATTTTTATATATATTCTTACATTCATTTCTACTATACAATTATTATTTTTTAAATGATATATGTAATATTTAAATTTATTTATAACGTAAAATAAATAAATATTGATTACAACACAAGGAAAATAAAGTAATGAGAAAAAATTATTAAAAAAAAAACTAAAGAAAAACACTAATTATGTTTTTATTTGCTGTAAGGATTTTGTACAATTCCATAGACTATTTAGATAGTGGAATGGTATCTGTATTTTGTTATTTTCTTCTATTTCATTTTGCTTCAAAGTTATATGCTAGTCTAAATTATCTAAAATAGCTCTTGTTCTGTTATCGTCAGTTTGCTTTTTGATTGTTTTTCTAGAACAAAGTTGTCATTGCACATTGTGCAAACTTAACCTACGCATACGCCGCTTTACTTGATGAATTATTATAAATCATTCAGTCATAGACGTTTTGCAATGCTTAAAAGCAAAGAAAATTTGCATATCATAAGCTGCTGTTTGCAGTACATTGCACTTTTGAACTAAATACAAAATTTTATCGAATTCGAATTGTATTTAATTTTTTTTTTTTTAATTTACGTCTTTCAAGGAAAGCATTTTTTACCTACAATCTTTAAAATGTGTCGAAATTACATGTTATCTTATCATTTGTACTATTTCAGTTCGTATTGTTCTACTGAACTAAATAGTACGACATGTCTTTTCAATCATCGTTCAGCAATCGTTGTAATCACAATGTGATTAATAAAAACCAACATTCCCATGTGCAGACAAGTATATAATAACAGTATTTGTACATAGGCGACATATCCATATCACTTGCCTACCTCAATAGAAGAGAAATAAAAACAAATGAGGAGTATTGATCAAATTGGTAATATGCAATGAAACCGCAAAATAGCTTAGAAGAGCGGTATTCGATTATATTTAAAAATAAAGTCAACAAGTAAAAAACTATCAGTCGGCTGTGTCGACAGAGCTGTGTGCGAATTGAAACTTTTATCTATGGACAGATCGAATACCGGGCACACAACCAAAATCCTTTTCCTCTGTTTAAACTTCGTAAAAATATTTCATTTGCGCACTTATACATTGTTCCTCGAAAATGCAACTAAACGTATCAGAAACACAAATTATACATGTTTGCTTTTTACCTGCATTAAAAATCCGTTTTCGCAGTTGTTAAGTACAACGGCATTAAGAAACATTCGCAGATTTGCAGTAATTTGTAAAGCAACTGTCGACACGGAAGTCGGCTATAGGGCACCGTCACCATTGCAGTTGGTCACCGTATAATTTAGAGGTTTTTGACCACTATGTGAGGAAGCATGGACTTGCCCACGATAAACATAATATCACTGTAAACAGGGCAAAAAAAATCAAAAGTATCCTCGAATAGAGCTTAAACTGCGCTTAAACAAATAATGTTGAGCTTTTGTAAGAGAGGTACTCTAAGAGTACTATTTTCGAATTTAAACTAAATTCGGACAAAATATTACGAGATCCTAGGTTTGTACCAAATCGGTTTCTACCAGTTTTGTTGATACCGACAGGCTTTTTTGGAGCTTTTTATTTCAGGAAGTATGGACTTGCCTCCGAAAAAATGCGCCGTCGTAACATGTAACTTGTTGCAAAAATTTTCAAATGATCCGAGACGAGTTGTTAAACTTTTCCAAATATGTGTGGGATGTACACTAAGGAGACTATGCTGATTTAATCCATATTCAAACCTGATCTATCAGGTGTGTGATGAAAACCGATTCGACTCTATTTGCAGAATCGAAATTGAATCTATTTGGGTTGCGTTTGATGATAAATGTATATTTTATTAGCGAGACTCCTTTATTTAAATAAAATATTCGCCAAAATTCTAAATACATATATGATTTCGATTTATGGTACTTTCTTCGAGAGTTATCGTGCGCAACATTTTGGTGAAAAGTTTTGAACTTTTATGATGGAGGAGTGGACGATAAGCACAATTTTCGAACTTTATCTAAGGTTCGCAGAAATATTACGATATGCAAAGTTTGGTCCAAGGCAATATCCGGTTCGAAAGTTGTCGTGCGCTCCAGCCGCTTCACATGGTGATCGTAGGAGTTTCTTACAGATGTATAATTTTCTTAGGAAGTGTGGACTTGCCACTGAAAAAATGTGTACCTTCGTAATAGAGACCTCAAGCACAACATGTTGCAAAAAAAATCAAAACCATTAGAGAGTAGTGAGTTCCAGCCAGACAGACTGACGGTTATGGCTAATTCGACTCCAAATTTTCTGAAACGGATTTTGTCCATAATACTTGGGGGTCTAAAACCATTATTTGATGAGCACATTTTGGCCAAAAGGCTACATGCTACATAATGTTTCTTTGACAGCACCCCAAATGCTGCCTGTTAGCGACCTGGGAACTTTGTTCCTACTTCTGCACCCAACATCTTGGGGTAGTTAGTAGTTGGAATCAAGGCACCATCGACCAATATGTTATGTGGGAGCCTCATTTCAGCCGTGCAGGTGGTGAACAGTGTAGCAGTGAATTTAGCGCGGATATTTTCATATTCCTCAGATGGAAGAACTGCACTATATCGATTATGTATACATTTAACCTCTCACATATGTAATCGACGATAGACCCGACGTCTAGATCGTACAATTATCCGCATACATTACGATCTCTACGACGTCTGGAGGGTGTTTTGAATTCCAGTAAGTTAGAGATTAAACACTTCCGGAGATATCTCTCACCGTTGGTGAACTCCCTGTTTCGGCTGGCGTCCACACATATATTTGATTATCCAACGTTTCAAACACGGTGGAGTCAAGTCTGTTTGGTCGCACGGCCTACTAGAGTCAGTTCTCATGGGCCGATTCCGTATAGCGAGGCTAGTCGTGTCGCGTTGCCGAATGCAATTTTTCGATTCCGTATGGCAATATCGCCTGACGTCGTCAAATTTTGTCGCCGAAATGTTCATTTTCCGGCGACAACAAATTAGCTGTCGCCGTACATTTTTACTAACGAATAAAAAAAAAAAATAAAAATAACTTGTTATCGACGATTATTTTCTATCGCTGTACGTAGTGCATTTTTTAAATTTTGTCACAGAGACGATAGACGCGACATGACTCGCCTCGCTGTACGGAATCGGCCCATCAACTGAAATGTGTGGATATGGCGTGTAATGGTGTTGTGCATTTACTGGAATCCATGCCGCTGTTGGGCAACTGAAAACAGGGGCCTAATTACGTGATTCGACATCGAGTTGTTTCGACCCGAGTACTCAAAGTTGGGATGACAACATTCGTTATCGAGTAAAATTATCGAGAAATTGAGCATAAATTTGCGAGTAATTTCTCGTAGCCAAATGGCCTATCGTAAACAAACAAAATTAAAGATTTCTTATTGTATTTGTGTTTAAAATGTAAAAAATTGTTGTTTATTGACGGTTTATATAGGAAAAATGATATTAGTAAATAATTGTGAACATTTTTTACACAAAATAAGAGAAATTGGGAAGAGTCCTTTTCAGTCGTTTTAAGAAATTGTGAAAAAATTATAATTAAAATAAATACATATGCATGCTATCATTAACCAAAAATTAGTGTTTGCAGTCGTTAAAATATAAGTTGAAAAAATAAGCATTTCTGCAAAACAAAAAATTATTTAATATTAATAGGCTTTATTTTATAGGTGAACAACTTTTAATAAGGTGCATTTTAAATAGTTCATCCCCCGTTGTTTACCAAAGGAAATACTCTCTCAGAGAGGCTAATGCAAAACACCCACCAAATTCTCTCATTTATTTTGAGAGAGAATTATTAAGGTAGATGTATTAGCAATCTGTAACAAGAATGACAAAACAATTTTGCAAACATTAATAATTTTCATATTTTCTTAGCACAACTTCATTCCGAAATTATTATTCAATGTATTGTTCAAAAAATTCCACAAATATTTACATTTTTTCATTCATAATTTTGTTTTTTAGTTTTTGATTTGAAATAAACACATTTTTTGACATCTACCTTCATAACTTTCCCCAAAGAACACATAGTTCGATTACCGGTTACTCTCGAAACATTCGATCAGTGATTTCGATCGAGTCTTATCATGCCGTTTTTTTCTCGTGTCGAAAACTTGTTCACGAGTAAATTCTCGATCGAATCGAATCACATAATTAGGCCCCAGCTCTTCATGGGAAGGAGTAGTGTCTCTAAAATCGTTGCTTCTGGCGACTAGAGGGAGATCGGCCTCTACGAGTCATATCTGCTGGCATCATTGCCTGGCTTCTGTAATTTCCAGGTTTTTGGTACAATATGGGGGGGCTTCATCCAGTTGCTTAAGCATTGCCATTGAGATTTCACGAAGCGGTGAAATTCTGAACCCTTGTCAATCAGTTTTCCATTGTTCAGGAAACTATGGTGGTCATAGGTTATGAAGTCGGAAGGTTTGTTTACGGAGACGATGATGGGAAGATGATCTGAACCAAAGGAAATAACGGGTTGCCAGTACACATAATTTATTAGACCGGGTGTCACAATTAATGGTGTTGTCTGTCGACCTGTGGCAATCTCCACTTATCTTATCATAGGTCAGCCCTGTACCATTTTGGTCATTGCCAAGGGTTGAATGTTAAAGCTTAGAGGGTTATTGCCATCAAAAAGGCAATTAATGTCGGGCATACAACACATGATAAATCTATTACCCCACACCACCCCATAGAATAACTCAAAAATAACCAAAAAAGAAATATTATTGCCCATTGTTAGGCATTTTAGTGGTATTTATTTTCTGTACTTGTTTGTATATTGTGTTAACAATAACTTTTGTATTTGAGGCAATTTAATGACAAAAATGCATTCGTATTTCATTGAATCAAGTTTGACTTCTCTTCATTTCATATACTGTTTGAATTTTCTTCTCTAAATAAATAGTAATTGTAAGAAATTGTATTAAGTAGATTTATAGAAATTAGTGCATTTAAAAACTATCTTCATTTGTAATGAATTCATCGCGTATCTTCTGTAGTTTGGTAATCAAATCAGCAATGGAAACTTCGCCATGAACTTTGTTATCGCGTGTGCGAACATTAACAGTATTCGAGGAACGCTCCTTTTCACCAACCACCAAAATAAAGTTGAATTGGGCGAGCTGAGCATTGCGGATTTTCTTGTTCATTGTATCGCCAGCATCACAATCGGCTTCAACCATAAAACCGGCAGCATGCAATTGATCGCGTACCGATTGAGCATATTCGTCGAATTGGGGTCCCACAGGGACGACCATTACTTGACGTGGTGACAACCAGAATGGCCATTTGCCGGCATAATTTTCCGTAAGGATGGCAATCATACGTTCTACTGATCCCAAAATGGCTCTATGTATTATAACTGGACGTTTCTTTTCACCATCATCGGCAATATAGTGCAAATTGAAGCGTATGGGAAGTTGGAAATCCAGCTGGATTGTGGCGCATTGATGGGCTCTCTTCAAAGCATCCATAATGGTAATATCAATTTTCGGGCCATAGAAAGCACCATCACCAGGATTCTCTTTCCATGGCAAACCGAACTCATCAAGAGATTCGGCCAAGGCTTTTTCGGCAGCATTCCATTGATCCAATTCGCCCAAATATTTTTCTGGCCGTGTTGAGAGAACCAAATTAAAGGAGAAACCAAAGATGGTATAGACATGACGTAAGAAGTCTAAGCATCCTTTCATTTCGCTCTTGATCTGCTCAGGGGCACAGAAAATGTGGGCATCATCTTGTTGGAAACGACGTACACGAGTAAGACCAGTCAAAGCACCGGAGAGTTCGTTACGATGCAAAACACCAAAATCGGCCATACGTAAAGGCAATTCACGCCATGAACGGTTGCGTACATCGAACATTACGCTATTGTGGAAATGTAGAAGAGATAATCATTTATTAACAGAATTAGTTTTGAAATATTTAAAGAAAATGTTTGAAAAAAAATTTTAATATGTAAGCTAATTTTGACATGTTTTCGGGTCAAAAAATATTGGGCAAAAATAGGTGGTGTCCACTTAAAATTATATAAATTTTCTACCATATAAATTTACAGTTTTAGATTTATAAAAGAAAAAGACTACTAAAACATGTATAGTAGAGTCGAAACCCAGATTTAAGAAAAAATAGCCACTGATGCATTTCACACAGAATGTATGAACTCAATTTTTTTGCGAATGTAAAAACGATCCTGTACGTAATCTACTAAAAATATATTTATGTATAATAAAAATGAAAACCTACCAATGACCCGGACAATTCATGGGTTTCAATGCAAACGTTTCCTTTTCAGACTCAAATGAGAACATATTCTCAGCATAATGCTGCCAATGTCCAGAAGTTATCCACAATTTCGAATTATAGATATTGGGCGTAATAACTTCTTGGAAGCCTCGCTTCCTGTACTCTGATTTAATGAAATTCATAAGAGTATTATAGATGTGGGCACCACGTGGCTGGAAGAAACATGATCCAGGTGATAATTCGTGGAAAAAGAATAACTCCTGCTCTTTGCCAATTTTACGGTGATCACGTTTAGCGGCTTCTTCTTGCAGCTTTTCCCATTCCTTAAGTTGCTTGGCATCGGGGAATGAAATACCATAGACACGTTGCAGTGTCTCAGCGTCGGCTTTACCCTCCCAATATGTAGAGGAGTTCTTGGTAATTTTCAAAGCCTTCACCTTGCCAGTATGGCGAACATGAGGACCACGACATAAATCAATCAAGGGTCCACATTTGTATACCGTGGTGGTTTCAGTATTGACTTTTTCATTCAAAATTCTACATTTGAATTCATTGTATTTGAACATTTCCAATAGGTCGGCTTTTTTCATTTCCAAACGTTCGAAGGGTTGCTTCTCCTTTACAATTTGTTTTATCAAACCCTCCATGACGGGGTAATCATTTGTGGAAATCTATAAAACAAAAAATTTGCTACGATTCAACCAAATAAAATTAATTGTTTAGTTTACACTTACACCCTCGCCATCCAAATGCATATCGTAATAGAAGCCATCAGCAATTGGTGGACCATAACACAAATGACCACCATAAATACGTTCCATAGCTTCGCCCATAATATGTGCAGAACTATGCCAGAACACAGCCTGGGCCTCAGGATCATCAAACTTCAGTAAGTGCAATGTACAATCACCCTCCAAGACGCGATCCAAATCCCAGACCTCACCATTTACTTTGGAAATAATGGTGTTATCAGCCAAACCTTGGCTAATACCCTTAGCTACATCGTAGGGTGTGGTTTCCCAGGAGGTACCCTCAACTTGTTTACCATCGGGCAAGGTAATTTTAATTGGATTACGTGGTTTGGCAGCCAATTCAGCCAAGTATTCAGCTTTGCATTTTTCCCACAATACATTACGTTCCTCGATGTATGCTGGCCATGGATTAAGTTCCTTAACTGAAAGTAATAAAATACAAATAATAAACATATATTTATAACAGAAAAGTTACGCCCGATTACTGTATATTTGACACAGCTGGGTTAGTAATCCCTAATAGGAGTGAGTGGGCGCAGGGCAGACCACTTCCTGGGTCGAAGATGGAAGGGGGCAAACGCTCGTATAATCTTAACCAGAACTGCAGAAGTCTTTGCAGTGTTGAAAACCTCATGGATTGAGTTTGCAGATAGGATAGTCGCAGTATACGGGGATAGCCACACTGCTCCAAATGCGTTAGGGTCGTTTACTATTAAATCTAAGACTTTAGACACTTTCTGGAAAAAGGGCGAATCTTTAGACCCTTTGTGAAAGAGAGGTTGTTTCTATAGACCCTTTCTGAAAGAAAGTGAGCTTCTATAGGACTCTTCTGAAAGAAAGGGTTCTTCTAAAGGACCCTATCTGAAAGAAATTGTGCTCCTTTAGGACTCTTTCTGAAAGAGAGGGTGCTTCTATACACACTTTCTGAGATCAGATCACACCCTAACTATAAATGTAATGAAGTTATGATATGAGGACCCATTCTGACCTAAAACCTAGCTCTTTGGTAGTCTGTTTCGGAGAGTTAATGAAAGCTGGGGAAATTTGAGTCGATCCACCATCCTTGATCGTCATCTAAGTGTTGATCAGGGCAAATGAGGCTTGCAGTATTTGAAGAGGCATAGGACAAAAATTGATCGACAGATTATAACTTTGTCAACTTCTCCGGCAGTAAAATTTGACCAGTTGGGAAATTACAATTTTAGAAGAGATCGAAGCGTGGGCTCTTCGCCTTGGATTTGGTTCTGGACTCGAATTAGCTTTGAAGTTAGGTGAAGGTAGTTCCTTTCAAACTTCGTCACAAACTTGAGGCTAATTCTTATCAAATGAAATTACTTTTCGACCATACCATTTAGGACTTTTTTGGTGTATCATTTTCCATTTGAAAAGACTTCATATCTGTTGTCTTATTGGCTTTGGCCCTTTTGATGGTCGAAGAGGAGATAATAGTGGTTTATCCATATTTTTTAAGTATTTCTTCTAATAAAAAATATTTTGTCGCTTCAATGATGTACTTTAAAAGAAATAAAAATAAATTTTATAATCATACCTTTTTTTCCACCATCCGCAGCGGGAGCATTCTTTTGCTTCTCCTTCTTCATTTTATTGGCCTGTAAAAACAAATAGAACAAGAGAAAAAAAAATCAATAATAAGCATCATTCAATCAACACCCCACAAAAATTTGTAGGACACCGAAACTAAAAACACTTAAACATTATTAAACAAAAAAATAAACAACAACAATGTATTTATGTATAACAGTTATGTCTTGTTAAAAAGCCGTATGAAATGGGGTGTATTGTATCTTTACGTGTCAATATATCAAAAGGAAAATTGTTAATGTAACTTTGTCTATGATTCTTCTTGTATGATATAATGGGAAACAGATTTTTTTTTATTTTTTAGTGAAGTACTTTTTTTGTCATTTTGATATCTTCCAAGAAAACAACGTGTAAGATATTTTTTAATTGTGTGCGTAGGTATTTCTTTGCGGTGACTAAACAAATTCAAACAGCTGTGTAATTGTAGTCTTCTCGTATCGATTTGAGTTCAAGTCGGAAGTAAGAAAACCATGTAGCAATGTAATAGGAAAAAACACAAACAGTGACTGATGCAATAACATGGGTTAATTGTGATATTTTGCTATGTGTGTGATGAAAAGAAAGCATTTACGTTGGGGGTAACACCGGAAAAAGCTTTAAATTATACACAGAGTTGTAAAAAAGTTGGAGCTAATAGAATTGTCATAACGAACTTGCAGGAGAAAAGGGAAATCCACCAAAGGAATTTGACTCTACATGTAAAAAGTTTGAGGCCCAATCATAACTAAACTTCTATGTATATGCCTGAAATAATATAGTGTTACAAGAGCTTCTAGATCGAAAGCTCATACGTTAGTACTATAAATCTGTTGAATTGAAAATTGTCACTGTTTTGTTGTAGACAAGGAGCTACATGTAATGGCTATACGGTTTTCAGTCCATGTTAAACATCTTGCCTGGTAACAAACCCCTAAAACATAGAAATATTGCAGGACACTAGCGCGGAGGGGGTAGTAAGGCAGCGAATTTAGAAACTTTTTTAATAGAATGAAGCAGAACTTCATTATTGGATGTATTGTTTCTGAAATCTCTGGATCTTGAAAAGATAAATACATAGCATATACCTAGAAAGGATTTTGCAAACTTTTCCGACATTATGAGAGGTTTATAAAAATGGTTTCAGAAATCATTTCTTCGCTATATTTACTGGAACAAGTCTCGTTTAGGGTCACCTGTCGGATCGGGTTGAAATTTTTACCCAGATCACAACGATATATTTGTAGCTTTTCCAGGGCATCCATACTTCACGAAATGTGTTTCGACATTTCTGAAATGTTTCTGCTTAGCAACACTACCTTGTTTATGTGGACCTCTCGGATCGGGCTTACATTTTTATCAAAGGTTGTCCTTAGGAGGAACCCTGATAATCTTGACATTTTACAATTTTTAATTACTTGGGCAATTGGGTACAGTTTTAAAGCTTATGGAGAGTACCGTTCGCGTACCCTTTGCACCTGTCCATAGGAGAAAAAAAATTGGCATATAGCCCTTGGGCTCCTGAGTATAACTATATAAATCTTTTCTGCACAAGTCCATACTTCCGGAGATATGGGCCTTTAAAATTCTGTAAATATCAATGAGCATTATGGGTATCATTGTAAAGCTCTGGAGGTTTTGATTGCAACTAGTGGGTGTTAGAAAAACATTTCATTTTTAAAGGGAACATTGAACCGTGTTGCCGTTGTTGGATCCTGTTCATAGGTGAAAGTCGTAAATCCCCGGCGGAAGGCCGGCCACCCCAAAAATCTTTTAGTTTTTAAAGGAGCTTTAACCGCGTAACCAGTGTTGAACCCTGTCCATAGGTGAAAGTCTAAAATCGACGGCCGAAGGCCGGTCACCCATTAAAACTTCTAATTTTAAAAGGAAATTTAACTGCGGCCTTTACAATGATACACTCTCGGGAAATATGGACGTGTGCAAGACAAAAGTTGGCTGGATTTGAAACTTTTTCCACAGAAAGTTTTCAAAAATTTAATTTTTGTCGAAAATAGCCGTCCTTTGGCCGGGATTTAAGACATTGTCCTATGGACAGATGCTAAACAGGACTAACGCGATCATTTTTTTTTTCAAAATTATTTTTTTGTCAAAAATCATATGGGTTTTCGAAAATTTCGAAGCCTATATCTCGGTAAATACGGACTTCCCTAACATGATATATATTGTCGTAATCAGCATTCCAAGATCTACCTATGGACAAAATTTCAAAAATTCTGAGTCCAGCCACTCATCTTATGCCCAAAATTTATATCGTTATACTCAGAACCCCAAGGGCTATCTCTGGTTTATATTTACCTATAGTAAAATTTTCAGCCCGATCTAAGAGGTGGCCCTCAACGAGACTTATGCCTTGTTCTTTCATTCTACGACTCCCGGTAAACAAATACATTTACCATCACTTCAAACAGAGCACACCCTACTTCGCAAGTGCCAACTTTTTACAACTCTGAATAAAAACAACGTTGAGTATACGTAACAGGGGGAAAATGCACGCACATGCATTTCGCTTTCAATATGAATCATTTGGCAATTCTTCTGAAACACAAGTAAATTTCTTTAATAATAACAATAACACACACATATTCTAAGTTATTAATATTTTGTTTAATACAATTAACTCTATAATAACACCAACCAAAGTAGCGTAAGATCGTAAAAATGTCCCTTGACTAATACGGCAATTTATTTCCCGGTATGGCACAAATAGCACTCGTTGTTGTTGCTGTTGCGACGACACTTGTAGTCTGTTGTGACTGCTCAAATCTTTTCCGACCGAAAGATTGACACTATTCGATGATGGTGTGTGTAGCAGACGTAGTGAGCGTAATTGAATTGATTTAATTTCTTTTTGTTTTAGCACTTGCACAAATGTATTCATTACTTTTTTGAATAGATTAGCTTTTATTAACTTGATTGTATTCTTAGATGAAATATTTTAACATGCCTTTTCTTTATTTAAATCCAAGTTTTGCAAATCGGGTACCACGTTGTCAACCATTTTACTAGCGAATGTGACAGGCAGAATTGACTCCCATCAAATGCTAGTATGCCTTAAATGTGTACGCAAGACATCATGGCAAGTGCATATACAGTGAGCATCAAAATAAATGTACACCTCTCAACATAAAGAGAAAAGTGTCAAAATTGCTGAAAATTGCTCTCTCATGAACATTTTTACCAGAAAAGTAAAGGAACGAAAAAATAGTAGATCTGGCAGCAATGTCTCAAAGAAACATAAAAAATCAATTTTCGTCTTTTATTTCACAGTTTTTAATTTAGTTTTGTCAGCGTTCGACTTTTTCTCCTTTTTTCGTCCATTTTCTTTTTTATTGTGAAATAATCGTCAAACAAAAGTCGAAAAATCAGTTCTGCCATTTTTTACCTGCAGAAATTTTGCTGGTAGCCTGTGGTAGAAGAGAAAGTCATTTTCGCTCTCTCTCCACTCTCACTCTCTTAAAATTTGCTTCCAGTTTTGCCACTTTTCGGGGTTAAGGAACGCTTTGCAGGTTAAAAATGGTAACAAATGGTAACCTCATGTAAGTAAAGGAACACAGCTATAGATAGTGTAAACACCCCTTAAACAACAGCATTTGTGATATCACTTTGTTGGCTTTCTAGTTAATCTTCAAAATCTGAACATGTGTTGTGTTATAGTACGTTTATATATATCCGGATTTAATAAACCGACTGGGTTTTAAATGTCAATTCCATTGCTTATATTTCAAACAAATCCTTATAAAGAAGGTTAACCCTGCAAAAAGCTATAATATAAACAGCATATTAGTCAATTCTCATAATATTATACGTGACATTTATTTTTTTATTTATTTATTTACAAATATTTTATAAATTAATTTATAAAATATAGATTTAAAGGCGCCGGGTGACTGAGACCATGTGCGCGCGATAGAAAATAATGGGATATTTATACATGATTACAATAGGTATTTTACAATGATAATAAAAAAAAATTCAAAGTACATATATATACATGTATTTACTAATTTCAAATGGATTCTGAGCTTAAACATCACGGATATTATGGATGAGAAGGGCTGAGTGTATTTTAAAGAAAAACTTTTGATGAACAATCCAGGATATTTACAATATCGCTATTAATAGCGGAGGCTCGGCATTCCACCAATATGTGCGAAATAGTCAAATAGTCGCCACAAAAAGAACAAAGTGCAGGCATTGTGTTTTCATAATAATGTCGAGTGTTGAACAAACATTTTCCAACCCTAATAGGGCGTTTATACTATTGAAGGTTAACCCTGTGGGATTTAAAGATCCAGTGGGTTAATCTTAACCGTTTATATATGCCTTTATGAGGATATAAACGACAGCTGATTTTTGTTTGTGTATACATACAAAACAGCAAACCTAAAAGAAAACTACATAAATGTTTGTTTAATTGTTTAAATTCTAAGACAACAATGGATTAAAAATGGAATAGAAGGACGAACATACGCAAGATATTATATGAGCTTCCAAAATAATTGCAATCCTGGCCATGAACACCATAAGCAAATGAGCATGATGAGCTTCGCCACACGAACTCAAGTGGCCTGACCACAGAGAACTGACAGTGGAAGTCAATAGGTCGGTACCTAGAGCATCTAAAGTGCTGCATAATTGGAACCGGTTGCAATAAATTGTGGACCACGGTTAAAACCCTATCGAACCCTGGAAAGAAGGATGATCGGACATCTACCATGTTTAACGGTGTGGAATACAGAAACAAGAAGTCCAATCCCCGTAGAATGAAGCAGGGAGTTCCCCAAAGAGGGTGATATATCCGGAACTGTTGAACCTCTTCCTTTCTACAATCCCACGCCCTCCCAATGGCATTGAGTTAATTACGTACGCGGGTGATTGTACGCTCATGGCGTCAGGTCCCACCGTTGATAACATTTGTGACAGGCTAAACGCATTGATCACCACTAAGTCAACAGCTACAATGTACACCACATTGACGGCGCAAATAAAGCTCCCACTGAATGTGCCGGTCGATAGTTCAATAATTCCGACTACAAACTACCCCATATTCCTAGAGGTCACATTCGATAGCATGTGTAAGTCGTCCCAAATGCTGCAACTATCTGCGATAAGATGAGAAACAAGAACAAGGCCCTCAAGTTCCTAGCCGGCAGCACTTGGGGTGTGGTTAAAAGTACCTTGTTAACCACATAAAACGCGATATGACGGTTTGCCAACGTAAATGAAACGAAATGGGATAAATTGCAAATCTTCCAGAACTGAAAACACTAACAGGGTGTCTCATGTCTTCAGTGGACCATTTGGGATGAGGAGTTCAAGATCCTGCCGGTGCGTCGGCAATATTTGCTTTGATGTTATAGGCAAGACCATCCAAATTACCATCTAATGGATAGGCCCTCGGAGTGAGGGAGGATTTCCGTGAACTCGAGACGGAGGTAAGAGACACAAGAGAGAACCCCTATATCAACAATTGTACCTGGCAGGTTTGAGAGATATTCAGACTAATGGATGGCAGTACTGAACGAGCGAAATTAACAAATACACATACTTAAAATATTTATTCTGTATTTCATTAATAAAAAGTACAATAAAAATGTAAAATCTGTTTTTAGCCGTAACAATGAACTGGTAAAACATTTTCATCGATTGGAACATAAATGCAAATTTTAGAGAATTTTCGTGAAAATGCACCTTTGGCCACATACAAATTATTATGGAGTTAACGTTAAGTGATCGCCATACAAATTCATCTATATCGACACCTCCAAATAATAGTATGCTAAGTCTAAAAAGTGAGGTTTGCAGTAGAAGCTCTTAAAGTGTGAAACATTTTTTGAACTTCAGTACTATGCTAAGTCAATATTTGTTTATAACTTCTGTTCGGATTGACCGATCATTACCAAAATTTGACAGAATTTAAGTTAAAGGACGTTCGACACCTCCAAAAAATAGTTTGCTTATTCTGAACAGTGAGTTTTGCAGGACAAGCTCTAAAAGTTTGGAAATTTCTTTGACCTTCAGTACTATGCTAAGTAAATAGCTCTGCTCCTTTACGTGCAAGAATCTTCAAGTTTTACAACTTTTTACTCGAAAAGCGTTCCTTTACTTCAGACACCATACAATTCATATGGAAGCAGATTACAACTTTTGCTACTTTTGCCGGTTTTACCACTTTCAAAAGTAAAGGAACAGACCCAATATTTGTTTATAACTTCTGTTCGGATTATGCCCGTAATTTCTACGCGTAGTTATCTATGAGTTCATAGATATCCCCCGTGTAAGCAAAATTTCATAATTTCAATCCATAGGTAACGTTACCGGGTCGAAAACGGCCGTGTTACTTACACTAAGGATTTTGCCTGGTTGATCGTTGCCAATGTGTTAAAAATTGTAAAACACTTATATGTGGCAATGTTTTTACGAAATCATGAATGAAAATCACCAATGTTACCACATGCTTTCAAAATTTACACGCCTCGGTAAATGGCACGTAGAAATTACCAAACGGGTAGGTAAAGATAACTAATAGGTAGCTACCTACCCGGTTACCTAGGGCTAGAAATTACGGGCATTATCCGATTATTACCAAAATTTGACAGAATTTAAGTTAAAGGACGTTAAATATAAAAATGTAAAGAACATGAAAACATGCTAAGTCGACTTAGCATACTATTGTTTGGAGGCGTCGATATGAGTTTTTTGGATCAAATGGAAAAAATTGGGGTAGGAAATCCAAACAAAAATAATATACACTCATCGTCTTAACAACTATTTCATTTAGTCAATATTAGGTGTGTTCGTTTACTCAACAATTTGTACAAATTTGTACAAGTCCAGTAACTTCTTGTAATCGACTAAGGTCTTTTGCATTGTACTGTAGAGTAAACGAACAACATCCAGTAACAATTTGTACAAATTTTGAGTAAACGAACACACATATTAAATACATATAGACTGTTTCTCTTTTCCCGGTCCACACTAGAGTGAGCTGCTCATTAACACTGTGCTACAAAAGTTGAATAAAAAATTTTCAAGGGTTCTGACGCAAAAATTCTATCGTGCTGGGGTCCGTGGACAACGAAAATGCCTTTGGTTCTTTTGGTTCACTTCGTTCTTTGTTTATAACGGTAATTGTAGTGAAGAACGGGGTTTTGAAATTTACAGTTTCAAACGAGCATAATTTCTATTTTTCACAACGGACTTCTATTCATAGTTTTTTTCTTTTATGCAAGTTCGACCCTCCGTTCGTCTGCGATAACCTCACTATCATTCCTGAAAATTGAGATAGGTGGCTGAAATTTTGGAAATATGGGTTTTTTCTTTCGGGGCAGGTCAAGTTCGAAGATGAACCATATCGCTCCACGTTTTTGAATTTCAAAACCACCGTTCTTCACTACAATTACCGTTATAAAACAAAGAACGAAGTGACCCAAAAGAACAAAAGGCATTATCGTTGTCCACGGACCCCAAACACCATAGAATTTTTGCGTCAGAACCCTTGAATATTTTTCGTGTAGCACAGTGTAATTTTATGCACAACTGCCGGAGTTGATTCTAAAATTGCTGAATGCAGGTTTATTAAAAGGTCCAATAGCGTCTCCATCCTTTATCCATTAACTTGTGGCAGTTGTCCATTACCATGATATGGCTTTTCGACGTTTACAGTTTGCACGCAGTAGAAAATCTTGCTGTGGTGGGTGCCAATAAGATTTGCAAGATTGGAATATCACCACCCAGTATCTGTAAAAAGCGGACGAAGTAAGCAAATTCCTCCTAGCATGGGTTCGTGTTGTTTTTGCTGCTGGCGGTTAAATGCGTAGTCGCTGTTTACATCTTTTGTTTTTCGACCAACGACTCAGTATTCTGCAGACATGTCATGTAAAGAGATTGAAGTACTATTTTATTTTCTTATTCAAGTAAATATTTACTTACCTCTGTGCGAATTCATCTCAATTTTATATTTTAATACAAAATTCCAATTTTCTTTCTGTTTGACATTCAAACAAAATGTAAACAAACTATCTATTAAAACACTTGCAACTTTTCGTACTTTGGCAAATGAGTTGCATTTTTTTGTACAATAACAGTGTTGCATTACAATAGTATCCAGATTTTGTGCAGGATCTCAAACAAATCCGGTCATGAAAAGATTTAAAATTGTATGGTAATATGCCATTTAGATATGACACCATTAGCCGGATTTAGCCCATTATCAGGTTTTATTTGCTAAATCCAGCCAAAATCTACCAGATTTCCCATACAAAAATAAATCCTCCTATTGAGTGGATTTGTTTTAAATCTGGCATAAATCCTCGTATACAACTCTGTTTTTTGCAACATGTTGCTAGAAAATACAAAAAGTTGCAAGCTGGCACAAGAAACAAGGTAGATGCATCGGTGAATTGCTACACTCATGGTATAAGTAAATAGGTAGATTTAAATGAAAAAAATCTATAGAACCCTTGTTTTCCTTGAATTCCTAAAACTTCAAAATAAAAGCAACAAGTGGGTTTGTTTACAATGCATTTTTTGAGCATTTTATAAAAAACGCGAAAAATGAAAGAAGAGTTAAGTTTTCTCCACATAATCGAGTTGTGAATATGATAAACTGATTGTTTCAATGCAAATCTCACCAATTTCCTCCATACAAATGGTCTAAAAACAATTTTAAAAATCATTGAATTCGATTGTTTTTAAAATCGTTTGGCATATTATTCAAACACCACACACACATACACAGTTTGTTTATATTGTTTTGAAGTTTTAGGCATACTCGAATGAAAAAAATTTAAATTGACATAAAGCTTTGGCTAACCTTTCTTATTAAACCATGGCTACACTAAAAATAATTTAAAATGTAAAAATTTGTAAACAAGGCGGAAAAATTAAATTTGTTTTGATGTACAAAGTTGATTTTAATCAACCAAGACTAATGCCAAGTTTATACTTGCGCTCCAAAATCCACTGGATTTCACGAAATCCGGAAATACACCCCGGTGTTTACACTTATTTTTTTGTTGATTTCGAACATATCACAATAATCAAGGTAGATGAATATGCGCAGCTGATCGAACATGAACTTTCAAAACAAGTTGTTGTAAATTGAATTAGTCATCAAAAATATACGACAATATAGAACTTTGCAACTATATTTCGAAAATTATCGTACAATTATCTATATATCGTATAAATTGTGTATAGTACTAACAAATGAAAAAATACAAAATGATTTTATCGTTGAGACATAATAATAATACATTTTGATAGATAAAATTTGTGTTCAGATCTTGCAAAATATTAATACTTGCAGCAGTTTTCCCGTTTAGTGCTAAAAATGTGTTCCCGTACTCCGAAATCTAGCAAGATTTGCACTTCTCTTTGAACAAAAATAGCGCCGAATAACACCCTATTCTCCTATTTTTGGCAATACAATTTTGGCCTAGTATAAACTAGCAGCATGTTAATTGGTATCTAGATACGATAGCTATACGTTGATTTTGACATTTCCGCTGCAGTTATTGCAATTTCCGTCATTTTTTCGTTCCCGTATTTTTTAAGAAATTTGTATGGGGAAGCTATTTTTGACAATTCTCTTTTTTTTCTAGCACTACCATTAAAAAAGTACGATAACACAATGAAAATAGCATTGTAACAAAGTAATTTAATATTTCTTTCACATTGTTTACAAATTTTGATACATTTTTTTTTGTTGCAGCAATTGACCATCTACCTTGTTTATTGTGATACGTGAAAAGTGTTGCAACTTTTGGTACTTTTTTAGGTAAAAACGGGGTTGTATATCATGTGTACTGTGATTTCGATGTAATATTTATGATGTCTAAACGATAAAATAATTCGTTTATTTATTTTAGATGGACAAACTGCGATAAAATAATTCTTTATTTGCTCTTTAGTTAGCGTTAGTAGCATAATGTGCTAACATTTTGAGTACTAAATAATAAATTTGTAATTTGACGTGTGTTTTTAGAGACGAATTCTATTTACAAAAAATTCTTTTAAAGTTTCAAATTCGTTCAGATGGGCTGATGCATCTACCTTGGTAATTGTGCTATGAACAAAAATCAGCTGACTGCCATTTAAATCCCCCAAAATGTATATCTAAATGCAATGAGATTTGTACTGGATTTATTAAATCCAGTCGAGGATTTATGGCTAATCTAAATGAGCTATAAATCTTGATGAAGTTGACCAGATTAAGCAGTTGAATCCTGATAATGAAGGTTAACCCCGCAAAAAGCTCTAATATAAACAGCATATAAGTCGGGCTAGGAGAATGCAATCCGATCTACCGAGGTACAAATTGTAACGTTTACGGGGAATGTTCGGGTTAACTAGTTTTAGAAATGTTCCGGATGATTGCCAATTTAAAAGGTATTTTGCGTGTTGCTTAGATTTATACACGCTGAACAAACTGAAGTGAAAACATGGCATTTCTGAGACGTGTTGTAAATTTAGTGCTTCTTTCGCAGTCATGTCGGCGAAATCATTGCCTTTGATACTAGAGTGAGAAGGTATCCATAATATAAGAACCGTACATTGTCTCGGAATATGGATAACATCGTCGTAGATGTTTCCTTTGTTTTTGAGAAGAGCTTTAGCTACACTAAGGTTATCGATGCATATCAAGGGTTTTTCTCCTTTTCTGGCCAGAGAAATTGCTGTTTTAACAGCGCATAGCTCGGCCGTGAAAATACCAGTATAGTTAGGTAAACGAGATTTACAAAGGGGTAAGAAATTGTTAGTTGATTGTTGCATGATTACAGAGAATGATGTGCATTCCCCGTTGAACGAGCCATCTGTGAATAATAGTAAGTTTGGATCAAATAATGAAATTTTTTCATGTAAAAGTTTTTCATAGCATATTTTACTTGTGGAGTCCTTTCTAAAAAATGATAAGGTGGTATCGATCGCAACAATGTTGCCACTATGAGAGTTTTGAGTAGGTTTGGGAGGAAGAGGTATTCCGAAAGAGTGAAGTACATTTAAGACTTTGTCGATAGAGGACAAGGGTAATCTGTTGTTTGTATTTACATGATCCCAAAATTTGCAGTGAAGAGCATGAGAACGTAGAGTAAGATCTTTACTGCCCAGGCTAATGGAGAATTTATCTAAAAGAAGTCGGAAATCATTATATTTTCCCTCAACGTGTAAGGCTTCTAGAGGTGTAGATCGAAGAAGACCCGTTGCAGTTCTGAAACATTTGTTTATGGCTACGTCGATCTTTTTTATATTAGTATTTGAAGTAAATCAGTAAATAGTTATGCAATGTGAAATTGTGCCAAAAACCAAGGATCTGCAGATATCAATCGCTGTGTCTATGTGGGGGCCTTTTGTTTTTGAACAGATGAGACGAAGAAGATTGTTAATCTTGCCAAGTCTTATCTGCAAGTGTTTTATGTGATCATTCCATAGCAAATTTTTTGTAAAATGTAGACCTAAAATTCGCATGTGATTATCGACGTTAAATACATTACCATCAAGACACATGGAAGAATACTGACAACTTCTTTTACGACATACATGAAGAGCATCAATTTTACTGGTGGGGATGACAGCTCCCACTTTTTTAGACCATACCTGAATTGAGTGATTGAAGTTTTGCAAATGATGTTCCACTTCTCTCTGGTCTCCAGAAGAGACAGCGAAAATATTATCGGCAAACACTCCAACATAGTCAAGTCCAGGTAAGGTTTCTAGTATTTGGCATAGAGAGTTAACGTAGATGTTGTAGAGAACGACTGATAGGGGTGAGCCTTGAGGTACGCCGTTTTCGATAGCAAAAGTGGTTGAAAGGTAACCATCAACTCTGACCAGCATGCGACGAGAGGAGAGAAAAGATTTCAACAATGATACGAATTGGGATTGCACGCCCCAACTATGGAGTTCTGTTAGTATATTCGGGTATGTCACGCGATCAAAAGCCTTTTCTAAGTCCTCGGAGATAACGATACTATGTTTTCTACGGTGAAGATTGTTACGTAAAATCGATTCAAGGTCATGACACAGTGTGTGCACCCCGTGCAGTGGACGAAAAGCATGCTGGATATGGGAGAAACGGTTTTTGCTGTATTCCGATAGGCGTTGTGATAGAATCTTCTCAAAGACCTTCGAAAGAACTGGAAGTAGGGAAATGGGTCTATATCCTTCCAGTGAGCAGGGATTTTTCCCTTGCTTTGGAATAGGACAGAGGATGGCCAATTTCCAGTCATGAGGCAGTATTCCGTTTTGTATTATATTGTTGTATAATCTGCAAATTCGTTGTTTTATTGCATTTGGGGCATTACGTATCATTGAGTACGTTATTTTGTCAAATGATGGAGTGGAGCCTTTGAGTGTTCTAAGTGTAGCGTTTAGTTCTTCAACGAATAATGTCTTTGTTAGGTTATGGTTGGTACTATTAACCATGTTAGGATTGTTTATTACAAAGGTATATTTTGCAGAAGAAATGGACGGATCAAAAGCTGAGTCAGCACTTATAGAGCTCCAAAAAGTACCGAAAGCATTTGCTATGGACTCTGGATGTGAAATGGTACTATTGTTAATATTAATACTTGAAAAGGCATTGCATTTCGGATTCCTTAAATTTGTAACTTTACTCCATAGATGGCGTATATCCATCATTGGGTTTAGAGAATTTAGAAAGCAATTCCACGTCAATCGTTTTGCTAGTCTGCATTCTCGCTTAACCAAAGCGCACATTTTTCTGTAGAACAGACAATTTTCGGTGTTCCTGGCTCTTTTAAATAACCTCCAAGCATGTTGTCTTTTTCGAATAAGCTTTGCTATTTCACTATTAAACCATATTGGTTTCGACCTATTTTTTGGCTTGCGACTGATTGGAATCGCTTCATTAGCCGATTTACGGAAAAGCCGTTTCATATTAGACGCTTCTTTATTTATGTTCTCTGATTCAGTGAAATCAGAGTTATACTGTTCTAACTTAGACTGAAAAAGTGGCCAATTTGCTTTGGCATCGATAAAACGTGGGATAAACTTTTTTGTTGGAATCGGTATATTGTTTGAAATGAGGATGGGAAAGTGATCCCCAACTTCAGGTAATGGCAATGTATTCCAGAAAAAAGAAGAATCAAGATCTGAGTTACACATAGATACATCGATCGCTGTGAGAGTATGACGGGTGCTCAATAAAGTGGGGGAACCATTATTGAGGATGACTAGTCCATGATTATTAGCAAATTCTTCCCAAATCAAACCACCTTGAGAGGTGTTTGATGAGCCCCAAAGTGTGTTTTGAGCATTCAAGTCGCCGAGCAGAAAAGTATGATGTGAAAGAGGAACATTAATGAGATCAACAATGTCAGATGTTAATGACAAATCATATTCTTTGTAGACATTAATAATATGTAGAGGCAACCCGCAATCTAAAAACAATGATTGAAAAAGTAGTGCTCCTGTTGAGTTATAAGTATTCGTAACATTAATGTTGTTTTTAACAAAAATTGCAATTCCTGATTTATTATATTTGTAGTTTTTGTTGTGGTGGAAGGCCGCATAGCCTGGAACGTGTAAAAGATGCTTATTTAGCTCTGTGATGTGAGTTTCTTGTAGAACTATGACACTGGGATTGTGCATAGTAACAATCAATTCTAAAGCGAATTTGTGACAAGTGAAACCTTGGATGTTCCATTGTAAAATAGTAAAGTTAGAGTTCAAATCCATAAGATAAATTAAAAAGAAAAAATTAAATAATCTATATAATTATTAATGAGATTGAAGATTGATTATGAAGACATTGAGATGTCATCAATGTCCGTAATTTCTGGTCGTCTGTTGCTTATTTTTGCTGGTATGTTTGATGTTGTTGTGTTTTCTGCGGGTAAGCTGTTTGAGGCTTGTTGATGATTTAGTTGTTGTTGTTCTTTACCCTGCGTTTACAAATGACAGGACAGTTGACTTCATGTATTGGTTGTCAAAATCCCAAAACTTGCCTTTGTGACGTAGGCGTCCAGACAACTGCAAAAACAGTTGTAAAATTACGAATGAAAATCATCGAATTCCTTTTGTTTTCCGTTCACATATTTTGTTTTTGTTCATGTTCTCTTGTTTTCAACACATTTCAATTATTATCTCACACATTTTTACAAAAAAGTTCAAAATTTTGTTAACCCGGCTGTCTGTGAAAGAATGATGGACAGCTGGTAGCCAAACGACAAATGTATGTATGTGTTAGTAAATCAGAGTTGTATTTGAAGACAAACTGTCTAGTGTAAACGCCTAGTTAGCTTTTATTGTTGATACTTGAGAGGAGAATTTTGAAAGTAGGTGCTCTTTAAAAGTGTTCGTGCTTGTTGTGACGGAGTGTTGGTTAGATTGGTTTGTTTGTTTAGATGGTGTTGGTGATGATGACTTGGGGGCTGATGTTGTTGATGATGAAGAGTGAGAATTCATGTTTGAAGAAGAGGAGAATGATGTTACAACAGCTGATGTATTGCTGGTATTTGACGTTGATGTAGATGACGTTTTATCTTCAGAGAGGTTTTGAGTGTTTTTGTTGTTTCTCACCATTTGTGAATAGAGCCTTTTTGGAATATGTGGTTTTATGAGATGAACATCGGGGTCACTTCTAAAAATCTTCCATGCCTCGCGATTGGTACATCTTTGTTTTATTTTTATCTTATTTACGGATTTATGAGTAAAAAAAGTAGGACAAGTATTATCGTGGGATGTGTGAGTTTCGTTGTTGCAGTTAACGCAGAATTTTCGGTTACACGTGCTGTGTGGTGGTGGCAAGCCGCATTCTTTACATACCTCTGTATTTTTGCTGTGATTCTTTGTATGACCCAGTTTTTGACACACTTTACATTTAAGTGGATTGGGAATGTATTCTCTGACTGGAATCGTACGCCAACCAATATCAATATAGCTCGGAGGATGTATGAGATTGAAAGTTATGACAGCTCCGCCAGTAGCGACCAAATTGTTATCTTCATATTTCATAAACTTCCCTACTCCTATTACATTGAACTCGGCCAGATCCTGCATAATGTCTTCTTCTGGTATAGTTTTTATTTTGTCACAAAAGATTAATCCTTGTGAATAATTAAGTGTGGGATGTGGCTTTATGTTTACGGGGACTACGTCGATATATTTGGCTTTTAAAAACTTATCGAATGCTTTGAGATTATTAGCTTTGATAAGCAAGTCTCCACTGCGAAGTTCGGATATCTCACTGTACTCACGGCTTATATGCTTTATTCCTCGTCCTATTTGAAAAACGTTGTAGGAGGCTAGTGGTCTCACTTCAACCGAAGGATCAGTGCTTGCAGCAGAAGCAATTAAAAACCTGGGAACATCGTCGTAGTTAGGGGTTTTGGTTGGAAGAGGTACAAAATCTGTTGCTTCTCATCGAGATCTTTTGTTTGTACGGTTTGGCTTCTGTTTGTCACGATCCGGGTCAAGTACAGCGTACCTGTTTAAATTTGGGGGGTACACCCCATTCATGACGAGGAAGTTTTAATCTTTCAGGCAATTAAAAGTTTTATTAAATGGTATAGAAAAACAATTGAAACACGTGTGGAAAAAGAAGAAGATAAATAAGCACTCTCAAATTAATCAGCTGCTAGAGAACAAAACGATGTTTGCTCATCAACCGTTTGATGAGAACTGTTATACGTGACATTTATATCAAAGTTCTGTAGAAAGTGTATATGAGAATTATATACAACCAAATCAAAAATGTCACTAACAACCATGTAATGCTCTTCCAAAAGAGTATTCTGTTATTCGATAGGGCGATCATTTGACAAATTTAAGAAAAAATGTAAACAATCGTCAAATGATCACCGTTGGGAATCACAGAAGATTAATCCACAATTTGGAGAAATGTTATACCCCGGTTACACTTAACCGGATTAACCCGGTGGGTTTGGATTTTAAATGTCAATTGACATTTACAATTGACAATTTGGAGTTGACATTTAAAATCCAAACCCACCGGGTTAATCCGGTTAAGTGTAACCGGGGTATAACATTTCTCCAAATTGTGGATTAATCTTCTGTGATTCCCAACGGTGATCATTTGACGATTGTTTACATTTTTTCTTAAATTTGTCAAATGATCGACCTATCGAATAACAGAATACTCTTTTGGAAGCGCAAACGTCAAATAAATCCTCTCGAAGTGGGTTAACCCGGCAAAAAAAATCTAGTGTAACCGTACTATTAGCAGGGATAGTATGTGTAAATTTTCGAAAATTGAGAATGTATGTGTGAGTTTTTCAAGACTGATGAAAATCAAAATAGTTTTGATGTCAAAGTGAACCCCCATCAGCCTGGGTGAATTGTGTTTATTTCCAAATTGTCAATATACAATTTTCAAAAACAAAGGAGCAAGTTGAATGTAGTGGCTGGATTTAAAACTTTTTCCACAGAAAGTTTTCAAAAATTAAATTTTTGTCGAAAATAGCAGGCCTTCGGACGGGATTTAAAACTTTCTCCTATGGACAGATGCTAAACAGTGCTAACGCGATCATAACTTTTTCAAAATTATTTTTTTTTGTCAAAAATCATAGGTGTTTTCTGAAGTTTCGAAGCCTATATTTCGACGCCGGCGCTTTTTTTGACATTTCTTTGTTTACATGTCAAACAAATACATTGACGCATTTTTAATCCCAGCCAGCATTTGGGAGTAAGTTTCTCACTTCCTCTATCATAAGTAATCGCATTCTGAACTTCTTTTCTATAAAATAGCGATCTTTTATCATTTTACAATAACAAATGCATTGCTGTCCCTTTTTGAACTTTTTGAACTACCTAGTGCCAGAAAAGGAGATCGAAATTCTATTATTGATTGTTTACACAAACAATGTCTACTACTTACGACTATCGCGTGGGCAGACACTTTTTCTGGTCAATGCATACACTTCGATTGTTTACGTTCATTTGAGGCGTGTACAACCTTAAACTAATATAAGACTTTAGTCTATCTGGTGTTTATAATGTACGATGGTGCAGTGGTAAGCATGTTCGCTTTGCATTCTTAAGGTCATGGGTTTGATTCTCAGGCCAGGCAACATAACATTTTTAAAAGTACATAAATTAATGAAGATGACAATTTCATCTAAGGATAGTTCTTTCAAAACGTACGTAATTTGGAACATTAATTAGAATAGTAAAAAGATAAAAATTAAAATAATAACAACAGATAAAAAGAAAAATGAAAAAATGTTTTTTTTTCGTCACAACCAATTTTATCGCTAAAAGTACTTCTAGGAAGTCTCGAAAGCGACATTCACAAGTAGTGTCGTGGACGTGGTTCATTTCTTCCCGAACGGTGTGCCCACTTCAATTAGAATGCGAGATCGCGGATGTGTATTTATATCGCCTGGGAGTGGCTGCTTCGGGTAATGGGCGATAAAAAATGCTTTCTGGGATGCGACCCATACACTGTGGACACGCAGGACAGCATTTGTAATAGTATTAGTAAATTTTGAAGCATTTGTCAATGTATATGTGAATATTTTTTGCAGGATCCCAATAGAAAGTCGAATCGTTGATGACATTTTCGTCGACGATTCGTTGACGAAATCAATGAAATTGTCATGTACGACAACTTGCATGACCATGTCTTGCATTGTGTCTTGGCAACAAACCCAAAAAATGCTCAAAAAAGCGAGCTTTGAAATAATTGTACATATGTTCATATACATATTTATGAAAATATTCAATTTTCAATTTGTAATAAATTTAATGTTAAAAAATCATAAAATTTGGAAACCGCGTCACGATGTATTATTCATACAAAGTGCATTAACTAAAACGGTAAGTAAGATTAAGTAGATTAAATTACATTAAAAGTAATTGTAGTTATTCTTTAAATATGTGGATTTAGGTTGAAGGCATGACGACTTTGAAAATCGCAATATGAAGCAGATGGTATATGGTAAGATTTTCGAATATATTAGTGATTAATTACAACAGTCATATATTTTGTTTTGCAGAGTCCACAAAGTGAACGAGATCGCCCCCTCAGTCGTCTGAGGAAAGAAGTGAGGCGCGGTAAAGCTGGAAGAAAGTGCTGACTTGCAGAACATGCGGGAATTAAGTATAATTAATTTAAGATACAATTTGTAGACATAATATACATATTTTATAATTTAATAAAAATAAAAATTTGACACACGACAACAAACTGAAATTGTCTTTAATAGGGTCGTGAATGACAAATAGCAAGACATTGTCTGTAAAACTGTCGTCAACGACTTATTGCAAGACAGTGTCTGTAAAGTTGTCATCAACGACTATCTGCAAGACAGTGTCATGTACATTGTCACCGACGACAACTTCGCTTACCCTGTCGCCCAAGTTGTCGTGCATGAATAGGCGGACATTTGTGTGAAAATGTCGTCAACAATCCCAAAGGGCTGTCTGCAAAGAGTCGTGAACGAATTGGGTATGTCGTGCACGATTCATCAATGTTGTCTCGAAGACACTTTCTATTGGGATAGAAATCCAAACTATTTTGATTTTGGAAATGAAACCCTTTCAATCCGATGAATTTTGTTTATTTTCGAAGTAATCAAAAAACAATGATTGAAAATAATAAATATTTTTTGGAGGAAATTAACAATTTTTGAAAACTTCAACTAAAAACCGTGTTTTGGAGGAAAATTTATCATTTCTGGAATGTGGATTGAAGGAATGCCACACACTACTCAATCTTACACGTACAAAAAGGATTCATCGGCAGCAGCAGTTTGGTAGTAAATGTATGGGCCGCATAAGGCGTCCACTCACCTATCAGTCCGCCCGACAACATTTGTGAATGTATGTGTGACTCACCTATCAGTCATGCTGTCGGGCCGATGAACCCTTTTCCCTGCAAACCATTGGAAGATTGTTGGACGATTTTTGATCAGATTATTCTTCTGCGCTTCTTTCCGGCGATCTTTTATATAAAATTCACCCACGCGAGTAATTTGCCATTCGTAGACGATTCTCAAAAATTATTGTGTATAATCAATCGTTACGACGAATCTTCTGCTATGCTTCTGGGCGATCTTTCCACGAATTTGTATTATGTTCCGCTATTGTTAGAGCAGACGAATAATATATTATTCTTCCGAACCCCGATCACGCGATTGTTACTAAAATTTTTGATTTGGTTGCTTATAATTCTCATATACACATTCTACATAACTTTGGTATAAATGGCACGTATAATATTATGAGTATTGACAAACACAACACATGTCTGGGTTTTGCCAAGTGAAATTAAGAAATTGCCCGAGAACCAGTATAAACGGCATAAGATGAATGTAGTGGCTGAACTCAGAAAATTTTGAAAATTTGTCTACAGGTACTTCTTGGAATGCTGATTACGCAAATATATATATCATGTTTGGGAAGTCCGTATTTCCCGAGATATAGGCTTCGAAACTTCAGAAAACACCTATGATTTTTGACAAAAAAAAAAATAATTTTGAAAAAGTTATGATCGCGTTAGCACTGTTTAGCATCTGTCCATAGGAGAAAGTTTTAAATCCCGTCCGAAGGCCTGCTATTTTCGACAAAAATTTAATTTTTGTCGAAATTGGACAGATGCTAAACAGTGCTAACGCGATCATAACTTTTTCAAAATTATTTTTTTTTTGTCAAAAATCATAGATGTTTTCTGAAGTTTCGAAGCCTATATCTCGGGAAATACGGACTTCCCAAACATGATATACAGTGTTGGTCACAGAATTAGCACACCCCGTTGGGGCAAAATGATTTCAGGCGGCTAAGAGTTTTGATAGGGCAAATTGAAATATTTTTGTAAACAAAATCCTTTTCTATAATGTATTTAACATATTTAATGATATAAGTGGGTAGTATTATCAGTGGTTTTTTGAAAATAAAAGTTTTGTGAAGACGCCCAAATTATCAAGGGGACATATAATTAGCACACCCTACGATTTTTAATTTAACTCAATTAATATACAAAAATTAATTTATATTGAAGTTAATTCATATTCAAAACGTATTGAACAAATCATTTTTTGAAAGAAAAAATAATTTATCATCCCGGAATCTCAAAATATATCCCAATAGCGGACCCTTTTTCGTAATGAACACTTAAACGTCAGAAAGTCGCCGAAACTTAAAAAACAAATGTACAAATGGATCTGAAATTATTGGAATTGTTAACCGATTACCGAAATTTAAATATAAAGTACAAAAACTTTTCAAAAAGTGTTTAAGGTCGATGATTCATTCAAGAAAATTTTCGATTTGTATGGGGTTTATAGAAAAAAGATCAATAAAATGCACCCTTATGTGACGAAGGATCGACTTATAACACCATTTGTAATTCAAAATTACACGTCTGAATAACACCAAGGACCTATCATTACAAAACAGCCAAGCAAGCACTAGATGAACACGTAGCACATGGGTATGTTTAATGGTATAACCCCTTTCTGACCATAAAGGATTTTGAGGTTTGCTGAAATTGGTTAAAATCCCTGAAAGTAGGCATATACTATTCAAGATAAATGTTTTCTGGATTATTGATTTTAAATTTAATCGGTTTAAGCTCCGGGAAACATATTTTCTTGCGGTCTCACTAGACTATCTCCCATTTGCCTTTTGTTTAGAAAATTATTGAAATTTGCGTAGGTACCATAGAGATGAACATAGGTTTATCGTGGCATACACCACAACATATCGGTAAAATTCAGTCCAGATGGATAAGTATTTATAAAATCAATAGCGCAAAGCATCATATTCCAGCTTTTTAATAAAAATTTTGGCGTTACGAAATAAGTCCCCAATGAAATAAGTCCCCAAACTGAAAATGAAATAAGTCCCCAAATTTGGGGCGTTATTTCATAATGAAATAAGTCCCCAAAAATTTAAATGAAATAACTACCCAACGAAATGAAATAACTCCCCAAAATAAAATGAAATAACTCCCCAAATTTGGGGACTTATTTCATTATGAAAGAAGTCCCCAATTTTAAAAATGAAATAATTTCCCAAAAACTTTCATCGATTGTTATGTTTTTTTGTTCGTATGCAGCAAAAATAGTAATTGATAACATATACAGTTATACAACATCAATTAAGATACAAATTTTCTAGGCAACAAGGCCACTTGAAGGCGTTATTTTGTTCTGCAATTGAGTTATTTTTCAAAGATTTTATTTTCATCTGAAAAACAAACTTTTCGAATTTCCTCTTGGGAAATATTTACTTTTGATACCACATTTGTACACATAACGTTTCTCTCATATATTATCCAAGTTAAAAAGATTTGCACCGTTATCTTAACGTTTTCCAATAACTCTGTTGACTTATCTATTTCTTTGAAATATTAAGAATTTGAATGTAAATTGTTTTGTTGTGAAAATAGGTTGATATTTTGGTATGAAACAAAAATTCGCGCGAATTTTAGTTTCATACCAAAATATCAACCTATTTTCACAACAAAACAATTTACGATCAAATACGATGAATGGTAGTACGAGTAGTTGTTTGTGGGAAAAAGGACGTGTCTTGGTTTCAAGTTAAAAATTCGCGCGAATTTTTAACTTGATACCAAGACACGTCCTTTTTCCCACAAACAACTACTCGTACTACCATTCGTCGAAAACGATTTACTTTCACAATAATATTTCCCTATGCTTTTAGTTATATATATTCCTTCTTCATTCTAATGACTAAGCTCCATATATTTTTGTTAAACAAACTTTCCATCTTCCACATTCACTCTTGATTTGCAACCTTTTATGTTGCAAATGCAGGTGTTGTGTGTAAATCATTTTTGGAATATATAATACCTTCGAACTTTTTTCTCAGCGGCAATAATTTCGCTTCCATACTGATCAGTAGACGCTCTTCAAAAAACTACTTGATAAGCAATAACTACATGACAAAGCACAACGACTGCGTGGTAAGTCCAGTGGGATATAATTTGCAATTTTAGAAAAATGAGATAAGTCCCCAAATTAATTTTTGGGGATTTATTTCATTTCTAAATTTGGGGAGTTATTTCATAATGAAATAAATCCCCAAATTTTTGTATGAAATAAATCCCCAGAAAATTGAAATAAATCCCCAAAAATTTAAATTATAGTTGTTGTTGTTTTGTGTATAAAATTTTGGGGACTTATTTAATACGGCGTTTATATTATAGTTTTTTGCAGGGTTAACCTTCTTTATGAGGATTTGTTTGAAGTATATACAATGGAAATGACATTTGAAACCCAGACCCACTGGGTTAACCTTGTTATATATAAACGGCCTATCATTTTCAGTTTGGGGAGTTATTTCATTGGGGACTTATTTCCTAACGCCAAAATTTTTGTGTCAAACGGACTTTGCAGATGCAAACTGCTGGTGGGTACATCCCACTATTCGCAAAATTTACAAAGATGAACAAGAATATGATGTTTTATTTGATGTTTCTATGAACTACTTGCCTCAATGAACTTGTTTACATGTGAGAAAATCGATAAAAAACACTAAAAAAAAAATGAAATTTCCATCAGTCCTTGGGACCCAAGGTGTACCCCATATAACTCCCTTCTGACACTGAAATTTTGGAGACTGGTGGTGAGTATAACTAGCAGACTGGAACTTATTCCCAAAAGAAAGGGATTTAAAACTGAATATGGACTAAAATATTGAAACTATTCACAATATTAGTGATTCTTTTAAGGTATGCTAATTACGTGGCCAGTGAATTTAGGATATTTTTTACATTTTTGGAGGTTATTCAAATTGACAGTTATGTTTCAGTTTCTGTATTGCGTTGTATTCTTTAAGCATACTTCTGAGAATATATTAGTACAAATACTTTATTAAATACAACTACTTTTGAAGGTATTTTTAGGCAAAATAAATGTTGGTACTGGGGTGTGCTAATTGTGTGACCAACACTGTATATATTTGCGTAATCAGCATTCCAAGAAGTACCTGTAGACAAATTTTCAAAATTTTCTGAGTTCAGCCACTACATTCATCTTATGCCGTTTATACTGGTTCTCGGGCAATTTCTTAATTTCACTTGGCAAAACCCAGACATGTGTTGTGTTTGTCAATACTCATAATATTATACGTGCCATTTATACCAAAGTTATGTAGAATGTGTATATGAGAATTATAAGCAACCAAATCAAAAATTTTAGTAACAATCGCGTGATCGGGGTTCGGAAGAATAATATATTATTCGTCTGCTCTAACAATAGCGGAACATAATACAAATTCGTGGAAAGATCGCCCAGAAGCATAGCAGAAGATTCGTCGTAACGATTGATTATACACAATAATTTTTGAGAATCGTCTACGAATGGCAAATTACTCGCGTGGGTGAATTTTATATAAAAGATCGCCGGAAAGAAGCGCAGAAGAATAATCTGATCAAAAATCGTCCAACAATCTTCCAATGGTTTGCAGGGAAAAGGGTTCATCGGCCCGACAGCATGACTGATAGGTGAGTCACACATACATTCACAAATGTTGTCGGGCGGACTGATAGGTGAGTGGACGCCTTATGCGGCCCATACATTTACTACCAAACTGCTGCTGCCGATGAATCCTTTTTGTACGTGTAAGATTGAGTAGTGTGTGGCATTCCTTCAATCCACATTCCAGAAATGATAAATTTTCCTCCAAAACACGGTTTTTAGTTGAAGTTTTCAAAAATTGTTAATTTCCTCCAAAAAATATTTATTATTTTCAATCATTGTTTTTTGATTACTTCGAAAATAAAAAAAATTCATCGGATTGAAAGGGTTTCATTTCCAAAATCAAAATAGTTTTGATTTCTATCCTGCAAAAAATATTCACATATACATTGACAAATGCTTCAAAATTTACTAATACTATTACAAATGCTGTCCTGCATGCCCACAGTGTATGGGCCGCATCCCAGCAAGCATTTTTTATCGCCCATTACCCGAAGCAGTCACTCCCAGGCGATATAAATACACATCCGCGATCTCGCATTCTAATTGAAGTGGGCACACCGTTCGGGAAGAAATGAACCACGTCCACGACACTACTTGTGAATGTCGCTTTCGAGACTTCCTAGAAGTACTTTTAGCGATAAAATTGGTTGTGACGAAAAAAAAACATTTTTTTCATTTTTCTTTTTATCTGTTGTTATTATTTTAATTTTTATCTTTTTACTATTCTAATTAATGTTCCAAATTACGTACGTTTTGAAAGAACTATCCTTAGATGAAATTGTCATCTTCATTAATTTATGTACTTTTAAAAATGTTATGTTGCCTGGCCTGAGAATCAAACCCATGACCTTAAGAATGCAAAGCGAACATGCTTACCACTGCACCATCGTACCTTATAAACACCAGATAGACTAAAGTCTTATATTAGTTTAAGGTTGTACACGCCTCAAATGAACGTAAACAATCGAAGTGTCTGCATTGACCAGAAAAAGTGTCTGCCCACGCGATAGTCGTAAGTAGTAGACATTGTTTGTGTAAACAATCAATAATAGAATTTCGATCTCCTTTTCTGGCACTAGGTAGTTATTCAAAAAGTTCAAAAAGGGACAGCAATGCATTTGTTATTGTAAAATGATAAAAGATCGCTATTTTATAGAAAAGAAGTTCAGAATGCGATTACTTATGATAGAGGAAGTGAGAAACTCACTCTTAAATGCTGGCTGGGATTAAAAATGCGTCAATGTATTTGTTTGACATGTTAACAAAGAAATGTCAAAAAAAGCGCCGGCGTCGTCAAAACGTCAAATTCAAAAATTGTTAACTTTAAAACCCAAAACTGAGCGTTGTTGTGTGCAACACAGAAATAGAACAAGAGAAATTTTCTGACGTCAATGCCAAACGCAAAATTTTACCCAAACGTTGGATGTGTTTACAGAACTGGTGAGTTTTTTTTTCTTGATTTTTAATCAGTGTTTGATTGAAGCGATTTCAACTTTTATTAAATTTATTAAGATAAGGTTAGGTTAAAGGAAGCGGAGCTGTCTTATTAGACAGCCTAGTATAGAGCTGAAAAAGAAATTATGGAAAATATACACAGAGTACCAGAATATGTATGTATGTATATAGAGGTTAGGGTTTAGATTTGCCAATGGAAGAGTATTTATAAAGATAAAAAAATGACTTTAAACAATTTCATCATTATTATAGGTTTCAAACCTAAATATATATGCATCTAATTTAATTAGCAAGCCAGATATCAGATGTACAATCACCGCCAGGATAACGCATTTCATGTGGCAAACTTGGTCCATAGGGTTCTTTACCGAAATCCACAAGGAAATTTTCATCTAACTTCATGCCACCATTTTCAACGTCAATATCAATTTTAACAATGTGACCACCTTTTTGGACCATTTTTGGATACATCTGTAATTAAAATTAAACGTTGCAATTATCTCCTCTCGTCTTTAAAAACAGGGCTCATACCATTTTATCCCATGATGAGAAGAGTGATGAAGAAACATATAAACGTTTGCCATCCAATGATAATTGCATCATTTGAGGACCACCTTCCAAACGGCGACCCTTTACAATGCATGGCTCAGGACGTTCCTGGAAGAACATAATTGATGTCAATAATAATGCTAAAAATGTAGTTATGAAATTCTTTAAAATTACCTTTAATTCTTTATCCTCAATCACCTCCACATCTTCCAAATCTTTACAAATTGCACCACCCAAAAATACTTGACCAACTAATTTTGGATTTTCTGGATCAGTAATATCGTATTGACGCAAATCACCATGACGCCATAAATTTATGTACAAATAACGATCATCTAGGGAGAGTATAATATCTGAGACCATGCCACCAATAGCTTGAGGTTCACTATCACCAAATTTCACCAATTTAGTTGGTACATCAATGACTTTTTTGCAATCAAATTCATCGCTATTTTCCTTCTTTTTGAAATAGAATACGTTTGCATTTAGACAACAACCGACAAAGCCTTCGGCACGTTTGGGATCATGCATAAAACGTATCTCAAGTGGTGTAAAGCCATCCATACCCAAATCAATAGTTTGATAGAGGGTACGGCTGGACCACTTGAAAAAGTTTATACGGCATCCGTATTGTGTTAGATCATTGAGATCTTCATCTTTCCAACCTCTGAAAAAATGTTAACTTTGTTATTAGGTCTAAAAATATTAATAATATTATTATTAAAAATTAAATTGAAAAATATTATTTTAAATAATGTAAAATATTCTTTAAATAACCCTATTATAGCTCTCAAATATTGTTTACTTTTCCATGTCTTTGGGCCTGAACGTCGCATTTGTAGTTATGTAAGACCTTGAAATGTTTTTTAATCCACATTTATGGTCCTGAGAATCCTGAAAGTCTTTGACAAAAAGTATTATTTTAATTTTTTTTTTTTGCTCTAAAATAATTCATTTTATAGCTCTCAAATTCCCTTTGGCCCTAGTAGTCTTTGTTATAGTCCAATTTTCCGTTTTCGAAAGATGTTCAAATTATTTATTTAAAACTCCACATCTAAGTCTCAGAAAATTTGTACAAGTTATTTTTAAAAATCAACATTTATTCCTCTGAAACTCCTTGAAAAATGGTCCTTAAAATGCTACATAAAAAGTCCACGTTTGGGCCAATGAAAGCCCTTGAAAATTTCTCCTTAAAATATCCTTTCCAAAATATTCTAAAAAATCACTTCTTACCTTCTGAATTTCTTTGGGGCACCCCATTCGGATGATACCATTACATCAAAATATGGCTGATACCAAAAATCATAGCCACAGTAGGGTTTCTTATCACCCTTTATCCATGTACCAACACAATTGAATTCCGAGTCGAACAATATAAAATCACATTTAGCATTACCCTCAGCATCACCCATAACCGAGATCATTATATTGCCATCTGCCAAACAATGAGTTGTATGGGGAGCAGTCACATTATGACTTTTCAAGACATCCCCATCGATTACTTTACAAATTTCTGGTTTTCTTGGATCCGTAGCAACATCCAAAACATAAATAAAATCTGAATTCACCGAGGGCAAAACAAGCCTGTCACGTTTGGGTATACGTTTGGCATTCTTATCAACATAGTAACAGCTGGAACAAGCATTCCAACCGGAATGGTGTAATTCGTTGCCGGTGCGATTGGTGAAAGTGCGATGGATAATCTATATTAAAGTGGACAAGCAAAAACAACAGATAAATACAATATAAAAACAATGAAAGGCAAAAAAAGTACAATCAAATAAAACATGCCTGACAATATGTGGGACTCTCGGGATCTACATCAACCGTTGAAAGATAGTCGCCATGAGGTTCATCCAAATTCGGTTGTATCGTTACCGTGTACAATACTTTCTCTCGGGGACCATTTTTCATGGCATCAATAGGCGTTGGATAGCCGGGTCCATGGCAACATTCTAGAAAATATAAACCACTTGAATATTTACTGCGCAAAATGATCTCTTTAATGGTGGAACGTGTTAAAAATATAAATTCATTGTACTTTCGATCTTACTTTGGTCACTCATTTTGCTTTTTCTGTCCACAAACTTTGCGACGAACTTCTGAAAGCGTAATTTCTTCTTCTCCAATCAAAATAGAACTGAACTCAAGATTCGCCAACAAGAACCAATTCATATTTCAGGTGTTATCTGCATTCATTCTCCGTATCCATACACGTACCATACCAAAGAGAACCTCCCAAACACAGATAAGAAAGAGTTCAAGCACTTGTATTAAAAAAAAAGAGAACAACAAAATGATCGAATTGTTTATGACCACAAGTGCACGGGCATTGTTGATAAACAAATACAGACGACACCGGTTTAATATGGTAGATAAGTAAAGTAATTCATTGGAACTATGGCTCTATAGAATAATCTCGCTTGTGTTCAGCAAAAAGTAGACATCATATCATTAGAAAACTCATTAATGTTATTGATTTAAAACGAGAATGTGTTATCTGCCAATATTTGGGCTGTTGTTGTTGCAAGAGTTACTTTGGGTATTTGGGTTATTAGCAGCAGTTAAATACATTCATTAGAACCCGTTTCTGGACAAAATAGACAAAAGGGAATACAGTAGTTTTGAATAAATAAAGTGTTAAATGCTGATACACTCGAAACATTCATGTTCGTTATTACAAGTTACTTTTTGTTATTTATTGGTCTGTTCCAGAAACTGCAAGAAGCTACTATTTTTTACTACGATAACATTTTTTCCTGTATGTTATCGAAAAAATAGTACAAATTAGTAGATTCTTGCAGTAATGGAACAGACCAATTATTAATCCCAAGGCAGCGGGTTCTTTCGTACCGGATTGACCCGGAACAACACAAAACCAATGTTCCGGCCAGCGGCTGCCTCAGTGTGTACATGTTCGTATTTGTTTCGTTTTTCTGTATTGGGAGCAGCATATCCCGGAATGCCTGCTCCGAATTCTATTGGTCCGAGCCGGGACGGAGGAAAACCCAGGACCAATATATCTGTGCTCAATTTGTCACATCCGCATCTTCACCCACATCCAACCTTCGGTGAGATGCAATAGATGTCAGGAGTGGGTGCATCTAAGGGGTTGCTCTGGACTCGTCCACGTGAGGGACTACGACAGGGACTATGTTGCTGCATGCTGTGTGAACACAGTCCCCAGTGAGTCGTCGTCGGATTACGAGACTCCCTCGTCGTCGGATTACGAAACTCCCCCGCAGTCCCCTCGACAACAACCGCACACGCAGCCTTTAGCACCAGCCGTTGTTGTCCCAATCCCCGAAAATGCAGCCTTTTTGCAATTGAATTGCAATGGACTCCGAGGTAAGATCGAGGAGATAGTAGATTTTATGAGTCGGAAGAACATCAAGGTCGCGGCGGTGCAGGAAACCAAGCTGAACAACAACCACAGCCAAAGATCCTTGGGGTAGTTTTCGACAATCTTCTCCACTTCTCTTCGCACGCCACCTACATCAACCAGAAAGTGAAATCCAGGAATAAAGTCCTTAAAGCTTTAGCTGGCACCTGCTGGGGCAGAGATAAGGAGACATTGATAACGACCTATAAGGCCATCGGTCGGTCTGTCTTCAATTATGCTGCCCCGGTTTGGACTTCCTTCCTGAGTGACACCCAATGGAGAATCCTGCAGAGGACGCAAAATAATGCTCTCCGAATTGCTACGGGTTGCGTCCAGATGTCACAGGTGGATCATCTTCATGAGGAGACCAGGATGCTGTCAGTCAGGCAACATAATGTGCTGCTGACTAGACAGTTCCTGCTGGCTAGTCATCAGCCGAGTCACCCTAACCATCACGTAGTGATGGAAGATCCACCACCTAGACGCATCCGTAAGGACTTCAGGTGTTACCGTGATGACATCCAAGACGTCATTCCATCGGACGTCAACCGATTGTCTTACACGGACTCCCTGAACATTGTGCACCAACGGGCGGTCTCCGAAGCCATAAGTGTGTACAAAAACAATAAAGTCCTAAATCAACATCCTCCAGCAATTTCGGATAGTGAGAGGCTTCTTCCAAGGCAAACTCGTTCCATACTGGCACAACTTAGGTCTGGTTACAGTAGCATTCTCAATTCCTACAGAGAACGCATTGTTCCCGGTACCATAAACAGGTGCCCCTCCTGCCATCAAAGCCCTCACGATACTTCACATCTATTCAACTGTGCGTCCGCCCCCACAAATCTAACCCCTGTTGATTTGTGGTCACATCCAATTGAAGTAGCACAATTCCTTCAAATCCTGTTCACACAACTAATTAATAATATATTCCATTTTCTTTTCTTGTTCCATTCTTCCTTTATAATTTTCAGGAAAGAGCTTCCGAATACAACCGAACTGTTACAACAACAACAACCACAGCTTAGAGCATTGTGATGGTTACAATGTTCTGAGGAAAGATCGCACCAGAAGTGGAGGTGGGGGATTGGCTTTCCTATTGCACCAGTCTGTCCAATACAGACCTATCTCCTTGCAAGGTCATAATCGTCTGGTCCTGGGGGATTTTAATGCGCATCATGAGATGTGGCATTCGGCCCTCGGAAACGACCAGAGAGGTACAGCGCTGGCTGAGCAGATTGATAGCTCTACGTTTTGCACGGTCAATGAGGACGCCCCTACCAGAATTAGAGGAGAGTGTCACAGTTCGCCTGACATAACCATCGTGTCACCTGGTCTGACAAATGACGTTACCTGGCAACCCGTCATTTCCCTTGGATCAGACCATCTCCCCATAATCGTCTCCATTAGCAGACCACCCGACTTCATCACCTCTGAACGCCGCACGTTCGTCAATCATAAAAAAGCTGATTGGCCGAGTTTCAGAGAGTTCACCAATCACCGCTTCAGAGAATTGCCTAATCCTTCTGATGTTCGGGTAGCGGAAAGGACGTTCCGGGACATCATCACTGCTGCAGCCGCTCGCCATATCCCTGCTGGTCGAATACCCGAAGTAAGACCAAATTTCCCAGCAGAGGCGACGGGATTAGCAAATGAGCGTGATGAGCTTCGTCGTATCAACCCCAATGACCCCAGAGTCAGGGAGTTGACACTGGAAGTTAACAGGCTGGTCGGCGAGCATAAGCGGAACAAATGGTTAAATCATCTGAAGAGCTGCAACATTGGAGCCGGTATAGGTGAATTGTGGGCAACGGTTAAGTCACTCTCGAACCCTGGAAGAAGATAGGACCTCAGTCACGTTTGGCGACGTTACGTTGACTGACCCGAAGAGGTGCGCAAGTAATTTCAATCGACAGTTTGTCGAGCATCCCGAGAGTGACAGGGCGAAGAGAAGAGTATTACGTCGCATCAGATCTCTTCCTGCCGAGGATGAACCACCACAATTTACAAAGGATGATGTTGCCAATGCCATCAGGAACGCTAAATCATCCAAAGCGTTGGGCCCTGATGGAATCTCCATGGTAATGTTAAAGCAGCTGGATGAGCCGGGAGTCGAGTATCTCACCAAAGTCTTCAACTTGTCGCTAGCCACCCTCGTTGTTCCCGAAGTCTGGAAAATGGGCAGGGTGGTCCCACTACGGAAGCCAGGCAAGGATGCCAGCAAAAGTGAATCGTACAGACCGATTTCGCTTTTGTCGCCCGTAGCAAAGACACTTGAGGTCTTGCTCCTCCCCAGTATCAGAAATAGCTATCAAGTTGCCGATCATCAACATGGATTCCGTAAGCAGCACAGCACGACAACAGCGCTGCACGCCATTACCACATATATCTGTAAAGGACTCAACCAGAGACGGCCGTGCAATAGAACAGTGATGGTGGCGCTTGACTTATCAAAAGCCTTTGATACAGTCAGGCACTCCACGCTGTTTGAGGACATAGAGCAGACAACCCTCCGGCCAAGCTTGAAACGTTGGATAGTCAACTATATGTGTGGACGCCAGTCGTACGTGGAATTCAGGAATAAGAAGTTCAAAACCCGTAGAGTGAAACAGGGAGTTCCCCAAGGTGGGGTGATATCTCCGGAACTGTTTAACCTATACCTCTCCTGTATTCCACCCCCTCCAGACGGCATTGAGATCGTGACGTATGCGGATGATTGCACGATCCTGGCATCGGGTACCTATCCTGATGACATCTGTGAGAGACTGAACAACTATTTAACCAATCTTACCACCTTTTTCCATTCGAGGAATATGCAGATTTCCCCCACAAAATCAACAGCCACTCTGTTCACCACATGGACAGCGCAGTTTGGACGTGAGTTGAATGTCGTGGTCGACGGTAGCAGAATTCCGACCACAAACTGCCCTAAAATTTTAGGGGTCACATTCGACACTACATTCACGTCGTGCGCACACGCCACAGCTATCTGCGACAAGTTGAAAAGTAGGAACAAGGTCCTCAAGTCCCTGGCCGGCAGCACTTGGGGTGCAGATAAAGAAACCTTGTTGGCCACGTATAACGCGATAGGTCGGTCTGTGGTAAGCTATGCGGCTCCAGTCTGGTCCCCGAGATTGTGTGATTCGAACTGGAAAAAGATTCAAACTTGCCAGAATGCCGCCCTGAGAACAGCGACAGGGTGCCTCCTCAAATCTTCAGTGGACCATCTACATGAGGAGGCAAAAATTCTTCCTGTAAAGCAACACAATGAGATGCTTTCGTTGCAGTACCTGCTTGGATGTTATCGTGTGAGCCATCCCAATCACCATCTTGTGGGTAGTCCCGGCCCATTCAGGGAGATCAGGAAGGATATCCATGCTCTAGAGGGAGAGGTCCAACGATACAGAAGAGAACCTCTAGATCAACAAGCATATCAAGCAGGATTGAATAGCATTCACACGGACGCAGTTGCCAAGGCCTTAAGCAATTATAGTGTGAATAAAGTACATCCTCCATCTATCGCAGCTGAGGAGCGTCAGCTGCCACGACAAACCAGAGTAGTTTTGGCTCAACTACGCTCGGGATATTGCAGTCGCCTAAATTCGTATTGGGCGGAAATCGATCGCGCCGTGCAAGACATATGCCCAGCATGCGGCATGGGCCCGCACGACACACAACACCTTTTTAGCTGCCCCGCCAAACCTACCCATCTAACTCCAGTGGATCTGTGGCTACATCCCACCGAAGCAGCCACTTTTCTGGAACTAGAGATAGACCCAGAGCCAGATTGAACAGAGGAACGAACTAATAAACATAACAAAAACACTGTTACAACAACAACCAATTATTTCTAGAAATGTTTACTATTTTTTTCGATATCATAAAGGAAAAAATTGTTATTGTAGTAAAAATTTGTAGATTCTTGCAGGTTCTGCACAGACATTTGATTTGACAATTTTAAATTAATTCCAGCCATCGGGCCAAATATAATAGAATTAAATAATACAACTTTTATGAATGTAAACACTACTCTAAAAGCTATTGCTCTGTTCCAGAACCTTCAAGAATCTACTAATTTTTACTACGATAACAATTGCTTTGTTCCAGAACCTGCAAGAAGCTACTATTTTTTACTACGATAGCATTTTTCCCTTTATGTTATCGGAAAAAATAGTAAAAATTAGTAGATTCTTGCAGTTCTGGAACAGAACAAATATCAAAAGGGCATAATTATAAAATAGTAGTGAGCGCATTTTTTTTTTCCTAATTAATATACAAAATAATTTTATGTTTGTTTTGTTATTGTTGAAGATTCGATCAATGATTGCTTTAAGTCTGGAGTAATTTTTACAAAACGCACGCTACCAACATCATGATTTCGTCCCGGCGAAGGGAATTATCAATTCGCTTTTCAGTTTCTGAAAACCACCAGAACAAAATATTTGCAAGCTACAACACGATTCAACTAAGACCTCGCCGAGTTCTATAAGTTGAAAAACATCAACACAGTTATCTGTGAGTGAGTTGTTGGAATTAGGTCTGTTCGATATCTTCGCAAGTAAAAAATACTTGTAAGTTCTTGCAAGTACTTGTAACTTCTTCTCATTTCTCGTTTACTGAACAAGTTTGTTATCGAACAGCATTTTGTAAAAGTTTGTACAAATTTGTACAAACTTTTGGGTTATCGAACATGCCTATTTATTTAAAGTTCCATCGCTGTTTGAAATCATGATATTGGTAGCGATCAGTAAATTTTGCATGGCGTTTTGTAAACATTACTCTCTATAATAGAGAGTATTAATGAAGTTAAGGCAGTCGGGGAATACTCCAGACTTTTTTACCTGAACAACTGGGTAGCTACATAATATTTTTCAACACCCAGTACTAAATTTAGTCATATTCTACTCATTTAGATTCCCCATACTACAGAACCATATTCTAGTATGGGTCTAACAAGTGACACAAACAATTGCTTGGTGATATAAGGATCACCGTTTGTCCACCGTTTGATGAAAACCTTCGATATTTGCATGATAATGAAAGTTGACCCCGATTGGGCTTTAAATCAGTAGTGTGATTCTCTAATTTTTTAGTTACCTACAAAAGTAGGTACATTTAAACGATATAATTCGGTAAGTTTGCGACCAATAAAAAGTAGTAAAGTTTTACCGATAGGAACAGTGTTGTCACCTTTTATTTGAGCTTTCATTTATAATCTTGCGTTATCAATTTTACAGAGAGATCCATCATTTCATTTCAGCCAATTTACAAAAGGGAAATTTAACAAGTGTTCAACACAAAACGTTAGAGTATTTTTATTACACTAGTTTTGTTCTAGAATTAAAAAAGCAAACATTGAAGTAACAGAGAAATAGGTAGAAGAGAGCTTAAAAGCCTCTTAAGTCAAACTTCAAACAGCCCAAAATGTTTTCATTATACCCTCAGCCTTTAGACTTAAGAGGTTATATACACTTTGATACGATTGAAGCAGTCTTCTTCGTTCGCCGGTTACACAAGTAATGGCTTGTATCTTTATTTCATTCTTTTTTATCTATCCTAGTATACATGATTTTACAAATACATGGTTGTATTTTTATCGTACTAAGTTTTATCGATATTTGTTTAATTTATAATGGGTGTGTTCGTTGATATTTCTACTACAGCTCGGCCAACCTGATAAGAGTGACCGCCCCGGTCACATAGGGGTTAATTTAAACATACTGAATATAGTGTACTTAATCTATATGACTACATACTTATCCTACTTAGTCTACTACTATGTGCAATCAATCTACTATTACATATACTACTGGGCAGAGCAGCCCTGGGTTCCACTAATGGGATCACCGGTCTTCCATAGTCTCATGTTGCAGGCCTCTATCACTCCATCATAAGGGATCTGAGTGATCTGGCAGTTTTCAATATCGCCGACGACATACCGATCATTTGGTAGCACCTTGCGTACAACGTAAGGTCCCTTGAATTTCGGGATCAACTTTTTGTTAACCCCTACTGTGGTGTCGACGTTCTTGATAACCACGAAGTCACCTTTTTTGAACGTGTTTACCTTACACCCCTTTTCTATAGCCCTCTGCTCATTATACTTTTGCGCCCTCGCAATAGCCGCCTCCGCTTTATCTCTAATTTCCTTAATGCCCTCCCCCCCGGGGTGCAAAAAGTTCTCCTCAAGGTATTCTGACAGTTTATCTATTATTTCCCCTCTTTGATTAACTCCGAATAAAACTCTACTTGGAGTATCGCCAATGGACCTATTTACTGTATTGTTAAAAGCAAACTCTATTCTACTCAGTTGCTTCACCCAATCAGAGTGTGCTACTGGCTCACTAAGCTTAGCCAGCATTCCTACAAGTGTTCTATTTACTCGTTCAACCTGACCATTTGCCTGAGGTGAGTGCACCGCCACCTTTACGTGGTCTATATTTTTCTCTTTCAAAAATTCCTCGAACTCTTTTGATGTAAAACAACTCCCCCTATCTGTTATGCATCTAACTGGTCTGCTATAGTAATCAAAATACTTCAATAGTGCCGCCTTTACTTCTTTGGTACTCGTTGTGAGAACCGGGTATAATCTGACAAATTTGGTAAATGCGTCGATAACCACTAATATGTGTTTTCTTTTTGACTGTAGTGCTGGTAATGGGCCCAAATGATCTAGATGGACTGTGTGAAAAGGTCTAGGTTTTTTCGGGATACTGTGCAGTGCCCTCGCATTAGGTCTATGGGGGGCAGAATACATCAGAATACTATCCTGGATAGTGCATCAACATGCCCCATTTTCGCTCCGGACCTGTGCACAATACTGTAATTATAGTTTTCTAATTCTAATGCCCATCTTGCTATTCGGGTATTAATGTTTCTCTTGGCCAGTGTCAACGTCAATGAATTACAATCAGTCACAATTTTAAACTGTATCCCTTCCAAGTACGCTCTAAATCTCCGCAGGGAATAAATTATAGCCAAAGTCTCCAATTCAAAACTGTGATAACGTGTTTCGGCGTTTGTTGTCCTTTTCGAAAAATAAGCTACAGGATGAAAAGCACCATCGTCCTGTTTTTGCATTAAAACAGATCCGAATCCTACCGCGCTGGCATCACAGTGTAGCTCTGTTTCTCTCTTAGGGTTATATATGGCCAGTATCGGGCCCGATGTCAGGCGTTGCTTAAGGATTTCGAAGGCCTCTTTACAGCTGTCCGTAATTATGTATTTAACTCCTTCTTTTGTTAATTCGTATAATGGCTTCGCTATAAGAGAAAATCCCTTCACAAATTTTCTGAAATATGAGCAGAGTCCTAAAAATGACTGCAACTCTCTAACAATTTTAGGCATTGGATACTTTCTGATTGCTTCCACATGTCCTTCTGACGGCTCTATACCTTTTCTAGAAACTTTATAACCTAGATATTCGATCTCGGTGTATGCGAATTTACATTTTTGCATCTTAAGCTCCAGTCCATATTTGGCTAATCGATTCATCACTCTTTCTAGTAAGTTGACGTGTTCTTCCAGTGTCCGAGGCTATCACAATATCGTCCATGTATATTACTATTTCATTTTTTTCTAAGAAGTCCTGGAAGATTCCCGCGATAAAGCGTTGAAATACCGCAGGCCCATTCTTTAGTCCAAATGGTAGCCTTAGAAACTCGTATTGACCGTTTGGTACTACGAAAGATGTGTATTTTACCGAGTCCTCTTCTAACCTCACGTGGTAAAAACCCGACTTCAAGTCCATTATAGTAAACCACGACTTCCCTTCTAGGTACTCCAGACAGTCCTCAATCAATGGGAGGGGGTAATTATCCCTTACAATAATCTTATTGAGGGACCTATAGTCCACACACATTCTAGTTTCTCCGCTTTTCTTCTTAGTGAGTACGATTGGCGACGCGTACGGCGAGTTACTGGGACGTATAATCCCTTTACTTAATAGGTCTGAGATAATCTTACTCACTACCTGCTTTTCCGCGAACGAAAGTCTCCTGGGTGAACTGTAGGTCGCATTCCCAGAGTTCACCAAGATCGACGCTTTAAATTCAAACGTTTTCGGTTCATCCTCCAGTTGTGCATAGTAATTTTCTCCGATTAGGTTGCGTATCTCTTGTCTTTTATACGTGTTCAACTGTGGATTGATGTCCCATTCTTCCTCGGCATACTCTTTGTGTACTCTACCTATTGCCTGCAGGTTGTTAAAATTCCCCCCCTTTTCCACCTCTTCAATAGCGCACACGTTTGGCTTAGTTCGTAATAGTTTGAAATCTATTTCCCTGTCATCCATTTCCTCTTTCATCCCTTTAGGATGTTCTATGGTCCGCAGTGGGTTAATGTCCATTACCCCTTTTATACCTTCAGGATGTTCAACGGTCCGCAGTGGGTTAATGTCAATTACCCTTTTTATACCTTCATGAAGATCTACGTTCCGCAGTGGGTTAATGTCCATTACCTCCTTTATACCTTCAGAATGTTCTACGGTCCGCAGTGGCTTAATGTCCATTACCTCCTTTATTCCTTCAGGATGTTCAACGGTCCGCAGTGGGTTAATGTCCATTACCCTTTTTATACCTTCATGAAGATCTACGTTCCGCAGTGGGTTAATGTCCATTACCTCCTTTATACCTTCAGAATGTTCTACGGTCCGCAGTGGGTTAATGTCCATTACCTCCTTTATTCCGTCAACGTTCCGCAGTGGGTTAATATTCCCTTTTCCTACTGTTTCCCCAAGACGCTTTACCACGTGTTGGGAATCAAACCCCCCTTCCTTTTTCCGTTGATTAACCCCAGCCAAAGCAATGCACAGTTTATTTTCTTTTTCATCGTTTATTTCTAACGGCCCTTTTTTGAATTCAGGTTTTGGGTCCGTATACAAAAATAAGTTTACAATATTTTTCCCGGATCTTTTCGAAAGTCCCTCTGGGTCCGGATTCTCATTCTTAACACATAAAATAATAGAAAATGACTTTAAGAAATCTCTACCGAGTATCAAAGTACACGGGGCACTACTAACTAAAACAAATAAATTCAGTTTTTCTTTTTTTCCTCCAAATTCTACAATTGCTGCTATTCGCCCACACACCTTTATCCTCTCTCCATTCAAACTTCTAAACTGCGAAATAGTTTCCTCCTCCAATCTAATCTTTGGGCACAGCGATCGAACCACAGCACAGCTAACAAAACTACAAGGGCTACCAGTATCAATTAAGAAATGAGACGAGAGTTAGACCCATATATTGTAGAACCCAGAACCACTCTTACCTTTGTATCCCAGTTCAATTCTCCTTCTTCTTCCGATAGGGCTGCAACCGCTCGGAGCGGGCAATGCATGCGCAAGTGGCCAGTTTGCCCACATTTGAAACAGGCTCCCATAGGCCGCATCTCCTTTCGGCAGCTAGTTGCATAGTGTCCGTATTGATGGCAATTAAAACATCGCACCTTTGCCACAGGTTGGTCTGCTGGAATGGTCTTGGCTTGACGCTGACTTCTCTCCAAAACCATTTTTTCATATTTCGGAATTAACTCCTTGAATTGTGCCAATGTTGTTACGCTAAAGAATATTGATGCGGCCACAGACTTATCTTGCATTCCGTCAACGATATATTCAACAAGTTCTCGTTCAACTATCGGGGCATCTTCTGACAGTTCCTTCATTACTAAAGTATATCGATGCAGGCTCTCGGTTGCCTTATTCCATTTGCGAGCGTCCAGTCTTTTTAACACCTCTCTTGTTCCGACAGGTTTTTGAAACTCGGCACGTAGTTCTATTTTTAGCTTTCCCCACGTATCGGATTTCGTGCTACGTAGGAACACGGCGGCGCTGCCTGCCATCATACGTCGGGCATAAATGAATTTTTCAGAGGGGCCACAGTTCATTACATCAGTCACTCTGTCAAATTCTGATATCCATTTTATAACCGGGTATTCGTCATCGCCCGTGAATTTTTGCAGTACTCCTTCCACATCAGCAAAAGTGGCCACGCACTTTTTCTGGCCTTTTTGCCCTTCTAACTCCATTATTTCTTTCTCTAGCTTTAGAATTCTCAATCTAGCCTGCAGCTGTCTTTCAATGGCTTCTGTTTCGTCCAACTCGGCTAGTTTTTCTTCTTTTGTATGTTCTGCTTGGGCGTGTTCAGCATGTTCATTTGTATCTGCCGTTTCGGCTCGTTCAGCCCGTACATTTTCTTTTGCATGTATATACACTTTTTCACTTTCGTTTGTTTGAGCCGTTGACGATGCTGGCAGCATCGCCGCTGCTTCTTGTTGTAGTGGTGGTGGTGACGCTGTTGCCCCCACCACTCCTCTCACCAATTCCCGTAGCTGCCCTATAGTTGCCGTTGGGGGAAAATCTATTCCAGCTTCTGTTAATTGATTCACCAGAGTATCACGTACCATTTTATTTTCATGTGTTCGCTATACCACCTTTAATAATTTTTCAGCTCAATTTTTTCCGTTTTTTGTTTTACTTCGCTGGGTATCAACTGCTTTATTTCTTTTTTCCTTTTATTTCTTCAGTTTTTTCCTCAGTTTTTTTTTTCAATTTAACATTCATTCACATAGACATATATTTTCCAATCTTCAGTTTTCTTTTTCTATTTCACGTTTCAATTACTTATACGATTTTCAGAACTTTTTCTTCTAGGTTGGCTTTTCCTTATTTCACAATTGTATTTGCGTAGTTATTGTCCACACCTGAAGCTGAAGCAGTCTTCTTCGTTCGCCGGTTACACAAGTAATGGCTTGTATCTTTATTTCATTCTTTTTTATCTATCCTAGTATACATGATTTTACAAATACATGGTTGTATTTTTATCGTATTAAGTGTTATCGAAATTTGTTTAATTTATAATGGGTGTGTTCGTTGATATTTCTACTACACGATCAAAATTGTACCTCATCGAAATGATGGCTTTAGACCCCATGTATGTTTGAAAAAATCTGTTTTGGACAAATTTGTGTTGATTTAGCCATGTTCGTCCGTCCGTCTGCCTGGTGCGCGCGATAACTCTCGAACGGATCAACTGATTTGTTTCAAATTTTGGGTATCGTAATATTTTGTGCAAACTTAGTTTATGTTTATGTTCGAAGATAGGCCATGTCGCTCTCTCCTTTCCCCACAAAAGTAAAAAAATTTACTTTAAAATGGTACGCCAGACAACTCTCGAAGGCAGTATCGATTTGGTCATAACATTGCATGTGTTGGTATTACGGCATACTCCTTCGTGTACCGATTGCGGATTTTTATCGGTGGCAAGTCCATACTTCCTGAGATAACGGCACGAAAACTCCAAAAAGCCTGCCGGCATGAAGTAAACTAAGTAGTCCAAACGTTGTACATCGGACCACTCTTTCGGGTACCTCCCACACAGAGTTTGGAAAGAGCGCAGTTCAAGGACTCGTCTGGGATCGTTTTTAAATTTCTGGCAACATGTTGTGTATGCGACCCTAGCTAAGACGGTACCTTTTTTCTGGGGCAAGTCCATACTTTCTGAGAAATTGGCCCAAAAACTTAAAAAGGCAGTAAAGTAAACACAATATTTCTGAAGTCTATAGGTCAGAAATATTGTGTTTACTCATTTTCTTTAGGTCCTAAGCTGAGGGTGGCTGATACTTTCTTACTTTTTAAATATCGGAGATATTAAATGGTCTGTTCCAGTACTGCAAGAATCTACTAATTTGCACTATTTTTTTCGATAACATAAAGGAAAACATTTTATCGTAGTTAAAAAAAGTAGCTTCTTGCAGGTTCTGGAACAGAGTATATAAGACACTAGGTTATGGTAATTGAATTAAAATTTTACAGTGATCGCCGCGTTAGATCTCTTTATAAGGCATTTGCCATGGTTGATGGCATTATGGATTGATTGATTGATTACATTATGGATTCACATTTCCTCATGTAAATTCAACCGACAGCTTATTGAGCATGTCGAGATGTCGAGGACCAGAAGGCATCTAAAGCGTTGAAATCTGACCCAAATGACAATGTTGACACAACATGAATCGGGAGTTGATGTCCATCCGTCTGGCTGTTGCACATGTGCAGCTAATATGGTACAAACGTTATCATTCATGAAATTCCAATTATCCCAGCCTAACCTAATGTAGGGACTTTCAATCATACAAAAAATTCATAGTTTCATCGATTTTATGTATTGATTTGTTTATATTATAATTTATTTAAAATTTTTAGAGAATGTATTTTACTTAGTGCCTCAATTTATATTTAATTATTTAACTATTGTTAAATATATTTATTATATTATAGTAGTTGTGCATTTGCTTCTGTTAAGTAGACATCATTTGGAACTCTGTGATAAGCTATGTATAGGTATTCACTTAAAATAACATTATTATGTATGTATGTGCTTTGTGTTTAGATAAAATACGGGCGTAAGTTATTGCAGAAATTTTATATAAAAAAAGTTATTCGATAAGAACCTTCTTCTTCCTTCATTATGTAAACAATTTCCGAATTTATTACCCCCTCCGTTTGCTTTCGACATACGATCGATGATTGGCTGCTGCAACAGGCCAATATTATCCTCGTGCAGGTGGTGGTTGTAATCGACGGCGACGCGCCTGCTGGCGATCCTAGGTTCTTAATCAAATGTTATCCTCCAAAAGCAAGTCATTGTCATCGTTGCGATCTGGCAAACATACAAAGAATTCCAATAGATTTAATATGGGTCCACGCGAGAAGGGATTCTGATAACGTCCACGTTTATCACGCAAATAAGGATAACGTTTGTAATTGAACATTTCATTGGTGGTGAGATTCATGCAGGCATGTAAGATCTGAAAAAATCAATAAAGGAACGAATAAGCCACATTAAATCTTCAAAAAAAAAAAATATATATAACATTCATACCGAAGTACAAGTCAAAATCCATCCCAAACCGCAAAAAACAACTGCCTCTATTAGACCCAAAACATACAGCAATGTAAATCCTTCAATCATGACACAATAACAAGCAAAATAGATGGTAAACGAACAGTTGACGGCCACCGACAAGACAAACAGGAAGAACCACATACGATTGCGCAAACCAACACAGTTGTAGATAAAGGGACAATGATGATCGAAATAAGAAACACAACGATTGCAAACACGACAATGTTTAGCCCTCAAAGGACGTAGACAACGACAGCTATGACAGAGTCGTGTTAAAATCACATTACGTTTCTTGAGCTTATCAAAATATGGTATCTGCTTAATTGCCCTATAATAGGCATCCGAACTTAAGGGAATATAGCCGGGATCACGACGATTTGCAATAATCCAACTAATCCACATAACAGCATTCCAATATATGAAGCAGTAATGGGAACGTCTTAATATGTTCCATGTAATGGGTATGGCCTGTGAAAAAAGGAAAAAGGAATCCGTAGAATTTATTACTTATAATTTGTTCAATTTCAGTTTATTTTCAATTTTTAACGCCCAGTCTTTCGATCTTAGGGCTGTATGCTACATTTTATGTTAAAATAACAATTGTATGACTTAAATATAGTAACTTAGAAATATTAAGGACGGGATTCTAAACTACTCCAAAGCAAACAAAACACTGTGCATAATTAAAAGTAAAAAGAAACTTTTTTAATTTAAAATGAATGAATCAAACCTACTCAAGGAAGGAGTGAGCGGAAGGGATATTAAACTACTACAAACAGAACTTACTATGTTTATGAATAGTGGTAAAAAAATTATAAATTAATAATAAAATAATAAAACACTGTAATACATAAATATTAAAAAACCTACATAATAAGAAACAAACTTTATCATTGAGTTTTTTTTTAATGTGTGTTCTGTACTTACCCTTATCATATACATGGGATATCCCCATAAAAGAACCGAGAACAAGAACAACAGCAGCGGCCCCTTAGAATCGCCTGCCCCTCCAAATAGCCAACCCCAAATTTCCGATATTGATGGTATCCAACGTGACTTCTTCTTCACTTCAGTATAGAGCAGTCGGACAATATCCTGATGCTGATGGGCTTGGGCCAACATCATTGGTGTTTTGCCATTTTTATCCCTTGGTTCCAAATCCATGTTGGATTTTTCACACAACAAACGTACACAAGACATATTTCCCGATAAACAAGCCAAATGCAATGGGGTGGAACCAAAGTTGTCAGTTTTTTGCAATTCCACTCCAGAATACATTAGCAAACGCATGAGATCTGCATGGCCTTTATAGGCAGCCCAATGCAAAGCTGTATCACCATTTATATCTGTCAAATGATTGAGGGCACCCATACCCAGTAGATATGCGGCAGTAGCTGTACGTCCATACATACAGGCCACATGTAATGGAGTTAGGCCTTTGAAATCTGCCGCATTTACATTTACGCCTGCCTGTAGCATTACCTGCACAACAGCTGCATGACCTTTGCGACACGCCCAATGTATTGGACGCGGTCCTTGGGTTCCCAAACACGGTAGATCGATGGGTGCCAATCTTTCGATTAAGTAACGCATCATTTCAACATTGCCATTCAAGGCTACCCAATGAGCAGGTGTGTAACCGTGACGATCACGTGCCGACAAGCATTCTATGCCAAATTTTTCCGTTAGCTTTTCAACATCACTAACTTCTCCATTTTTAATGATATCGAATATATCATCCAAATGGGCCACAGAACCATCAACTCCTTCAAAAATCAAAAGATTTTCATCCACTGCACCATCATCGCGTCCACCTTGGCCAACACCTCCCCCGGAACCATTGGGGTCACCTACAGCACCATCTACTCCTCCGCCAGCGCCCACTTCCACTACACGTGGTGTATGGGGTCGACGTGGATCAACTTCGTGGTCAGTGTGTGCCCCATCTTCCTCAACCATGTTGCAGCTATCATAGGTCAGGGGCAGGGCCCACACACTACGGGCTGTGCCTATAACATAAATGATTTCATTGAATTTATTTTATGACAACCACCTATACTATACTTGCTATACTACATACCTGCCCCACTTGGATGAACTTTACTGTTTTGCGTCCTGATGCCGTCCGTTGAAGCCACGTTAAAGAAATCGTTACGCTCCACAACGACGTTGGACGCCGCCGTTAATAACGTCGTTGATGATGTCGTCGAGACCGCTGCTGGTGATATTGCTCCTCCTACTTGGTTGCTGTGGAGTAGCAGCAACGGATTTTCAAGTAAGTGTGAAATTTTGTAGGCTTTTTTCTCGCACACCTTTTTAAAATTCCTCTAACAACACACTTTTCACAGTGTCGACTTCCTTCGTTCTACTCCAAATAAAATGGACTTGATTCCAATAATGTTAAATATATTTTCTTCAATTTTATTAACTAGTCGACGCAAAAGAAGGCCAGTGAAAAAAATTATGTCAGCTTTCTTCTATAAAAATCGATATCCTTCTCGAAGAGAGAATTCGTAAGGCAAATTAACGGTTTGTTTACATCATAAAAACTCTCTCTGCGCATACAGTTCGCCTAAAAGTATGCCACATCAAACCATATGTCAACTATTCATGTGAATGGTCATTGTTTATGATGCGAAATTCCGTCAATAGATGGCGCATTGTAAAACTACTGAACACATCCCCCTCGGATTCGTATGATTTACTAATACTAAGTCTGTCTGGTTACTTTCCCAGCAAGAATTTTCCAGCAAGAACTTTCTCAGAGAGTAAGGGGTTTTTATTCTCTTTTGCTAGAAAATTGTAAAAAGTAAACAGACATTTTCCCAGCAAAAACCAGCAAGCAATCAGCTGACTTGCCAAAACAGAACAATTTGTCCGCCAATAAAGAAACCAAAGGAAGCAAACATGTTGTATTTTATTAAAAATAAAAAAGAAAATGAAACTGCAAAATGATTTTTCCACTTTGCAAATTTGTTCTTTAAAACACAATACAATTAGGCTTTGCCAAGGTACATTTATAGAAGGTAGAAGTGACAATCAGCTGTATTCTTACTTTTTTTGTAAATTTAGTTTTGAAAATGTAATAGGGTCTACTCATGAAATTTGAAACATCGAAATTTGCCTCCATAAAATACTGTTTTTCTTCCTAAACTTGTAGTAAAAATGACCTACGACAGTTCTGAATGCTTTATATTTTCATTGTCATATTTTCATTGTCATTTGTTCTATTTTGGAGCATTTTCAAAATGTATTTATGTTTTTCCTGAGAATATTTTTGGAATGACCCTATTATTCAATATTTTCGTTGACAATTAATTTTCAATACCAACAATGTTGTTTTTGTAAATTTGTTAGTTGTTGTAATTCATGCACATACCTTCTATAAATTTACCTTGGGCTTTGCTAATTCCACAATAAAATTGTTTTTCATTTTCACAAACATAAATCAACAAAAAATTAAAAACAGATGATTGATTGTTTTCAGGAAGAAGAAGAAGAGTTGCAAATGTTTGCTAGAAGAAATTTTTCCAGCAAGAATTTGCAAACTCTCAGTGAAAGAACTGTCAAAATGTCTCTCTCGAATCGCTCTCTTTTGCTGGTTTTTTGTGTTAACAGACGACTTCCAGCAACAATTGGTACAAATTGTTACAAATTTTAGGGTAACCAGACAGACCTACTGATGTATTTATTAATTTAGAACAACTACACATTAATTAATCAATCCCACGGCAGCGGGTTCTTTCGTACCGGATTGACCCGGAACCAAAGTGTTTCGGCCAGCGGCTGCCAACCCAGCATTAAACTTATGCTTCTACGTAGGTTTAAATGCTGCTACAACAACAACAACACATTAATTAAAAACTAAAAACCATCAGGCAAAAATTGAATTCAATCATATTAGGCATGTTCGATAACTTTGCAAGTAAAAAGTATTTGCAAGTTCTTGCAACTACTTCTCATTTCTCTTTTAAGCATAGTACACACGGTCCAACAAAACTGACAGTCATCGAGGTTTATTTCGTTAATATCAAAGTCTAGCTGAATAATTACTTTCCTAATCACTAAATTATACCTTAAATGTTGTATTTCAATCATTTTTAGCTAGGTTAGGTTAGGGGATGTGCAGTCACTAATTGTGACTGCGTCACTCGGAGACCTTCCGGTCCATTGTGATCATCCAGTAGAAAAGAGCTACAGGAAAAAAGGAGGTGAAAAAAGGGAGGATAGGGGAAAAAATAAAAAAAAAAGTTGTTAGCGCAGTGAAAGAACGAGTAGATTACAAGAATGTTTAAGAGTGGAGTGAAAGTTTTAGAGTAGGAGAAAAATTTATTTATTTTTTATTTTTTTTTAATGGTAGGCAGAATAGTTGAATTTATTTACGCGTTCAGGTTGCGCTGTCCCAGCCACTTCAGATTTTTGATGATGTTGTAGATCACAGCAGGCTCCACAGTTGAGTAGAAAGTTAGACACGGTGGGAAGTGAGCACCTACTAACCTATGCCGTCTACCAGCCATTGCTGGACAACGACACAAGATGTGCTCGATCGTCTCTAACTCCTCCTCGTCCTCACAGAGTCTGCAGTAGTCAGTAACATCCTCATCCCATTTGTTGGTATGGGCCCTGATGTAGCAGTGTCCAGTAATGACTCCCGTCGTTACTCTAACTTCAGCTTTACTCAGGTTCAGCAGAGAGTTCGATCTTTTGACTGACAGAGCGGCCATATGGATCTTGCCACAATGCACCTAGGTTCATTATGCCACAATTCAATGGCTCTTTCGTCAGAGAACGTTTTAAAATTTTGAAAGAAATGACAAATGGGTGGTTTGATAGAGTCAGCGATAGCTAGGTCTGTGGACTGCGATCCTCGCCTAGCTAATTCGTCTGCTCTTTCATTACCCAGATAGTCGCGGTGTCCTGGTACCCAGCATAGCCGGAAGCCGTTAGTTAGCGCTCCCAAGGTTGATCTACACTTAAGGACGACATCGGATTTGATGTTGCAGGATTTGATGGCTTTAAGAGCCGCTTGACTATCCACAAAGATAGTCACCGGTTCAAAGATTTCTGCATCCAAACTTTTTATCAATTCCGCTGCCCTCCAAATCGCGAAGACTTCAGCCTGGAAGACACTACAGTTGCTGTCTAGCCTGTAGGTGTACTCAAGAGATAGCCTTTCACAGTAGACGCCAGCCCCGGTACCTTCCACCATCTTGGAGCCGTCTGTAGAAAGCCAGACCGTCCAGAGGGGGGTTACTGCGGTTCCAGTCATCTCTACTAGGTATAACGACGTCTATATCGTCAAATCTCAGGACTGGTGATATATAGTCGCTCAGTTTTCCGCGTTGGTTCACATTTATGCCTGATTCATTCAGGATACAACCATGCCCATAGGCACAACTGCGCCAGAGATCCTGTTCATGCAGCCGTAGGGCACTGCGAGTTGCCTGACACTTAATGCTGAGACTCAACGGTTTTAAGTTCAGCATTGCGTTCAGAGCAGCCTGTGGTGTGCTCCTTGTGGCTCCAGTTATGAGGATCGAGGCTGCTCTTTGTACCTTATCGAGCCTACCCGATGTCGATTTTTGGCGCAGTGGGTGCCACCACACAAGAGAACCATAGGATAAAATGGGTCTAACCACGGTGTTATACAACCAGTGTATAATCGATGGGCTTAGGCCCCAACTTTTCCCAATGGAATTCTTGCATGAATAAAGTGCAGTCAATCCTTTCTTCGCCCTTTCCTCAGCATTCCTGTTCCATCGCAATTGACAGTCCAGGATAGTGCCGAGGTACTTTGCCTCAGGCGAGAGCTGAAGCTGCACTCCATCCAATGTTGGTGGTACAAATACGCCGAGCTTACGCTTTCTCGTGAACATTACCAGTTCTGTCTTGGTTGGGTTTACTCCAAGGCCATTGGCCTTAGCCCAGCGCGACAGCGTCGATAATGCTCCTTGCATAAGCTCCGAAATGGTTGACGGAAACTTACCGGAAATCAGTAGTACAACGTCGTCCGCATAGGCGACAACTTTTATACCTTGATTGTCCAGGTCCGTCAAAATATTGTTTATAACAAGTAGCCACAGTAGCGGTGAGAGCACCCCTCCTTGGGGGGTGCCTGTAGTTACTGTTTTCCTAATTTTTATCTCCCCAATGCTGGAGTTTATAATTCTGCTTTCTAGCATATTATTTATCCAGCAAGTTAGGGGTTCAGGTGTGTTAACTTTCTTAAGTGAGAGTTTTATGGACTCAAGTTCTACGTTATTAAAGGCTCCTTCTATGTCCAGAAAGGCAGCCAAGGTAAAGTTTGAGTTTTCCATATTCCTCTCAATGAAGCCAACCACCTCATGCAAGGCAGACTCCACAGATTTGCCTTTAATATAGGCGTGTTGTGAGCTGCTTATAGAGGCGGTGTCTACATGACTCCTTATCTCCAAATCGATCAGTCTCTCGAGAGTCTTAAGGAGAAAGGATGATAAACTAATGGGTCTGTAGTCCTTTGGTGCAGAGTGACTAGGTTTCCCCGCTTTGGGAATGTAAGTAACTTTTACCTCTTTCCACAGACCCGGTACAAATGAGAGTGTCAAACACGCCCTATAGATCTCCTCCAGGATTTGATATAAAAGTGGCGCTGCAAATTGAAGCATCGCCGGCGTTATACCATCCGGTCCAGGTGACTTATATGGCTTGAAAGTGTTGACAGCCCATTTAATCTTATTTCTGTTAACCACCTTATTAATGAGATCCAAATCCCTAGGCTCTTGAATTTGGAGGTCGTCACATTCATTATTGACGGTGTCCGCATCCTTACAGCCTGGGAAGTGGGTCTCTGCCAGGAGGTTAAGAGTCTCGGTAGCAGAGTCAGTCCACGCACCATCTTGCTTCTTGATACTTCCAATGGATTTAGGGTCCTTGGAAAGTATCCTACGAAACCTAGCTGCATCGTTGACTCCTTCTACTGACTCACAGAAATTCACCCAAGATTTTTTCTTAGCTCGCTTGATCTCACTCTTGTATTTATTGAAACTCACCTTGTAGGAGTCCCAATCAATGTCGAGTTTAGTCTCATGAGCCCTGTTATACAGTCGCCTGGTAGTTTTTCTAAGCTCGCCAAGTTCCTTGTTCCACCACACTGGCTGAGATTTCTTCCCAAGATAGGTTAGTGGACAGGATTCCTTATGGCAACGGAGAAGAACGTCTGTAAGATTTTTAACGGTCCCGTTAAGATCCTCAGCTGTTTCCACATTAATGTTAAGAGCCAGTTGAGAACTCGTTAGTTCCGTGTACTTATCCCAGTTTGTTCTTCGCGGGTTCCTATAAGGCATTTGGCGACCCCCGTCCAAAATGACATCAAAAGATGTCTTCATATGATCCGAGAAGGAACATTCTTTAGATACCCTCCAATTACATAGGACGGAGTCATCTAGATTAGAGAGGGTTAGGTCGATGACCTCCTCCCTATCCCTTATTTTAAAAGTTGGATTATTACCCCTGTTACATATTCGTAAATTATATGATAAAATAAAGTCGAATATAGACTCACCCCTTTTGTTGGTGTCCTTGCTGCCCCATTGGAAATGGTGAGCGTTTGCGTCGCATCCCAGGATCACGTTACAGGTACCCATCATGTCATCGAGCAACCGTCGGACATCCAAGTTTGGTGGGTCTGGGGCCTCAAAAGGCATGTATACGGATGACAGCAGTGTGGCCATCCCCGTACCATGCTCCAGCCTAACCGTGCACATGTCACCGTTGCTGTAATTAGATAAAAAGATTAGATTTAAGCTCTTTTTACCTACTATACAAGTCCTCACCTTGTCCCCCTCGGACGCGGCGAAGATGTCGAAATTGGCATTGCTTAGTCCAGAAACCTTATTTTTATAGATATACGGCTCCTGGACTAAGACAATGTCTACTTCAGAGGTCGTGAGGGATCATCATCATCATTTTTAGTTAACAAAAAGTTTTTATTTGCCAGAAAATTGTCGTAAAAGTACGTTGACTGTCAGTTTTGTTGGACCGTGTGTACTATGCTTTACTGAACAAGTTTGTTATCGAACAGCATCTTGTAAAAGTTTGTACAAATTTGTACAAACTCTTGGGTTATCGAAAAGACCTTTTATATACGCAAATTGCAATGCTTTTGAAGTACGTTTAATGACAATGTTGTTCCTGACAGCAGTTTTCATGCATTTTAGGTTAAACATTTCGAGGTAGGATAGTTAATCATGATCCCAGAAAAATTAAATGGAAGTGGTTCCATGTGAAATAATGATTTCACTGGTTCTTTTGTATGAGTTCAAATGAAGTCGTGAAATATCAGATCTTTTTCAATTCAATTTTCAGTTTATTTCAATTTTTAATGCCTAGTCTTTCGACCTTAGCGCTGTATACCACATCTTATATTAAAATTACAAATTTTATGACTTAAAAATAGTAGCTTAAAAATATTAAGGACGGGATGCTAAACTACTCCAAAGCAAACAAAATACTGTGCATAATTATATACATATGTATGTATGTAAACTGAGGTGGCAGCCGCTGGCCGCGGGGCCACATTCGACACTACTTTTACGTCGTGCGCGCACGCCACAGGCATATCAAGCAGGTTTAAATAGTATTCCCACGGATGCAGTTGCTAAGGCCATAAGCAAATATAGTGTGAATAAAGTCTTCGAAATACATCCCCCATCTATTGCAGCTGAGGAGTGTCAGCTGCCACGACAAACTAGAATAGTTTTGGCTCAACTACGATCGGGATATTGCAGTCGCCTAAATTCTTATTGGGCGGAAATCTACCGCGCCGTGCAAGACATCTGCCCAGTATGTGGCGTGGGCACGCACGACACAAAACACCCTTTTAACTGCCCAGCCAAGCCTACTCATCTAACTCCAGTGGATCTGTGGCAAATGCTTGTTTTTTCGTAATATTTATAATTTCTTACATACAAATGAACTGTTTTGTAGGATCTAGAGGGGGGCAGCTGCCCCTCCCTAGCTATTCCTGGCTACGCCCATGCCCACAGCACAATTTCTTGGAATATTACAATAAAAACAAATTAATAAAATTGCTTAATACAAAAGATTTATATTTCGCGTCTTTTACAAAACACATTGTTAATAAAATTGCACGATTTGTTCCTTTATTTTTGTCTCTTATTTTGGGAGGAAAGTAAATAACCTAAAAATATTGTGTATTTTGGTAGAAAATACAGGACAATAAAATTTATGTATTTATTGACCTGGCGATAATGTGCGTTTTAAAATACGTTTATAAATGATAACTTTGGCATTTCACATTTTGTTTTTTGAGATGAATTGAATGAAACTAACGTTTAAAAAAGATACATACTTTTGATCGATTAGAATGTTACAATAGGATAAATACTTTTTTTCTGTGGAATATATGGTTATAAATACTTTTAATTTTCAAAACAAAAATCATAATTTTCTGGATCTTCGGGTACCGGTGGAGGATCTTTACTAATATCAACACCTTCCGTATCCAATAGCCGCAATTTAATTTCCATTGAAAGTAATGTATCGAAATCATCTTTCTTTTGTTTGCTGACCATTTCTTGGCCCAAGAGAGCATTTATACCATCAGTCCAGTAATTGAAAACGGTTTCATCGGGGGCCACAAAATCTATGGTTGAATGATCCATGTTTTCAAAGGTTATAGAGAATGCAAGATTGACAGCTGATTTGCGAGTACGCATTTCTTTCATATGGGGACACTCCTTGCCCTCCAGTAATTGTTTGATGTCAATTACCGAAACCTTGTTGGGCAATTCTTCCAGGGTAGGTATTGTTTTTTCATCACAATCACCATAATGTATTACCTTATGATTTGGTGATAAACGTGCATACCAAAATTTATCCTTAGATCGCGCACCTCGCGAATATTTGGAAAAGCGTGTACCTTATAAAAGAAGAAGAAACAAATGTTATTTTTATTATTCCAACATGAAGGTGTGTGACATACCCTCCACCAAAAAAGCCAATCTCTGTTGTTTTATCAAATCCAAAATGTGAGGTGATATTTTCTCCTTCAGTTTTACTATGGCCGATGCTGTGGAATCACATTCCTCCTTGGAGGTCCTTTCCTGCTGTCTTAAATTCGTTATTGTCTGATACGTGAAATGGGCGATTTTTCCACGAAAATCTTCAAAATTGTCTGGCTTTTGTTTTAACGTACGTGTTATTTGTTCACGTACAACACTGAACACCTTTTGAAAATCCTCACCTGTGGCACGCATATCCTTCCACGTACGATTCAAGGTGATTATACAAATGCAAAAGAACTCCTCAAAGGGATGGTCATGATTAAAAAACATCGGTTGAAAATCCACCGATTGATCAGAAGGTGGTTCTCCTATCCGTAGAATGTCACACAACAATTTAACCAACTCAATGGAAGTGCGTCCAAAAGGGCATTCATGTTCATCACCCCGACATGAGTTTTCGTGGACAATTTTCGTATATTGTTGGGTAAAATTTCGTGCAAAATAAATCATACAGTCCAGCGCCAAAATACCCGGTGGAGTTTCCATAAAATCTTGGGCTGGATTCATGTCACATTTAAATCCCAGTTTTTTATAGTATTGAGCAAAATTCACATTGCCCGAACCGGAGCAATTATTGGAGTTACCCGCCATGCCGGACATAATCCCGGAATAATCATCAAAGGCAATTTTCCTCAACTCTTTTATCTTTTCATGGGCATCTTGATCTTGATTGGTGACTTTCATGCGCATACGTTGCTCGAGCAAACCCAATGTCAGTGTCTGCAATACGTACAATTGATGGGTCATTTCTGTTGTGGCCACACAACTATTTATAAGTGCCAATCGATATTGTTTGGCGCTAATGGTGTGGGCAATTAGTCTCTTTCGTCCATCATCGGCCTTCATAAAGAGAGCATTAATTAGGGCAATGGCATTTTGCAGAATCACAGATGACTTGGCATCTTGCAACAGCTTCAATAGGTCTTGCAGAGTAACCTCTTGCTCCACCAAAGTATATTTGGAACTATTTTGCACGATATTTTCTAAATTCGATAAGGCACTTTCTGTGCATTTGGGATAATTCAAGAAATTTCTCACAATATGTATGTTGCGTTGCACAAAGCTACTCTGTAAAATTTCCCATGAAACTGTGCCGTGTTCCATCAGTTCGACAAAACTCTTTAGGCTATATATTAGAATTTTATCCTCCTTCTCGTCGGGATCTTCAATCATGCTAATTATTATACCCAGACCTTGCTCTTTAATAAATTCCAATGCAAACGTGACATCGACTGAAAGTGTTGCAAGTTTTTCCAAACATTCTGCCTTAACACAAGGCGAGCCGGCTCTAAGCGTTTCTAAAATGTCATTGGCAGTTTTCGATGGTGAGTATTGCAGCCGTAGAACGGAGCCATTCTTAATTTCATTACGATTCTTTTCTGTAACATATTTCAAATGATTGGCTTCGCAGAATTGCAGAGCATAATTTTCTGGATCAGCAATGCCCCAGCAATTGCAGATTTCTTGTATTTTACCTGAAAAAAAATCAAAATTAAACAATTTTGAATTTAGTAATATTTCGCAATGACAAATGAATATTTTATCAATAACATGACACATTAAATCCCAAGACAGCAGGTTTGACGACACCGAATTTAAACGAAATCAGTCATTATGTTTGTTTTTGGCTTGATTGTCTGTATTGGGAGCGGTACCCCGTACCAATATAGACGAGTTTGATTGTTCAATGCGTATCTGACTAACAATACTTCACAGATCATACTGATAGCATTACGTTTGGCAAGAGGAATAAGGATGCTTTCACTGAATAATTCTAGTTCGCCAGCTATGGGGTTCTGACAAACAAAATCACTTGACTTCATCCATGTATTGAATTCACTCATTTCTATTTCCCTATTATTAGAGATGGAAAATTGGTTAATATCCAAATGGTAAATACCCATTAAAATGGTTAAATTTGGTAAAAATTTGTAAATATCCAGAAATTTACTTTTCGATTCAATATTATAAAGATTATCTTATTTGCATATGAAAAGAGTTTAGACATGACCTATTTTGGTCCATATTTTGATAAAACTCCCAAAATAGCAACAGCACAATTTCTGGTATATTAGACTATTTAGAGCAGTTGGTTGAAATGCTCCTTTCTGGAAAACACCAATGTTGAATTACGCTTCATCATATTCCTAATATCAAACGGTTTTATCCTCGATTTCAGTTGATTATCTTGAAATTTGGTCATCTTCGGTAAAATTGAGATTTTTTGCAGCTTACATGTTTTTTCACGTCACATATAAATTGAAAGCTCTCTATGAAATATGGAAATTTTCAAGATAGCGGATTTAAACCGTTTTTCTAGTCTTCTTGTTGCATATTGGATTTTCTATATGACAGAAAAACAAAATGTTCATTTGAATATATGTATGTACATTTTTAAATACCCAATACACAACCAAAAAAGGTATTTATTAGTATTTACCTGGTTTTTACATATGCTTTGGGTAAATACCGGGTAGAATCCCATCTATACCTATTATAGTTTGTACCAACAGATCGACCGACGTCGTCACCTTTGAACACAGTACTTTCATATATCCTGAGAATGCTAACTGTCCGAACTACAGAGAGTATGTCAATCACCGCTTCAGAAAACTTTCCAATTGTTTTGATGCAGGGTAGCATTACGAGACTGCAACCCGTCGCTATATACATGCATACCTGCTGGTCGAATAACAGAAATGACGCCCGATTTTCCAGCAGAAGCTATCGGCAAGAGAACAACAGCCGGGTTGACACTGAAGCAGATTTATTTTCTGAAGTGTTAAAATATTAAAGCCACCATCACGTTATAATAGAAGAAAAAAAGGGTTGGTCACAACTAAACCCTTTGAAACCGCTAACCATTTCAAACTGTTTGAGGCCATATATTTGAGGCACTGGATTGGGCTAAAAGAAATCTTAATTCGTAGCCAAATTTGTTATTCGAAGGTATACTCGTCACACTGATACAACTATGTAAGTCTAAACAGGATATCCTTGATGTCAATTATAAAAACGGTACTTTGATAAAGCTGGCGTATCATGAAAACAGGAATTGTGTGTGTCCTATATATAGGAAATTGGGATATTTGGGTTAAAAAAGAGAATTTTTTTAATAAGCTAGGACGTAAAGCTCATCTGCTTCATTCATCGCTGAATGTCGGAATTTAGATTCAACACAAATGCATACTCCGTGTCACTTATCGCCTGTAAACAATCACAAGTTGCAAGGGATATACAATTTTATGACCCGCTTCCTTCCTGTCATGTATGCAGAATATTAATTAATCACGACGTATGTGGGTACGTATGTTGTCAACAAAACAATCGTCGGTAGTTGGTATGGTTGAATAAGGGCGTTGTCAATCTGGCTTCTCACAATTTTACAGCTCAGATTTATACAAAACGAAAGCTAAAACTAAGCTGCTTAAATTTGCATTTAGGATTACAATTTTATGAAGAAATCATGAAAAGAAAATAATTTTACCTGTCAATGGTTGTCGTTGGTCCAAATTTATTAATTGGGCCATATGATTCTCGAATTCTACTGCAATTTTCACAATGTGTGCATCCTTTACGGGCATCTTTTTTGGTATCATTTTGATGCCGTATATTTGCCGTATTTATATCAAATAATTTATCTAATTAAATTTTTATAGTTTCCCTTAATTTGGTGGACGAAAAAATCAATCTCCGCTGTATTACAAATACAAATAGAAAACACTGACAGACAAATACAATAGTTGTTATTTTCATAAACATTCAAAGTTGTAGGGACAAGGTGATTCGAGTAAAACATATTTTTTGAGATGTCAACGTGTGTGACCCTGTGTAGTTACGACACGTTACTGCGCGTTTCCTTACTAGACGTTTACACCAGACAGTTTGTCTTCAAATACAACTCTGATTTACTAACACATACATACATTTGTAGGCTGTCTTCCAGCTGTCCATCATTTTTTTCATAGACAGTCGGTTTAACAAATTTTTGACATTTTTGTAAAAATAAATGAGACAATAATTGAAATGTGTTGAAAACAAAATAACATGAACAAAGACAAAATATGTGAACGGAAAACAAACTGTTTTTGCAGATGTCTGGACGCCTACGCACCGTTCGAAAACATCCCAGTAAAAAATTTTGGAAGTTGTGCAATTGGAGTTATGATTTCACAACATCTTTCGATGTAGTCCAACAGAGTTATGAAAAATGCACTCCGTTCGATACGTTCTATAAGCAGTTGCTGTAGAGATCCCTACAGAAAAAACAGTTGGTTGATCCCTACACATTTCTTCAAAAGATAAACAAGAGTGTATACCTTACGAAGAATTCGTTATAAAATAAAGAAATAACAACTTAAGTTGCGAACATTTTTGCGGTATGTTATGTACCGCCTAATGCGGCTTTGTTGCGGGTATCTTATCGGAGGTTTAGTTTTTCAGCTTTTCTTAAAAAACACTAAACGCCGGCCATGTTCAGAAACGTGGTAAATGAACCAACCGGCAAGTTGAAAATGAGGAGGAAACGGTTGTTGTAGAGTCCACTAGAAAATGAAGTGTTGCCACTTCCACATTGATTTTTCTTGAGTTAGTGGACAAGTAACGCACTGTGGAAAATACAACACTGTCTCGTCATATGGGATTTTGGATAGGGTGAAGCAAAATGAATAAACAAAAAAAAAACCCATGAAAATCCATGAAAAGCGCGAAAATAAGCGTCGGATTTTCCGAATATAAAAGGCCTGCCAAGCAAGAAAAGAGGTAGATTGCGAAACAGAGCTTAACCAGCAAAGTTATCCATATTGCGTTTCGATAAATCTTTGCCGTTTATACTTACTAGATAACCAGATACATACCAAAAAATATATAAAGTGCCAATATAAAGAGAAATAAGGATTAAATCGACCAAAACTTTATTAAAAATCAAGAAAAATTAAGTTTTATTTAAAATATATGTTGTGGGCGCTAGACCAGATATGTAAGTGTTGCGTAGTTATGTTGAAGTGTTCAAGTGGTAATCGTTATGTGTCAATTTACTTTAAGATATCGCCAAACGAGACTTAATTAAACCGCTGGTCTCCCCCATTAGAAGTGGCGCAAGGGGGTCGGCTAAGAATTTTGGGAGAAGATCCGAATTTTCCGACTGAGTGCCTTTTGATGTCTGGAAAGAGGCATTTTTTTTTATTTGTTGAGAGCCTGGATGCTTATAAAAATCCTCTGGAAGGTAATGTCAGGAAACCTGTAAATATATAGAGGAAAATCCTGCATTAATATTATCCTGTGTTGAACAAAAGGTAACAAAGCTGAAACAAACAAAAGATTAATTAACTAAACGGCGGAAAAAGAAAGTTTGAATCAAATTAAGAATAACTAAAAAGGGCAGTGCCCCGAAACTAAAAAAAAGGAAACCCGAAGCTATGAACTAAAAAAGTTTTAATTAAGAATTAATTTAATGAAAAAGAAAATTTTTTATACCCCGGATACACTATTGAAGGTTAACCCACTGGGTTTAATAGATCCAGTGGGTTAATCTTTGATGGTTACACTTAGCTTTTCGAGGATATAAACTGTCAGCTGATGTTTGTTTACGTATACATACAAAATAACTAATAAAGTCGTGTTTAACACTTTACAATTTCTCGCATGAGATATCGTCCCCTCTTTGCTCATATTGGTATATTTTACACACAGGGATACATTTTTGTATCAAGGTATCAAGCGTTCTTTTTGTTAAAAAAGTGTCTAATGTAAAAAAATAAATAATTCTATGATTTTCAAATAACTTTAGATTTGTTAACTCCATAAAATCTCATGCGACCAATCGTAAACGTGTAAAACACGACAAACTCTGTTGCAAAAACAGTTGCAACTTTTGGTACTTTTTGAGTAGAGTTGGATTTTTTTGCACAAATACCGAATACAACACTGTATTTTTGGTGGATTTATGCCGGATTTAAAATAAACCCAGTCGTGAGAGGATTTAATTTTTGTATGGCAAATCTGGTCAGATTTGACCAGATTAAGCAATAATTCCTCAAAAAGTGGGTTAACCCGGCAAAAAACTGTAGTGTAACCGCACTATTACGGAACAAAAAAAAAGAACGACTTCGTGTCTTTAGATTTAAGTTGTGTTGTTAGTAGATAGTCATCTAATTTTTGTTTGTGTTTAGTCTTGATTTGTAAAGAATATTAACTCCAGAAAGAACACGAGTGTAGGTTTTTCCTGTGTCAACATTCGACGAAATTATTAATTCTTTCTTGTGGACTCTAAATTAAGGTCCGAAAGTCCCCATCTAATAGAGCTCTTTTAGGTAGGCGTGTAGTGTAACTTTATTTGGCCAGATTGGCGTCGTCCTCAAAATCGTGAATATGATATAGGTTAACCCGAGTTAATGACTCGTTTAATCAATTACTGGTGTTAATGTTTTAAAAATATTTCTTTTTGATGTTGTCCAAATAGGTTTAAGATCATAATGAACAATTATAATAAATTATTTGTATGTTTGATTGTTAGCATTTTAAATATGTGTTGAGTTTTTTGTAAGAGAGGAGATTAAGTGATATTGTTGTGAGGTAAGTGTCAGTGGGTAACGGGGCCCTTAGAAAATGATGTCTAACTTTGGATTTAAGGGTCAAGGTAGGGCGGGCAGAGTGTGGGAGGAGATACACCAACCTCCCTTGTCGACGATGTGCGCAGTGTTGTTTGTTTGTTTCTTTTTGTGTTCATTTTTGTTTGCAGTCACACATTAATTGTTAGTCCCTTTGGGCTGTCAGTGGTAGGGTTGGGATTCCCCCCTGAAGAAAAGTGTGCCGTCCTGAACTAGCTGCTGGACCACTACAGCGCCGCTTTTACGAAATCATAACAATATGGCGCCCAACGTGATGTTCCAGACATCAAAAGGCACTCAGTCGGAAAATTCGGATCTTCTCCCAACATTCTTAGCCGACCCCTTGCGCCACTTCTAATGGGGGAGGCCAGCGGTTTAATTAAGTCTCGTTTGGCGATATCTTAAAGTAAATTGACACATAACGATTACCACTTGAACACTTCAACATAACTACGCAACACTTACATATCTGGTCTAGCGCCCACAACATATATTTAAAATAAAACTTAATTTTTCTTGATTTTTAATAAAGTTTTGGTCGATTTAATCCTTATTTCTCTTTATATTGGCACTTTATATATTTTTTTGGTATGTATCTGGTTATCTAGTAAGTATAAACGGCAAAGATTTATCGAAACGCAATATGGATAACTTTTCTGGTTAAGCTCTGTTTCGCAATCTACCTCTTTTCTTGCTTGGCAGGCCTTTTATATTCGGAAAATCCGACGCTTATTTTCGCGCTTTTCATGGATTTTCATGGGTTTTCTTTTGTTTATTCATTTTGCTTCACCCTATCCAAAATCCCATATGACGAGACAGTGTTGTATTTTCCACAGTGCGTTACTTGTCCTAACTCAAGAAAAATCAATGTGGAAGTGGCAACACTTCATTTTCTAGTGGACTCTACAACAACCGTTTCCTCCTCATTTTCAACTTGCCGGTTGGTTCGTTTACCACGTTTCTGAACATGGCCGGCGTTTAGTGTTTTTTAAGAAAAGCTGAAAAACTAAACCTCCGATAAGATACCCGCAACAAAGCCGCATTAGGCGGTACGTAACATACCGCAAAAATGTTCGCAACTTAAGTTGTTATTTCTTTATTTTATAACAAATTCTTCGTAAGGTATACACTCTTGTTTATCTTTTGAAGAAATGTGTAGGGATCAACCAACTGTTTTTTCTGTAGGGATCTCTACAGCAACTGCTTATAAAACGTATCGAACGGAGTGCATTTTTCATAACTCTGTTGGACTACATCGAAAGATGTTGTGAAATCATAACTCCAATTGCACAACTTCCAAAATTTTTTTCTGGGTTGTGCTATGAACGAAAATCAGCTGACTGCCATTGAAATCCTCCAAAGGTATATCTAAATGCAATGAGATTTGCACTGGATTTATTAAATCAGTTGAGGATTTAGGGTTAGTCTAAATGAGCTTTATAGCCCGTTTAGACTATACCCTTATACGATGATTAAGGCCATTATCTCGATTTAAGTGCTTAATCCACCCAAATCCACCCTGATTTACCATACAAAATTAAATCAACTCAAAACTTGGATTTGTTTTAAATCAAACTTTAAATCGAAATATTTTGATATACAACACTGTTTTTTGCTCCTAAAAATGCAACTATTGCAGTCTGTACCAATATTGGCAACTGTGTTCATGTGTCGTTTATTTACTAGGGTTATGACTTTTTGACCTTTATCTCAAAAATGATTTCCTGTAGCGAGAGTAAATGAACTTTTGGCTATTAAAAATTTGCTCCAAATTTTTTTTCATGTTGCACAAATAAGTGACATTTTGCCTATTAATGACTAAAAAAAAAGGTCCCGCACAAAGCACTTTCAATTTATGTGATACATGGAATAAAGCTATATATGATATAAGATGATATATATGTAATAATATGACGATAATATTGGTGAAAAACAAAAGCTTATGTCATTCTGGATATGTTGTGTGGCTTTAACGATTGTTTTGAGTTATTTATGTGCTTAAAGTGACTCCATTTTTTCCAAATAGCTCATCTAGAAAAAACTTTAAAAGCTTTTTGTGCGTGAGCTTGTAATTAAGATTTTATCTAATCTTATGCAAAAGCTCATCAAAATATGACACGGATGTGGGGTTGTAAAAAAGTCATAACCCTATTATTTACATTTTTCAAATAACTGTACACAAACACACAAAAACAAACAGAAGCGGAAAAATAGAAAAATATTAAGTAAAAATAAAATGGATGTAGCTTTAATTTAATATAAATTGTAAACAACATAGCAATTTGTCAGATTATTTTTTTGCAGTATTCCATTCCATTTTTAATTTTCAAGCAATTCTTTTTGCAAATTCGCGTATGTATACGTAAACAAAGATCAGCTGACAGGCATCTTATACCATTTTAGGCTAGTCTAAACAACTAGGATTTGAAAGTTGGATTTAGAAATCGAGTCGATTTAAAATTGCTAGTCTAAACGGGCTATTACCCCTATAAACAGCATATTATTTTTGTATTTGAAATCTGGTAGATTTTGGCTGGATTTAGCAAATAAAAGCTGATAATGTGTTAAATCCGGCTAATGAAGTCATATCTAAAATAGCTATAAATCCTCGTATTGAGTGGATTTGTTTTAAATCCGGCATAAATCCTCGTATACAACTCGGTTTTTTGCAACATGTTGCTAAAAAATACAACAAGTTGCATGCTGGCACAAGAAACAAGGTAGATGCATCGGTGAATTGCTATAACAAAAATAATTTAAAATGTTAAAATTTGTAAACAAGGCGATAAAATTAATTTTGCTTTGATATACAAAGTTGATTTTAGTCAACCAAGACTAATATCTATGATGTCTAAACGATAAAATTAGTTTTTATTTGCTCATTAGTTAGCATTAGTAGCATAATGTGCTAACATTTTCAATATTAAACAATAAATTTGTAATTTGCCGTATGTTTTTGAGAGGAAATCAATTTACAACAACTTCTTTTGACGTTTCAAATACGATCGAATGGGCTGATGCAACCTGATGCAATTACCTTGGTAATCAGCTGACCGCCATTTAAATCATCCAAAGGTATATCTAAATGAAATGAGATTTGTACTGAATTTATTAAATTCAGTTGAGGATTTATGGCTAGTCTAAATGAGCTATAAGATCGAGTTCCATACTAACCCTGCGTTTACAAATGACAGGACAGTTGACTTCATGTATTGATTGTCAAAATCCCACAACTTGCCTGTGTGACGTAGGCGTCCCGACAACTGCAAAAACAGTTGTAAAATTTTTAATGAAATCATCGATTTCTTTTTGTTTTCCGTTCACATATTTTGTTTTTGTTCATGTTCTTTTGTTTTCGACACATTTCAATTATTTGGTCTGTTCCTTTACTTCTGAAAATGGTAAAACCGGCAAAAGTAGTAAAAGTTGAAAACTGCTCCCATATGAATTGTATTGTGTCTGAAGTAAAGGAACGCTTTTCGAGTAAAAAGTTGTAAAACTTGAAGATTCTTGAACGTAAAGGAACAGGGCTATTATATTACTTACATGGTATAAGTAAAAAGGTAGATTTAAATGAAAAAAATCTATAGAAACCTTGTTTTTCTTGAATTCCTAAAACTTCAAAATAAAAGCAACAAGTGGGTTTGTTTACAATGCATTTTTTGAGCATTTTATAAAAACCCCGAAAAATGAATGAAGAGTTAAGTTTGCTCCTCATAATCGAGTTGTGAATATGATAAACTGATAGTTTCAATGCAAATCTCACCAATTTCTTCCATACAAATGGTCTAAAAACAATTTTAAAAATCATTGAATTCGATTGTTTTTAAAATTGTTTGGCATATTATTCAAACACCACACACACATACACAGTTTGTTTATATTGTTTTGAAGTTTTAGGCATACTCGAATGAAAAAATTTAAATTGACATACAGCTATGGCTAACCTTTCTTATTAAACCATGATTACTTATTTTTACAAAAATGCCAAAAATTTCTCTTCCCTTCTGTCTGAGAAAAAAATGATGGATAACTGGGAGACAAACGACAAATCTATGCATGTGTTAGTAAATCAGAGTTGTATTTGAAGACAAACTGTCTGGTGTAAACGCCTAGTAAAGTAATTTTATGAAATTCTTGGTCTGTTCCTTTACTTTTGAAAATGGTAAAACTGGCAAAAGTAGCAAAAGTTGTAAACTGCTACAATATTAATTGTATGGTACCTGAAGTAAAGGAACGCTTTTCGAGTAAAAAGTGGTAAAACTTGAAGATTCTTGCACGTAAAGGAACAGAGCTTGTGTGACAGCCACCTAGTAGCTGTGATAAGTCCCGGTCCACACTAGCGTGAATTTCATTAGGTGTTCTTAAATCGAATTCCCCACTAGAGCAATTTTATGATATTACTCTACCATGGAGGTCGATCTAGAGACGCATAATTTCATGCAACTTTTTCAATGAAATCACTCTAGTGTGGACCGGGACTAAATAATCCAGCAACATAAATCATTTTTTTTTTTTTTTGTTTTATTTCTTTCACTTTTGTCTTCCTTTCGTATATACCCAACAAATGATTTCGGTGTTGTGCATGTGGAGTTATGATTTCATTACATCCTTCGATGCAGTCCACACTGAGTTATGAAAAATTCAGTCCGTTGGATACATTAATGATACACTTGCTAAATGATACCTATAAAAAATCAATTTTTCAAATCATTTGTTCCATAAACAAATAAGTCCCGGGCCACACTACAGTAATTTCCTTGAAATTTTGATATGAAATTATGCGTCTCTAGATCGACGTCCATAGTAGAGTAAAATCATAAAATTGCTGTAGTGGGGAATTCGATTTAAGAACACCTAATTTCATGAAATTTTTTAATGAAATTCACACTAATGTGGACCGGGACTAAGAGTACAAATTTCTAAGAAATTTTTATAATAATAAAAAAATACATTTTTTGCGGTAATTTTCGAGACCGAAATTTTTAATGGAGTGGAGTCCATGTCGAAGGCTGAAGTAGTGATGGGAAAGCAACAGAGCAGCTTATGTACGCATGCCTTAAGCCCTCTGCACATACGGCGCGTTTAGCGTCGCGTTACAACCACATTAAAACTTCAAGAACAAACTTGGCATCACTTACACATTTTTCATGTGGTTGTTGTTTTCAACGCGCAACGCGTGACACAACGGACCGTGTGTATTTGGCCCAATAGGGTGATGAAGCAAAATCTGATGCGCTTCGATTAAATGGAGAACGAAGGAAGTAAGCTCAATTGCGATAGAATTTAATGGATACTTCTTTAATTTGTGTTTATATAATAAAGTTCTTTGCATTCTTGTTTTACACCAATAATGAATGCATTTTATTTATTCTGGTATATTGCATTTTTATTGCATTTTTATTGCATCTTTAGACGATTAAAAAAAACACAATTTGAAAAACCGTGATTTGGATCGGAAATGGAGTGCATCCTAGATGTGTGCTGTGGAAGCAAAAAATATCGAAAATAATTGGTGTGTTCGTTCAAAGACATAGTACAAATAAGACTAGACAAAATGCATGCAACAAAAGATGTTTGTGAAACAATGTACAGCAAATTTTGCTGGCCCAGCAAAAAAATTAGAAAATTATTAGAATGTAGGAGTTATGGAATTATTCCCAACCACACAAAACATACAACAACAAAGGTAAAGCACTTGTTTCCAACTAACACAACAAAAAATCAATACTTGAAAATAGAAAATAATTTTCACACCAAAATTTTAAACTTGGAAATCACACAAACCAATGTAAATATCAAATCAACAAACAAGATAATACAACGATTGGATCAAAACATACAATCCATACTCAGCTCAGAAGATCATACAAAATTAAAACAAAAGCAACAAAATAGAATTTGGGCGAACAAAAATGTGCAACATGTTTGTCGGCTTCTGATTGGTTGATTCGGCGACTTTGACATCTGTTCCAGTTTTTCACGCTTCTGCCATTTTTCCGTTCCCGTACATTTTGGAAAAATGTGTATGTGCAACTCATTTTCGACAGTTTGCTCTTTTGACCTTTTATCATTAAAAAAGTACTGGTACGAAGCTTTATGCTTGGTTTACATTTACGAAATCCACTCGATTTCAACTGCCAAATCCATAGGTTAAACGTCAAAAGGAATCAAATGGTTTTAGATGAGATTTCATTTGACGTTTGAGCTATGGAATTGACAGTTGAAATCTAGTGGATTTCGTAAATGTAAACATATGCTTGGTTTACATTTACGAAATCCACTCGATTTCAACTGTCAATTCCATTGCTTAAACGTCAAATGAAATCCAATGGATTTCGGATGAGTTTTCATTTGACGTATGTGCAAAGGAATTGACAGTTGAAATCGAGTGGATTTCGTAAATGTAAACCAAGCATTAGCATTAGTCGAGCAAAAATGTGCAACAATGTCATGGTACAATTAGAAAGGTAGATGCCTCAGCCCAGCTGATCGAATCTAAAACGTCAAAAAACTATGAATTCGCCATGACAGATCAAAACAAAAAACCATATGATTCGGTAAGTAAGAGATAGCATGTCTACACTTTATAGACAAACACAAGCGATAAAAAGAGACAACAAGAGACCATTTGGCGAAAATTTTGACAGTTTACATTACAAAAAAAGTTGCTTTTTTGTAGCAATTCGCCGATGTTTCTACCTAAGTCCCTGTTTATACAGGGAAAGTTGATGGGAAAGAAAATTGAGTTTATGGGCGAGGGAGTAGAGAGGAATAAGAGGGGGTACACACACCTCTGTACTGGCAAATTCTGTTTTGTTTCGTTTTTCTTCGTATACAACCTGAAGTTGGCTGCAGATTTGTTTTTGCATTTTCTTTCATTCTATTTTCTCTGTCGAGAAACAAACAACAGCGGAGACAATTGAAAAAAAAAAAACCATTTGGAGGAAAAACTATTTTTCTAAGCAAAACAATTCGAAATAAGTAGAAATATCAAAATTAAAATGCAATTCAAGGGTTCCTTTAATAATTAATTGTTTATCACACACGTCCATTTTTACTTTTCATTACAATTTTGCCTTGGCTTTGTTTTTGAACGGCGCAATGAGAAAATCATGGCATAATAATATAGGTAAAGTCATTAGAATAATGACAATACAACTCTGTAAATCTGTAACTCATCAATCAAAAAAAATACAAATACAGCGATGCGTATATGCGTCATCGTTTTCAGATATGACAAGAAATGACAAAAACAACATCCAATTGTAAATAAACAAAATACTGGCAGAAATAATTTGTAATGTAATCATGTATGAAATTGGCTCCAATTACTTCAATGGTGTGTAATAATAAAAATTGTTGGTGCTCAAGTCATATAACTTTGAAAGTAAAATTTTTTTGCAACAAACAATAATACAAACATTAGTATGACATGTGATATATGCATGTAAAAAAAGTGAAGGTGTGCAATTAATCGCCTTTAAAGCATCTAAAATATGTATTTGGTGGTTTCAGACATTAAAAACCCAGTAGATATGTTTGCACCAAATAAGTTTGGCGATAAACAATGAGCAATGTGTAGTATTCTGGTATTCTACCTATTTAGGGGGTAAGATGTTTGTAATTGAAGTCAATCTAGTGCATTTAAGTCTGAATTTTTAATAATTTCGTTTGTAGCTCTATTGGGTTGATAACTGCGACAATGAAACAGTAAAAAACTCCATCCATACGTCCCGAGATATGTGCCTCTGAAGTTCCGAAATTTCCGTTGTTTACTTGGAATAGAAAAGTTTGTTCTCATGTCCCAGATTTGCACCTGTCCATAGGAGAAAGTCTTACATCCCGGACCGAAGCCCGACAATATAGATATACATTCATGATACAATGATACAAGGTAACCTCACGCTCACAGCTCGCAGAGTTGTATTCGCTTTGCCGTCCCTTCATTGACAAAATGATTCCCAGTTGTTCGGGTAACTAGGGAATAACTAGCAATTTTGCTGGCTACTGGTAAACACAACTAGTTACCACCCAATCTACTCGCAATGCTATAGACTGGTGAATTTAACATGGGGATGTCATAGGAAGGGGTCTATTGTCCCTTCACTGCATTACCAGTAACCACCCAATTCGATAGTCGTGTGAGAGGCAGTCGTCTCTTCATTGCATTACCAGTAACCAGTCAAATCGATAGTCTTTTGAAACCCAATTGTCCCTTCACTGCATTACCAGTAACCAGTCAATGCGGTACTCAGAAATGATAGCCAAAAATACTAGTAACTTGAAGTCATTTATTTTATTACATGGAGTGCAAATATTTTACAAAGGACAATATAACCTTTTATACATATGTATATATCTTGATGCTAGATACTGCAACCAGTGTATGTATGACTACTTGATACAGCGACTTATGTTTATTTGGTCCTCGAAATGTTTTTCTCGTGGGTCCTTCAGATCATTCAAATTTTCCTGGAATAAAATGTATAGAAGTTTAATGAAATGGCGCGATAATGAATTGTGTCAAGATATGTGTCAATACTTACCACATATATATTATATATATTCTTCTTAAATTAATCATTCCTTCTATGATTTAGCTCATACCACGTTCTTTTAATTTTTTTCACAACAAACGCATGAATATTTTTTTTTAATTATGACTAAACAAAATGACAGAATATTTTTTTCTATTTTGTTAAAAAAGAAATAATGTTGACAAGAGATTACAAGAGAGAAACATTGTCGATTACACTATCCATCGGTAGTCTATTAAATAGTCAATATATTACATGCCGCATTACCTGTAACTAGTGAATTGACCTGATAGGCAGGGAAGCCCATTTCATGTGGCAAAAGCAGGCTATAGGCTATTTTGTGTGCCATTTTTGGGTGTAAAGTAACTAGGATCAATGAGTAACTAGTTACATGCCTATGTCAAAGTAGACAATTGCTATTTATTGAACAACTGGGTTTTGACTAACTTTGTATGTATATGTTAAAATATACATATGTATGTATGTCAGTTCCCAGTTGCTCGGGTAACTAGGGAATAACTAGCAATTTTGCTGGCTACTGGTAAACACCCCTAGTTACCGCCCAATCTACTCGCAATGTTATAGACTGGTGAATTTAACATGGGGATGTCATAGGAAGGGGTCTATTGCCCCCTCACTGCATTACCAGTAACCAGGCAATTCGATAGTCTTGAGAAACTCAATTGTCCCTTCATTGCATTACTAGTAACCAGTTAAATCGATAGTTAGAAATGATAGCCAAAATCACTAATATGTTTTGATCAGTTAAATGGGTAAATGCTTAACGTGTAACGGATATTATATCAGTTTAAAAAATATAATTATAACAGTTAATCTGTATATGCGCTAACCACGCTTTATTTAATTACAAGACGTGTATATACATACATATATCACAAAGGACAATTTAATGTTAATCTTTAAATTCCTTGATATTGAAACTTGTGCGTGAATCCTTGATACTGGGACTTATGTTGCTTATGTTTATTTGGTCCTGGGAATGTGCATCTCAAGTGTGCTTCAGATAATTCGGATGTACCTGAAATAAAATGCATAAAAGTTTAATGAGATAATTAAAGAATGTATTGTCCCAAGAAAGTATCTATACTTACCAAATATTCTTTTTTTAATTTAGCCCAATAACACGTTTGTTGCATCTTTATTTAACAATAAGTTTTTGCACATCAAAAGCACCAAAAAACTTTTTTTTTAAATTCGGAATAAAAAATAAAATTTATACAAAATGACAAAACATTTATTCTATTTGGTTTTCAAAAAGAGAAATTATGTTGAAAAGAGATTTCAAGAGAGAAACATTGTATATTCCGCTATCCATCAGTAGTCTATACAATAGTCAATATATTACACGCCGCATTACCCGTAACTAGAGAATTGACATGATAGGCAGGGAAGCCCATTTCAAGTGACAAAAGCAGGCTATAGGCTATTTTGTGTGTCATTTTTGGGTGTAAAGTAACTAGGATCAATGAGTAACTAGTTACATAACAATGTCAAAGTAGACAATTGCTATTTCCTGAACAACTGGGTTATGTTTACATTTTCAATATCAAACCCACTTTTATTATTTCAAAATATTCAATTCAAATTTTTCTCGTCGATTATTCGTTCGTCCAGACTGATACCTGCCAGAAGTGAAGCAACTACCTACTAGTGGAAGAGTCCACTCACACCACCTTCTATGCCCATGGAATCGGAAGAGGAAAAACAGCAACAAAAGGAGCAACTTTACTCGAAGCAGCCAAAGACTCTATGAGTGACGAAGAAACACATGCCACATCTACTGCTGCCCTCAAGCCTTGATCACATCCGGTTCATTGAGTGTCGCGTTACAACAACCACATGCAAATTTCAATAACAAATTTCGCATCTTGCTTACACATTTTTCGTGTGGTTGTTGTTTTTGACAAATGACAACTCACAACGGACCGTATGTGCCGAGGCTTTAAGCGCTTTTGAGGATAAGTTAAAGGCTTAATTAATGGGAGGACGTTTCCGTTTTCTCAATGAACAACCCCAAAATGACACAATGTTTAGGGCCACTCCTTCATATATATCTCGCACTAAAGTTTTTTTTTATTACAACGCTATAAATGCATTTTGTTTATGTTCATTAGGCCTGTCAATGGAAAAATTAGGCCCGCTGTTATAATGCCTACCCCACAAACGTATAAAATGACGGCCACGACGGAAGACCTTGTTGCGTGGGCCAGGGAGCATCTTGCAGATTTAAGAAGGCGAGACAAATCGATGCAGTCCATCTTGGGTTGAGGAAGGTTGTATCATTCTTTAAGATAGAAACAGATATCCAGCTATCCCAATAAAAACGCATAAACATTTTTAGAATTAATTTTTATTAATTTCTCGTTGGACCTAAGTTGAATAGTCAAGATTTTTACAAATGGAAATAAAGATAACAAGTCAACTAAAAATATCTTTTGTTGTCTTTTCCTTTTGTCCCTGATTCCAACGGTGTACAAAATGTATACTTCCCGAGATATAGACCTCGAAGGTTCCGCAAAACCCCTAACAAGAACTTAAGTTACATGTTTTTACTAAATTGGAATCGTTACAAATTTTGTTATTACAGGTATGGCTTCTCCCCCGAACACAGCAATATACAATATGCATTGTCTAAGTATAAGTTGGAGTTTTAGACGAACTTTCTAGGCATATATCTCGGGAAGTATACATTTCCGGAACAAAAGTTATACACCGTACCGAATTATGACCGAAAGGACTACCTGTGGTGATAATGCCGAATTAATCCGCAAGGTGCACCTAAAGGGACGATAAGCCAACATCTTCTTACATGTAAAAGTTCAACAGACCCATAGTTTCAAAGCCGGGAATGTTACAGAAGGCACAATGAACACAATGAGAGGTGTACGACGGGAAATGCAGTAGTTTCAAAATTAAAAAGCCATTCCCAGAACAGAATTATCTAAAAGTAGGTGGTGTTTTTATCTTCGTGCGTCTGGTTAAACCTTTAGATTGGACTGGGGTGGGACGACAATAGCAGCAACTGCAAGACCAAAGCGTAGCGGAGCCGGTTTACATTGGCGATAAGTCTTTGTAGGGACGAACACGCTACCACCACCGCACATCCTAACGAAAGCACCCGGACCATTATTCAGCAGGGTTTCGGGACCTGTAACAAGCAGCACACATTCAATATAAATATAATCATCACTCTGGCACAATAACTTACCAGCTTGTTCGCTGATAACATAAGGTTGACGTTTGTTAGATATAGTTGACATCAGGGCGAATGGGTTACTTGAGCACTGCTGGCAAGTAAATGTGGTCTTCCTTGATTTGCTTATTATTTTCCGAATATACGGAAAACTGACCTTGATGGCGTTGGCTGAACTCTTCAATAACGAAAATAACAACATAAAAACAGTTTAATGTTGTATTCCACAATTTCATTTCGTGTCGTGAGGATACAAAAACTGAAAAACGAAGTGTCGATCTGCTTTTACATTTAGCTTTTATTTTAGCGAATTTTCATACCGTTTCACATTTTTCTTGGCAATTCCTTCCGAGCTTATGAAAATATTTAATTTTGCAGCCGCAGAAACGTCCTCAATTGACCAATGAGGGATGGAAGATAAAAACTTAACACAATTTCTCCAGAATTACGACCAAATATTTCGCTTGACTTATTAATTTTCGCAATCGTTAGATTTTATTCAATTATGTACAAAATATAAAAAAAACGTAAACAAATTGTTATTGACACTTACAAAAACAACATTTATGTATACTGTTTCGATACAGGGTTGTATTTGACAGCTCAAGGACGGTTTTTTCAAATGAGATTACCTTGTATCATTGTATCATGATATACATTATACTGTGTATGATATTCCTTAAAGTTTACGATGGTAATCATATTACCAGTTTATGTCGGTAACGTGAAAACGAGCTAGAAAGAGTATTTTGTTATAGTTTTAATGTACACAACAACTTCGCTTTTACAAACTCATGCCATCAATGGCATACAACTAAATAGACATGAGTGCTAAATATATAGAAGATTAAGCATTGTTTGACGATTCTTTATGATGATTTTCGAGAACCTTCAAATAAGAAACTCACTGAGTGAATGAGCGATACGTTGAAAATTTAAATCACATTTGACACAAGGTATTGTCATGGATATGCTGTTATATGAGACTTCAATAAAAATATCTTCGTAGAACTAGTTTAATTCAATGGTGGGGGTATAGAACGTCTGTAGGCCATATGTCCGAACATGTATGGTGTAAATGGAAGTCTGAATATTTCGTGGTAGATGAAAATTCGACAAAATACATGAATTTAAAATTAATTCCGCGTGACACCATTATCAAACGCACGTACCTCTTCTTAGATTATTTTAAAATGAATGCCAACAGAAAAATTTTTGGTTTTTATATACATATAACATTTTAGAACAATATATTTTTATTTAATTTTCAACAGTATTTCATATCGGATATTTGTATAGTTTATGCGTTAGATGACAACATAAAATCCTAACCGTACATTTGAAAAGTTTTAGTAGTTTGAAGATAAATTTAATAACGATTATAGTTTCATTTTTGCCAATTTTGAATATCCTTTCAATTTGCTTTTTGCTTTCACTATTCCTAAATTGTTATTTAAATGTCTAATTCTAAAATGCATTCGGCATTTAAAAAATAATTTTTTTACCTTCTCTGGTAAATTTACTTGATTGCTAAGTTGCAAAAGTCTACGCTGTAAATTGTTATTATGATCTATTTTTGAGCCATTAATAGATGCAAAGACGTATTCAAGAACTCTTGATTAGGGTTTTTAAGGAAGCCCAAAGAAATTTGATCCACCCATGAGCCGGTTTTCTCGTGATCTTCGTATTCATTCAAATTCAGTTTCCAAATAACGTACCCAGCCATTTTTTCGAGAGCGTCTCCCTGGAGTTGCCCGACATCTTCAACTGGTTCTCTTTGTACATCTTCAAAGCCCAACATTTCGTTTTCAATACCTTCGAAAATAAATGGATCAACTACACTGGGATTGATCTGAACATTGGATTCTAAAGCCACCAGCTCGTTTTCAGAACTTTCACAAAGCAAGGGATCAATTTCACTAGTATTCATCTGATCATTGAAACATAAAGCAACATCTTCATTTTCAGCCTCTTCGAAATTCAAGGGATCAATTGCAATGGGATTGACCTGATTATTTGAAGATAAAACCACGCCTTCGTTTTCAGGCTCTTTGAAATTAGGAGAATTCATTATATTCTGGTTGATCTGATCATTGGATCCTAAAACCATAAATTCAGTGGGGTCATTTTTAACATTTTTAGTTTCTTGAAGAATTTCTGTATTTCGAGCTGGAATAATAAATGACGAATGATGTATTATAGTAAACAAGTGTAATGGTACACAATCAGGGTCGCAAATGAATATTTCAATGCGTTACAAACGGAAAAACAAACTTAATATACCCTCCATACTCCACCATAGTATGGAGGGTATATTAAGTTTGTTTTTCCGTTTGTAACGTGTGAAAACAAATAATAAAGACTAGTCGCAGAAATATAATTTTAGTATACGCCATAGTGACTTAGTTTGTTTCGATGAAGACAATGTCATCGACATAAATAATCATGTTTTAAATAAATATTTACCCATTTTCAATTGAGTCAACGGTATCATTATTTTCCAAGAATTCACGTTCCCCATTCATACCCATAAAACATTCCGTATTTTCCAAGAATTCAAGTTCATCATCTGAGCCCATAACATTTTCAGTACTTTCCAAGATTTCACGTTCTTCATCTACGGCCATAAGACATTCACTAATACCAAAAAATGCTCGTTTAATTATTTCTTTTCTTGAAATATTTGTAATCTTACTCATGCTCGTCATATCCGGATGTAACAACAAATGGTACGGCAGTTGGTAATAAATAACATCCTCTGGAAATCTTTAAAATATCAGATGGCAAAAAGTGGTCTCCGCATATAAATTCCACATGCTTCTGACCACTTCAAGCGCATTACCTCATCTGTTGGGATGTGGTCCTTTTTTTTCACACAGAAAGCAGTGTCTCATTTTGAAAAATTGAAAATATTTCGTTTGAAATCACAATTTGTAAATTCATATTAATTTTAAAGTTAACTGTCATAAAAGTATGTATACATAAATACTATTTGCCACAATTGACAATTGCATGTTTTCATTTCATTTGAAAGTTGAGTGTTGTCAAAGACAAATTTTTAAAAAAATTGTAATCATATGTTTGCCTGACTTTACCTCTCTTATTATGCCATGTGAGAAAATTAGTGTGAAGAAGAATAAGAAAAATTATAAAATTGACACAAACATGATTTCCGTGTCTAAACAACAAGGAAATTTTAAAAGAAATTGAGAAGAAAAATTTTCTTTCCAGTTTGAATGTCTAAACACGGTCTAAGTAATTGTACCATGCATGGTACAATAATACAGGTAGCATTATCATGCCAGCTGATGGTAACATAATGTGTCAATTGCATTGAATTGATGTCAAATTTTGACATCTTATGTTGCCAACAATTGCCGATGCGGCTACCTGTGTATTTGTACCATGGTACCATGGTACAGTCATGGTACAATTAAAAAGGTAGAAACAACGGCGAATTGCTACAACAAAGCATCTTTTTTTGTAATGTAAAATGTCAAAATTTTCGCCGAATGATCTCTTGTTGTCTCTTTTTATCGCTTGTGTTTGTCTATAAAGTGAACACATGCTATCTCTTACTTACCGAATCATATGATTTTATGCATGGTACAATTACTTAGGTAGATGTCTCAGCCCAGCTGATCGAATCTAAAACGTTAAAAAACTAGGAATTCGCTGTGAAAAATCAAAACAAAAAACCATATGATTCGGTAAGTAAGAGATAGAATGTGTTCACTTCACATTACAAACACAAGCGATAAAAAGAGACAACAAGAAACCATTTGGCGAAAATTTTGACAGTTTACATTACAAAAAAAGTTGCTTTGTTGTAGCAATTCGCCGATGTTTCTACCTATGTAATCATGGTAGAATGATAAAAGGTAATCTCATCTATGAAATGAATGTTTATGCAACTCTGTATGTCTGTACAGGACCGTGTCAAATAAAGAACAACAAATATTTGACATGACATTTCGTAATAAAAATAAAAACAAACTACATTTGTTTCTGATTATATTTTCGTTCTTCAAAAAAATTCATTGAAAATTTTAGTAAATCCGCTGGCTGGTAAGGCTCCCTTATAAAATCCACTTTTGACACCACCGAATTTCAATATCCCGCCATTATAGATACTATGGAACAACGAAATCTGCAGGCAACAACACCAAAGGTATTTACCAAAAATGAGTGCCTTTGCTGAAGTCATTGATGACATTAATTTTAGAAACACACGAACTGTTTGAAAAATCATGCAGATGGGGATTCACGTTAGTGTGATTAATATTGTAGCAGAAATAACGACGGAATTCTGAGAATTCTATTTGCGACAAGATCGGAAGGAGGAAGAAAGTGCTTCAGTCGCTGGTAGGCAATATTTGGGATGCTGATAAAGAAACCTTGTTAACCTCTTATTAAGGCGGCCATCAGACCATCTGCTTTTTCGTATGTATGTTGTCACTTTGGGTGTACTAATATACAGACCAGCTGATTCATACATGTGAAAAAGCAGATGGTCTGATGGCGGTCTAAAGGCCTCTGCACATACGGCACGTTGAGTGTCGCGTTACAACAACCACATGAAAAATTCAAGAACAAACTTGGCATCACTTACACTTTTTTCATGTGGTTGTTGTTATTAACGCGTGACGCGACGCACAACGGACGTATGTGCCGGGGCCATAAGCAATAGATTGGTCTGTGGTATGCAAATGTTAGCGTCACGCAATCGAAGAATATTCAAACCTGCCAGAATGCAGCTCCGACTGCAACAGGGTGGATCCTCATGATACCAGTGGACCAACTTGTTAAGGAGACCAAGATTTCACCAGTACATAAACAAAACAAGATGTTGTCGATGCAGTAACTGCCTGTGTGTTACCTCCTTAAGCATCACTGTCACTATCTATAGAACAGACTACCCCCGCTTCCATCAATCGCAGCAGACGAACGCCAACTGCCCAGACAGTTATGATCCGGACTATGCAGCCTCAATAGACATGGCCTACATGTGGATTGGGACCGCCCCCAATTTATGGACGCAGCCAGTCCAGGAAGAATTGAGTCTACACACAGATGAACAGGTCTTGTAATTTTAGTTACTTTTTTATTAATAAAAGGTTTTAAACATAACAAATGATGTTTCACTTCTGTTAAATTTATTACAGATATGGTTTAGTTACACACTATTGAAAGAAACAGGGTTTCTTGATGTCATCCAAGGCTTGGGTTTCTACTCCGAAATTCTCGTTGACAACAATGGAACTGCTGTAAACGGCTTGCATTCCTTACCACTTTTGCCGGTCTGTGCATTCGCCAAATTTCTTTTCGTGGTGAATGACAATTTCTTGAGGTTTAGTCCGTCATAACTCAGCCAGAATTCCCAAAACAGATTGATGTTTGTCCGAATCTTTGCATGCTGGTTGGGTGAAAATCATGACCAAGCCTCTTTAAAATACCTAGTTCCCCTTTGCACATTTGTTGCGTACCGCCTAATGCGGCGCTATGGTGGGGTTCCAACTGCTCAGTCGGGGCATCACTTCCAGGGGGATTCATAACCCTGCCACCATCAGCCCTAGGGGTCGAACAATAATGAAAGAGGGACTCAACATAAAAACAAACAAAAACAAAACGACACAACACTGCATACAACCATGATGAAGGAACTTGGTGTTATAGTTCCCCCACTTTGCCCACCCTGCCTTGACCCTTTCATCCTGGCATCTTGTCACCATAACATTTTTTTTTTAAAGGGCCCCAATTTCCACACACTCTTACCTCACATTAGCATCCTCCTATTTCCCTCTCTTACGGAAAACACTTAGCAATTCATATTGAAAACAATCAAACATAAAAATTATTTATTCTCATAGTTAAGGTTCTTAATTCTAAACAAACAACAATCATGTCAAACACTGAATTCCTAACTGCCTTTCTCTTAGTGAGCCAATCACTCAGGCTACCACCATTTATCAACAGACTATTGCCAAATCTGGCCACTTTAAAACACTCAACCCCTTCCTAAAAGAGCTCTCTTACGGAGGAATAGTGGACGTTACCATATGTCCACACAAGAAAACAAAATAGTCCTATTGTATTTTTGGGGTAACCCTACACTCACGCACTGTTCCTGGCATTAGAAATTCTTACAAATATTCCTTAACTTAACACTTATATTCTACAGAATTACTAAGGACGTTCACACTTAGATTATTTTTATTTTGTTAGATTAGTTATATGGTTTTTATCTATAAATTTTTTTTCCTTTTTAGTTTTAACTTATGTCATCATTAATTAATAAATTTATTTCTTTTCTCTTTTGCAGTTTTAACAATCCTTCTGGCGCACAGGTTAATGGCAAAACAAGAACACACTCGGGATGAACAAAATATCAAAATTTTACCTGGTTGCTGACATTTCACAAAACAAGATAATTTTTTTGGTTTTTAAACGTTACGGCATCTTACTCCGAGGACCTTCTCTCAAACAACAGGGATTTTCTCCACTAAATATCGACCACAGAAATATTAAGCCGTCTCATCAAAAATTCACCAGGCAAAGGCTGCCGTCAACAAAATTATGCGTTTTCTCTTCTCAATTAAGAAATATCGGATTTATATCAACATCAAGATTTTTTGGCCAATTTGAAGTACATCAATAAAAATTCCTCAATAAACGGTGCTGACCTCCTCCAGGCATATACTTGGAGGGGTCAGAGTTCCTTTGTGTTTCTTTGCCGATAGAGTAGGCGAAATCTTTAATAAGACAAAAAAAAGGACACATTCAATAATAAGCCATAAAATGGCAAAACATTTTTTTCTTGTCTTACATGTTTTGTTTTTCGCAACACAGCCAAATAAACTGGCATCACCAAAACACAAATAAATTTCGCCACTACTTTGGTATAACAATTAAACTGTTTACACTATTTCTTTATTCTTTTGGGGTCTTTTTTTATATTTATTCAGGATGTTTAAAACTGGTTCCTTGCCACAACCAAAAGACAAATAGGAGAAATATTTTCCCCGTTATGCCTTTTATACTGCCAAAACCAATGCTGATTTTCCCATTTTCGCGGATTCTTCGACATTTATCGATTTCATTTTAAACCAACCCACTGTCAATCTACAGACACCTATTGGCCCCCTCAGTGTTGTATTTACCTGCCTCCTGCTTTTAAACTGGCAACACTGTAACTTTATGTATGACTCGGCCACATTCTGTATCCGGTTCTCTCATTTTTTTATTCGCCGGCAGCAACGAACCACATCCATGGAGAAATGCTGCCGGTTTTTGTTAACTAATAAAAAGAAAATTAATTTTCGTGCCACACGCAACACATTTTGAAGACCAAAAAACATAATGTTTAAACAAAAATTTTTCATTTCAGTTTATAAAAACAAATCAATATTAAAAGACTGGCACTTGACAAACACACATACATACGTACTGTGTCAAATTCAGAATGACAATGAACGTACTTCAAATTCAAAATTTGAAAAAAAATTAAATCAGTTGTTAGCATGAAACTACCTTTATTCTTGTACCATGCTATGTAATTGTACCATGGTTTTATGTTTTGATTTTTCATGGCGAATTCCTAGTTTTTTGACGTTTTAGATTCGATCAGCTGGCCTGAGGCATCTACCTTTCTTATTGTACCATGGGTACAGCATGGTACAAATACACAGGTAGCCGCATCGGCAATTGTTGGTAACATAAGATGTCAAAATTTGACATCAATTCAATGCAATTGACACATTATGTTACCATCAGCTGGCTTGATAATGCTACCTGTATTATTGTACCATGGGGTACAGTGAAGTCATGGTACAATTAGAAAGGTAGATGCCTCAGCCCAGCTGATCGAATCTAAAACGTCAAAAAACTAGGAATTCGCCATGAAAAATCAAAACAAAAAACCATATGATTCGGTAAGTATAAGATAGCATGTCTACACTTTATAGACAAACACAAGCGATAAAAAGAGACAACAAGAGACCATTTGGCGAAAATTTTGACAGTTTACATTACAAAAAAAGTTGCTTTGTTGTAGCAATTCGCCGATGCATCTTCCTTTCTTATTGTACCATGAGTGAAGTGAAACATGCTATCCATGGTACAATTAAAAAGGTAGAAACAACGGCGAATTGCTACAACAAAGCAACTTTTTTTGTAATGTAAAATGTCAAAATTTTCGCCAAATGATCTCTTGTTGTCTCTTTTTATCGCTTGTGTTTGTCTTTAAAGTGAACACTTGCTATCTCTTACTTACCGAATCATATGGTTTTTTGTTTTGATTTTTCATGGCGAATTCCTAGTTTTTTGACGTTTTAGATTCGATCAGCTGGGCTGAGGCATCTACCTTCTTAATTGTACCATGATGCTATCTCTTACTTACGGAATCATATGGTTTTTTGTTTTGATTTTTCATGGCGAATTCATAGTTTTTTTTTTGGCGTTTTAGATTCGATCAGCTGGGCTGAGGCATCTACCTTTCTAATTGTACCATGTTCCGGCTTCTGATCGGCTCATTTGACATTTGTTCAAGTTTTTTTTTACGTTTCTGCCATTTTTCCGTTCCGTGAACTAGATGAATGAGATGAACGGATGAAACTAGCTGAATGAAAGAGTTCTTTCGTGGGAATAGTTCATTTGAACTAGTTTGTTGTTCTCCAGACGACAAAACTCTATTTTTTACCGCTAGAGGTTTTTTGATTATTTTTGTTGTGGATTAGATTATTGTTTAAAATATAATACATTTACGGAAAAAACAGTATTAAGTATAAGGCGACATTCGCAATATCCAACAAAATGCTAGTAAGTAAGAATGCGTAGCGGCGTAGGTACGAGTCAAAGATTAACTAACTCAACATCCAAACTAGGCACAAAAAGTCGAGGAGGCACTCAATGATATAAACAAGCTCCACATAACTGTTTTGGAACATGCGGCAGAAATTTCACCATTCGTTCATGGGAGATCACTTGGTGCTGATGTTGAAAATAAGGAAAATTCGGCAAAAAAGAATCATTGTTCCAAGGAGGAAAGTGACAGCTTGTCATCTTCATCAAAATCTAGTAAAACTCCAATCAAACAGCAGCAATCACATTCTTCCAAAACGACGATACCAAGCAACATTGATATGTTGGAATTTAATAGTCTGCAGGTGGGAGCAAAACTACAATGTTGTTTTAACAGAACTTTATAACTATCTGGTTTATTTCTTTAGAACTTGGATGTCAATGCGGTCAACTCTAGTATTTTGTTACGTGAAGCAGAGGAAACCCGAAAACGTACAATACGACAGCAGGTTCTTGAGATGCATGAAAAACATATGACAGTAATGCACGAGTGCCTCAAACCCATTGAGCAACAATGCAAGGAGGAGAAACGCAAATGGCTGGAAAAGAAGCGTCAATGCGATGTCAACATTATTCTTAAGGCTAAAGAACAATCTGAATTGGATCTCAAAGAACACCAACGACAATTGGAGGCACTGCGTCTTCAAACTCAAAGACAATTACAGGTAATATCGTTCCAAGGAATTGCCCAATACCAATCAAAATTTCGTAGTAAATATGAAGCTATAGTGAATTTACTAATGTCCATTGATAAGGCGGTGTTAATGTCATGCAATGAGTATAACAACAAACTTAAAGAACTCATTAAAATGTTTGAACAACTAATAAATAAAATAAAAGGTGGTACATGTGGTGGAGAGGAACTGAAGACTGCTGATAATCTATGTAAATCACTGGCCGCTTTAGAGATTGGCATATTGGAAGCTCTAAAACAGGAAAAAGAAAAACAAGAAAATATCGCCAAGGAACAGCAAAAAGCGCAGAGCGTAATTGCTGCAAGCGAAAAAGAGCCTGGACAAGATACGAAACAGGAATCACCACAACCAATACAACAGTCACAGCCACCGCCACCACAACAACAACAACAACAACAAAGTGAACCACAATATACTGAGGCTTCCGCACCAACACAACCCCACAAAGAAAATCCACCCACCACAGCATCTAAACCCACCAATGAAACAGAAACAAACCAGTCGAATATTTCCTCCCAGCATGTTAGTCAAGAACGTTTTGAATTTTATACAAAAATCAATACGTTTTACTTGGAAAAGGTGGAACGAGTAAAAGTTCTTCAATCCGATGAATCTATGAAGAAATATCGTTTCGATTGCCAGAAATCCATCAATATACCCGTCAATGCCATCTCGGCTGTTAGCCCCCAACACATACAGGACAAATTTGATAAATTATATTCCTTTGTTAGTTCCCAGCCAGCACTGGGGCGTGACTACTGCATTCTATTAATGGCTAAAAAGTTTGTGGGTCAGGGAGAAACGACAATTTCCAGTAATCCTCAGGCAGCATTTCCTGTTGCTTCGGTTATTGTTTCTCTATGGAAATGTATACCAGAATTTGGTCAACTGTTTCTGGCCTATTGTTTTAAAGAGTGTCCATTTCTGGTGCCCTATTTTATACCGCAGAAAAAGGATCAGTCACCCGAAGAATATTCAAAAGTACTCGGCTTTCGCATGGTTGATGGTCAGCCAGAAAAACAGGAAATGTATTTAAAACGTCAGGCAGGAATAGCACGTCTATATGCCGCAGTAATGGTAACAAATGGGCGCAAACAAGATGATGGTACACCACATCCGTATGGTTTGGAAAATGCCTGGCGTTGGCTGACAAATATGATGGATATTGCCCCACTGCCATTTCTTTCGGCCACACTTATAATGGAAATTCTTCAGATAGTTGGGAGTGATATGTGGACCACTTATGGCAAACAATTTGTTAAGCTGTTAATGTACATTCAGCACCATTATTTTGCCAAACTGTCCGATGGTGATACGGGTGGACCAAAAGCAAGGCTGGAATTATTGCTGAATAGCTTTTTGAGAGATGGTCAAATACAAAAACCAGCTGGAATGTTACCTGTGGGATTTTGGTGAAATCATGCTACATATGGTGAGAGAGAAGATGTTTTACTAATGTTAGTGTTACAAAAGTGTATATTGACAATGACATTAAGAAAATATAAAAACAGTTATTTAATTATTACACGATATTGGCTTTTAATTCAAACCATCAGTGAAATTCTTGGAAATATACGTAAATATGTGTGTACCTCCCTAGAAAAAGATTTCTTAAAATATCATAAAAGATGTGTTGTGTTACTTCTATTCTTAGTAATGGAAGTCCGAATGGGTGCCCGCGTAATTGAATACAGATTTGCTGATAACTTTACAGATGCCAAAAAGTATCTCTTTGCTTTGCTTTGTAGTGTCCGTTTTCTAGGCCTCTGTTCTGCTACCGGACCAGTTTCAACACCTCTGCCACATACGAATCTGGAGGTGACACCCATCTTGTGGCTGCAACTAGGCAGTATGGGTCGCGACCAGCTTGCAGCCCTCCCAAAGTGAGTCAGAGTCATTTATTGTCTGGATAAGGAAATCTTTCTATTCCTTATCCTGACAATTAATGGCCTGACACACAGACGTGACGGATGCCCTGCCAAAGCCAGTCCTCCTCGTCGGAAGGTATGTCAACTCCCCGTGAGTTTTCTCACTTTCTCCTTCAAGGGGAGTTTACATTCATGATCGGACTGATGACAAGACAGTGGAATCCTAGCAAATGCGTATATGGTTGGGATGGCCGTAGAGAAAAACTGATTAGACAGAAAATCGTTTTATTATAAAACGAATAAGATCCAGAAATGCTTGCTTATTTTGCATATCGTGCATATTTTGACATTTTTAAATATTTGCATAAAATGAGCATATGCAAAAACATATGCAAGGATTTATATCCCACTGAAATTTGGTATTAAGACTTCGATGGGTCCACGTCTTCATATAGCCCCCATAGAACGGAACCTCCCGATTTCCGAACATCACCCCGAAATGACTGAAATTTGGTATTAATGGGCCGATTCCGTACAGCGAGGCGAGTCATGTCGCGTCGTCTATCGTCTCTGTGACAAAATTTAAAAAATGCACTACGTACAGCGATAGAAAATAATCGTCGATAACAAGTTATTTTTATTTTTTTTTTTTATTTTTATTCGTTAGTAAAAATGTACGGCGACAGCTAATTTGTTGTCGCCGGAACATTTCGGCGACAAAATTTGACGACGTCAGGCGATATTGCCATACGGAATCGAAAAATTGCATTTAGCAACGCGACACGACTCGCCTCGCTGTACGGAATCGGCCCATAAGTCTTCGTTGCTGGTATAAAACTCTCCACCTGAAATTTGTCGGTATAGGTCCACGTCTTCGTATAGAACTCATAGAACGGTACCTCCCGATTTTCGGTATTTTGAAGGTTGTGGCTGTGGTTGTACATTTCTCTATTTTATTGACTTGTCTGAATAGAATTTTAAACAGAAAAATTGTATACACAAACATTTTTGTACCTATTATTGAAATGTTTGTTGCACATGTCAATGTTTCGATTGCAATTTAATCAGTCCCAAAGTTTGACATAAATCGGACCAAAAATAGGGGTTGCGTAAATTTCCAATATGCAATCATCCTGGCAGATCTGGGTGTAAAGTCCTCTCGTTAGAAGTTATGACCTTCCTCATACGGCTTTTCACCAGCAAACAATGAGCATAAAATTAGGATCAGATTTATCAATGATTGCTACCAGGTCATCTGGTCCTATCATCCTCTTAGCACCTGGCTGTGGAGCATGGGAAGACCTCACTCTCTTTACACACACCTGTTGTGAAGTGGTAGTCTTCAGGCCACTAGCCTGCTTTAAGGTTGATGGACCGTCAGTGGTATCAGCAACTTGACTTCCCTCATCACCATCCTTCCTCCTCAAACCTTTACTGTTCTTCCCCGAGGAGCTGGAATTTTTGGGTGCCACGGAGTTACTGTTATCGATGTTTCGTCTGTGTCTGCCCCTACGACTTCGCAGCGGGAGCCACCTTAGTATAGTCCGATCATGTCGTTGCGGCTGATTGAATCAAGATGGCTGGTTCACCGGTTTTTCGAACTTGATAGTCTCCGGTGTAGTCAACGCAGTTTTGGATTGGTGACTACCTCCGGACCAGGGAGCGGAACCCGTTCGAAGAGCCTCACTAAGCGAAGCTTCAACCTTGGAGGTTATTCTGAATGAAAACTTCCCAATGTGACAAAACTCACGGGGAGTTTTCATTCAGAATAACTCCTCCTTATCTCCCGGAATTCCACCTGTGAAATTTTCTCTAGGGGATTTATACACAATTTGAAGCAATAGTTCACAGCTGTTTATAGTCGTGTTTGTCCTTTCTCTTCCGTGCCTTACTTGATTTGCTGGTTGGGGATGTGGGAGGATGCCTGCAAATGACAGGTTAATCGACAGCGACCGATGTTCCATCTTCTGAGGGGGTTGCTCCCTGATCACCTGGATTAGTGCTCCCTAGACAACCGCAGGAAGAAGTGTGTATGTTTGATTGAAATGGAATGACCGTGGTGTAAATCTTATCGTCCAACAAATGGACATCTTCCAAGTTACTCGCGGTAAATTCACTGCTCTGCGTCTCAATTGAATCACTCACAGCGTCCATAGTCGGTGTGGAGCAACAGATCTGTGGTCGTAGGTGGTCTTTAACGATGGTATTTTTTGTGTTTAATTTATGGGTCGATTCCGTATTGCGACCCGAGTCATGTCGCGTCGTCAATCGTCTCCGCGAGAAAATTTAAAAATTGTACTACGTAAAGCGATATAAAATAATCGTCCATAACAAGTTATCGGTGATGTAGCGGAGCTTTTTTTGTTTTGATTTGAATAAATCAGAAAAATATCAGAACAAGTTGTACACAAAAGTTATAGTTTTCTAAAATGATAAGCTCAGTGGAACTATTAGCATCTATCAGGAAACACTTAATATATAAATCGAATCCATTGGAATTGCCATCTGCACTGTAAGTTGAAATTCATGTTGGGAAAGTCTGTATAATCAGTATATTATTTTAGGTTTAAGGGCCAAACCTATAGCTCTGCGTGTTGGTTGTGCATTCAAAAATACAAAAACAAAATACATGTATTTCAGTTTGAAATACAAATAGTCAACAATTGTTAAGAAAGTGTTTTTTCTTTCAATTTTACTTCTTGTTTTTTCGAAAATATTCACTGCAACTGAAAATAACTGGTTGCTGAAAAATAGCCGGTTCGTCCACTTAGATTCGCAACTTCAGTTGAAGGTTGCCATACATAAAGTAATTTTGACAACTGGCAACTCCACTCAACGATAATTGCTATCGATAATCGACCCCCAAATAGTACTCTTAACGCATTTAACTTTCGCATCGCAATACAGAGTAACCCCCTGAAGATATTTGTGTCGATAGACGCCAATCTAGGAACTGCTCCTAGGATCAATGATTTATGCAACTGATTTCTCGTACGCGTTTTGTCGATTTCCATATTACCCAAACCGAGTCGATTTTTGTCGATCGTTGTCTTATAGGCATTAAGGATTGTCCTCCCCTCTTAACTTCGATTCTGTCGGCCGATGTCTCATTTGAAGTAGTGGCCTGGCTCTGTTAAATACCTTTCCATCACAACTACATACTCATACATTTCGAACATAAGAATAATTTAGTGATTATTTATTATTATGTGTGTATTGTAGAGTACAATTAATTTGATAAAGTGCATAAAGTTCATTTTGCAACAACATTGAGAAGCAGTTCGTTTATGTTTCTTTTTTTTAAGCCGATCTACTTAAAGAACTTCTTTTCGTTGCTCAAAACAAACTCTGTTACAGGATTAGTAATGAATTCAATATTAATTAGATATTAGTGAAGTGCATATTTCGTTTTTAAATCGTATATCTTTCGTGGTGTCTTATTTTCAACCTCTCAACCACTTGATGTTGAAGAAGAACCGGCTGCAGCAGCAGCAGATGATACCGTTGTAGGTAAAGTAGACAAAACATCCTCAATAAAGTTTTGGGGATTTTCGATATCGCCAAAGAGACCTAAAAAGAATAATAAACCATTTTTGTTAGTTTGAGAAACATCTCTCCATACAATTCACCAACTTACCAGCAACATCGCAAAACTCCTCAAATGACGTACATGGCAGGAAATCATCGGTAAATGTCTCCAATATCGAATCGGTATGTTTCAACATAGTTTCATCGTTTTTGCGGATGTAATTGAACAACGAGATCGACCAGTCTTCTTCTTTGGGAGTTGCTACTGTTTTGAACAGGGTGCTATAAAGCAAATCCAGCAAGGCCCATATCATAAGGTAGGGCTTGTAAACAGAATATTCTTTTTCTTGGCGGTCGGCAGGTGATAGCAATGCTTTACACAGTACCGATGGAGATACATGACGCGCCTGGGCCACCGCTATTAACCGCTTCAAATGGGCTGTGCGATGCTTTTGCCATGTTTCGTGTGAGTGCAGGGCAAGCGAAACGGTCAACATGTAAAGAGGACCTTCAACATCGTAGGCACTTTCAAGCCATTTTTCAGATGGTGCTGCTGTCAAGTAGGAGACCAAAGTCTTACTATCCCTCGCAGCTGAGCGTGAGGAGAGCAGTAGATAAACGGCATAGAACAACAAGTATGGGACAAAGTGCATATTAGATTGTGGACCACCACCGCCGGCATCTTCATGGAAACTTCGTTCCCATGCAAAACGCATTAGCAGCAGTTTCAAGTCATGTATGCTATTGTTATACGATATATCGCAACGTTGGGTACTCTCTTGCATATAACTGGCATGGCGGGTCATGCATGCCGAAAATGCCGCCTCGGAAACCTCAGGTCCCCAAAGTGGCAGCAGACCATTACAGCGGGTATTGGCATTTTGCAAACTGGCTCTCTCCCATTCATCGCGACCACGCGCTAAACGAATTGCCGAGGTGTGACAGTCCACATGGACTACATTGAAATGGGTAACAGTGGTGTAGCCAATTGTCTTGCGCGACTTTATTTCAAATTCCTCCACGTTACAACGTTTGGTGAAAGTATAAATACCCAAAACTTTGGTGGGTTGACAGGCATAGCCTTCGCGACAAATGAAACAGGTGAGACCGGTTTCATCCCGTAGCTTTTCAATTTTTTGTAAAATTGAACCCTTGGCCGTCACTTGACCCTTTTCATTGGTACGCATACCCAAGGCATCCAATTGCTTTTCTCTGGTGGCCATGGCCAAACGTTTCTTTTCAGCCCGTGTAAAGTCTCTGACCTCTTGTACCCTCGATGCTGTAGCTGCATCGGTGCACAATGCCTCTAGGAGATTTTCTGCCAAACTGCCGACATGTTCATCACTTGACACTTGTTCCAAACGATGTATTATGGGTATAATATCTTTGCTTATTGCCAGTTGGGTAGCTTCATGTTTGGTAGCCAGCCCGGTAAGGAAACGCAAAATGTATTTAAGGCTTGGTCGGGATATAAACTCCTTCAATTCATCGGAGTCTGTTCTCAATAGAGTTGGTTTGACGCAGGGTGCATAACGGGTAATATATTCAATAGCCTTTTCCACAATGCCCAGACCCACGATATAATCCTTGAGGGTACCTCCAATACAGTTATGTTCAATTTGATTGGTTAACACGCAGAACAATTCCAATTTGAATTCCTCTTCAGCGGTACGTTCCGCATCGAATTTATCAAAGTCCAGGGTGTCTTTAAAGTAGTCACAAAGCAAGGCCATTTTAACTTCGTTGCCGTATACCAAGGCGGCCAAAACTCGAATAAGATGTCTTAGTACTGATGGATTATTGCGAACATTGGAACATTCGGTACATGAGATAAGAGCGGTGACATATTCCGGTCCACCAAATGTCAAAGAGAATTGTAAGAAAGAGTCCAGCGTATCACTTGCAGCCTTTGATAAAATCGTCTCCATGATTTCCAAAAGTTGTTCGGTAACGGATGACTGTATGGAATCCGGTTCGGATTGTAGACACATTTGCAAGACTTTAAGTAAAGTGTTGACCGCACCCAATTCCGGTTGGCAAAGGACATCTTGACAGCGTCGCACTTTTACACAAATTAGGAATAGTTTCAGCAGGACTTGTATCAACTCTCGAGATCTAGTTATATTTTGAAGGCTACCAATGCGATCAAGCATTACCTTTAGGCCATTACAATCAGCCAAAACATTTGCCAAACGGAACAATTGTTCTGTGTCAACTTCCTCCTGTGATTTGTTATTCAAAGTCTCGACAAATTCTTCGGTGGCATCACCCAACAGACCACGCATACGATATACGATGCGCATGGCATCCCTTTCACCACCTTCGGCTAGCCAAATTTTCTTATAGACATCTTTAACCGGTAAATCGAGGCTAATGATTTTGTTGTTAACCAACAATTCCATGCCATTGTCATCTTCCAGCAGGGCAATCAATTCACAGTCGGTGCAAATTTTATTTTTAATATCACGCATTAGTGGTCCCAGACCTTGTTCGGTGGAAGGATAGGGATTACCCAACATGCGCCCTTGTAAGAAATCTTCCTGCTGGGGATCTTTTTCGAGTGTCATGAAAAATTCCGATTCATCATTTTCTTCGGGGTGTATGATCGAGTAGAGTCTTTCGAATATGAAAACTGGCGTTTTTATGTCCTTCATGGGCGTCTTCTCAACAGTGTCTATTAGAATTTCCATAAAGGCCCTTGTCTCCTCCTCAGTGCCACTGGTCATTTCTTCCAGCATATCCAATAGCTTCTCCTGGGCATCATCAATAAGACGGGTTCTTTGTACCACCAATTTACGCAGAGACAAATAACCCTCAAGTACTGGACCCAACAGGCGTGTCTTGTAGACCTGGCGTATTTGTGGACTGTCTAAGAATAGGGCCAGCAATTCAACAAATTGACGCAATGCATAACCTTGGGATAAATCCGAAGAGAGGGTGGTTTCCTCCAGACGGTGTATTTTTTTGATTTCTTCAGCCAAAAGCTGGGATATCTCCACTAGAACGCCTTTAAGGGCCAAGTATTCGCGCCAAGGTGTATCAACGGCCAACAAACGATACAAAGACAAGAAGTCTGTACTGGCTTCGCCAGCGTCACCCACATGTTTCAGGAAGGTGGTAAGTAAATTGAGAATCTCACGTTTACGATCATGAGTCCTACTCAACACAGTAATCAGTGTGCAGACCAGAGGCCTTCTAAAGCGGGAGTTATTGTTGAACAAAATGGGTTGCAACCATGTTGCTGTCAATTGCAAAGGTTTGTAGGGTTGACCACGATTAAGATGACGCAAACGCCAACGTTGTCCGTATTTTTCGCGCAGATAATTTTCCCGTAATGTTTTTCTACGGCTCTCTCGACTTTCAGTCGTTCCGCTGCCAGCATTGACATTACCCGAACTAGCCGACTCATTGGAAAGTTGCCTTTCCGGGGTAGGTTTATGGGACGACGACATTTGCTCTGCATGCTGAACCGATTGCAGAACAGCAGCTAAGATATTTTCGTCCTGTAGAGAATTTTGTGCGGCAGCAGCAACAAAGGCTTTGTAGCTCTTCGATTGTTGGGCCAGAGAACTGGAGGGCATACGTGATTTCCAGGCCTCAAACGAATGTTGGGGATCGTTTTGTAACCATTTCTGGAAATCAACACTGAGACCTTCTACACAACTGATGGATGATAGGGTGGAGGGACTTAAATCACGATTCAACTTCGTTGAGGGTATTGTTGGTGATATCAATTTAAGCATAATGTGTAGACACGGTTGTATGACCGAGTAGACAGGACCTCTGGGACAACGACAGGTATGCAAGAAGAGTTCAAAAACTATTTTCAATTTCTGTTCCCAACAGAAATCGTCTTGTGATATTAGGACTCGGAGCAATTCCATTTCATGGTAAATTGCTGAATCTATGTTGGTTAGTGGTATGGACCCTAGCAAGGCTGATTTAACACGATCACTAATCAATTCCAATAGGTTCATGCAGGCATCTTTATTGTTTTTAGTTAGCAGTACAAGCAAATTCCGTACTTCATCCTGTATTTGAGCAGTGCCGCGGCGCAGATTATGCTGTGCCAACTCCTCAACCAATCCCTGGCTGTACAACACCAATCTGCATTCATAATTTGATGCCATGGCCCTAAGCAACGTCAGGCATTGCTCGGTTGAGGCCAAGGCACAACCATAACATTTGTTGATATTAAAGTTGTCACGTTTGTCGGGGGTATGAGGCAGACTGCTTTGATCCATTTGACTGCGGTCATAGGCCACCAGTTCACTGCGACAGGCCTTGACTTTTTGCACAATTTTCGACAGCTCCTCAAACGATGAACGCGATTCCACACAATATTTTTGTGCCAAAAATTGTATGATCTTATTAACCTGTGAATTGCTATGTATGGTGCCCAAACTTTCATCCATCAAACGATCCGATGATCCATGTTCGGCATATTTTTGCAAAAGCAATTCCAACATCTGTTTGTTAGCCAAAAGTTGGCGATAGATACGATCTGCTCTCTCCAAAGAAGAGTGTATAATGTGTACAGTTTTGGCTCGATCCTCAGCCGATTCAATGGGATCCACGGCACAACAGATGCGACCATAAATACTAAAATCAAATTTCGCATATTTGCAGAAGCCGCATGAGTGACACAAGAAGGGATCTTTCTCATCATAGTTAATGGCTCGACACTTGTGGCATTGGAATACATTTTCACCACAATTAGCACAGACACCGGGATATGAGGGTACGGCTGCACTACATCTGGGACACTGGAGATTTTCCGAAGAACCGGTAACAGTTTCATAGAAATCGGCATATTCAATCATTAAATTACAAGCCGTAATGGGTAGAGGGAAATCCACCTTAACTTCAGTCTGACCAGATTGCAAAGTCACAGTGCGTGCCTTATGCCACATGGCTGGTTTATTCTTGAGCTCCACAACAGCTTGCACTGTTCGATTGTTGTAGTAAATATTAATGGTCCTCACCATTTTGGTACGTTTCAAATCGGCAATACGCACTATGAGCTTCGATATGGTGTGACATTGTACCAGTTTTACAATCATCGTACAGGTGGTGAATTTCGAATCCGATTTTATTGATGGTAATTTGATATTTGCCATTGGTACCTCGGGATTATTGCAAACCAAACATGGTTCCGATTCCAAATAGTAGCCATTCATTTGTAATATTTGTTCCAACGAAGTGTAGATAGAAGCATTCGGATGTTTGGATAGCAAATCGTTTTGTTGTCTCAAAACTTCGACAGCCTTTTCGGTGAATTCCGGTAAGCGTTCCGTTATTGTTTTTGTGCTTAATGTCAAATAACCCAAAATATCAACGAATTGAGCTGTACGTCGACCAAATTGTGGCACCAATGGCCACATATTCCACAAGATATTAATCAGTTTCTCCTTCTGCCGTTCATTGGCATAGTCATAAATGGCATAGACCAAGGAATGGGCTTGCCATCTAATCGAAGTAATGTTGGTTTCCAATAAAAAGATACGCACAAACTTATTCAGAAGGGAGTCGGAAACAAAGCGGAATATTTGATGGACAAATGTTGAGCAATGTGTTGAATCGAATTTCGAATCGAAAGTCATTTCTATTTCCTCCGATTTGTCACGATCGCCACGCATTTTAGGACCCGCAACACTGGATGAGCTGCTGCCATTTTCAGATTGCTGTTGTTGCTTGACAGCTTGTATATTATTGCAGAGAGCAGCTTGTAATAATTGCAATATAATTGGAGATACACCATCATCCAATTGGTAGCAAGCAATTTCAATAAGAACCGGAATAACATCTTCATGAATGAGACAGAATTTCTGCCAGTTTCCAGTACGTATTTGTGAGATTTCTTGGCATGTACGCAAATGTTCAGTTAACTCAACCAATGAATCATAACTGAGGATGGGAATTGACTGATTTGTTAATACCATATTCTGGAAAAGAGGAAAGAAGAATGCAACGAGATAAGTAATCATAATACCCATTACAATTTGAATCCGAACTCACCTTTGTATTATATAGATTACACAAATCTTTGACATAGTTGAAGTGTACATCCAATGAATGACCATCTCGGAACATTCTGAACTTCTCCTTGTTACCGCAAATGTACATCAAGAGTTTCCTAACTTGACGTCTCAGCAATGCATTCAAATTCAACATCATGTATTCACACAATGTGTAGGTCATATTTTCACAATAGCTGTGATACCAATCATATGTGCCCGGATGTGTGGCCGATAAACGTAGAATTTGATAAGGCAAACGTACAGATATTTCAGTAAGCAGAGCATCATACGATTCAAATATGTCGGGATAATTTTTCAAATAATTGTGGGGTATTAATGTTGACAAATCTGGTTTGGGGCCATAACGAACTGGCTTCAGTAGACTATTCTGGGTTGGTGTAACGGCCGAGCCGCTGACAACGGGTGTACTAACACTATTGCTAGGACCTGTGGCAATGGCACTAACCACACCACTAGCTGCCGCAGCAGCAGCTGAAGCTTGATTTTGTTCACTAGAGACCCGTTTCCAGTGTTGCAAAAGAGATTCCATAACCACCAGGCAGAATGTAAAGGCTCCATTATTGCTCAAGATGCTAGCTGTGGTACTGGCCACAAACGATGCATTATCCTTGAATTGATGAGGGGGCGACGTTGTACCAGCCTGTTTGGATTTGGTTTTACCCATCAGCACGCCAAAGAGGGACAACAAGGCCAAACGTACTTCATTTTTGAGGTTTTTATCTTTCATCTGGAATGAAAAGAATGATTTTGAATATCTAATTCAATTGTTAGACTTTTATTACACATACCTTTGAAGCATTTGAAATGGAATCCATTTCAACATATTCAACCAGAGCTATTAGCAAGTCATTCAAAATCTTTTGGTCACGTTCATTGTTACCATTCAAATCTGTGGTAAGCATTAAAATTACTTGGATCAATGGTATGGCCTGCAAACCATTACAATCATCAAGGGTCTTGATGTTGGCAATGATACTACCCAAAATTGCAATTCTAAAAAAAAAAAAATATTTGCTAAATTTTAAAACTTATATCCCTCTTTCGTTTAACATACCTTAAATCATGTAATTTGGCCAATTTGTCATCTTCACTAGCATCGTTGTCTTCTGTATCATTGCTCTGACTAGCCTCTAAGGCAGCCCGACTTGTTGTTGGCATATCAGTAGATGCAACAACGTTGGTTATGGCAGTTGCTCCGATGGTTGATCCTGCTGCTGCCCCCTTGGCAGAACTACTTCCTCCGCTAGTGATGCTACCACCAATGGCGCGTGGTGGTGAAGCGGTAGCACCACCACCATCACCTTCATAGGTACTACTTCTGCCCGAGGTGCCACCAATTGATTCAACACCACTGCCTCCACTTTCTGAACCCCCACTTCCTACCGGTTCAGCTGGTGAAGTGCGTAGGGTTGAACCATCTGTTGCCACATTGGAACCTTCATCATCGGAGCCAGCAGCTGAGGATACTGCTGCACCACCGCTGCCACCACTACCGCCGCCAGCGGCAGCAGCCACAGCCTGTAGTTGTTGTTGTGCATGTTGTAATTGAGCGGCGGCATTACGCATTCCCTGTAAATTCGAAAGACCTTGTTGTAAATGTTGTAATGCCGGTTCGGCTCCACCACCATCGTGTTGTTGCAAACTCAAGGCAATGGCAATATCCATTATGGCTTCATCATCAGCATCCTGTTGAAGTCCCAATAGTTGTGGGAATCCACCACCCATAAAAGCTTCCAAAGGATCGACCAAAGCATTGGGATCATTTGCTACGGCACCGGGAACGGCAACATATTCTGCACTACCGCTGCGTTGCACCGATGAAGGAGGCGAAGAGCTACCGCCACCTCCTCCACCAACACCAGCTGTCACGGGATTAACTATGCTGGCAGCTTCATCCAGGCCATCATCTTCATTGGCTACCACAGCTGTGGCATTAACCATGGATGCAGTAGTCGATAATGCTGGTGGTGTTGGTGTGGAACATAAAGTTGGTGTTATAATTGCCACTTTTCTGCGCTTAGAACGTGGACTCAGCAGCAAAATAACAGCTTCCTTGGCACTGTGTGATATAACACTTGATTCATTTTTCAATAGTTTTATAAACATCAGTGTAACTCTCTCCACTTGAGAGATATCCGCCAAAGCAAAGGCATGCATTATCTCAACCAGACAATGTACTATAGTCTCAGTATGTGATAGACCTTGGCGAACAATAGAAGTTGGCTCATCTATGGCTGGCGTTATTTCGTATAACTTTTCTACAAATTCCATTAAATCCGCCACTATTTCAAATTTATTATCCAAACATATTTTTGTTAACGTCATTGGTCTTGTTGTGGCAATTCCACGAACCATAAGAACCAAACGATAGAAGGCTTCAGGATCAATATCTCTCAATGTTTCACGACTGGCTAACTTGGATTTGAGAACCTAAAATATAGAACGCATGCCAAAATCAGCTACGATATCTACTATTTAAAATACAAGCAACTTACCTTCAATTCATCATTGACATAGACCAACATTTCGTAGTCCTTGTAATTGTGATAGGCTTGGCGATTGCCAAAGAGTGTGGCCAAAACATATCTTGATTGCACCTGCACCTGATTGGCGGTTGGCAATAACAATAAAGAAGTAGCTGTATTTGTGGCCTTTTGTTTTATGGTACCCGTCAAGGCGTTGGTACCCAACAGACTTAAAGAACAATCGAGTACTTCCAGAAGCATTGTAACCATTCTATCCAATTGGGTAATTGAGTTGTAACCCTCATAGCATGTACTGGACGTGCCCATAGCACCATATGATGTAGCTGTACCCGAACCAGTACCGGCAACATTCGCCGAAGATGATGGTCCGCCAGCAACCTCATCTGTATCGTCTGGCCAACCAACTAAATCTTTAGATTTACCATATACCTCTATGGAATCAAGCATACACACATTGTCAGGATCTCTTGATTTGCCAAATACCACCTTAAGGCATTTGTCACATTGCAACATTTCTTCTCGAGTCAAGGGAATATCAAACCATCTGGCACGACGCACTGGCGTTGGTATTGTTCTTCCCAGTATTGTTACACTTTGTGGTGCACGATGTGGATCTTGGGTGCCCAATAGTACTCGTATACCCACAATGACCATATTATTCGGATCATTGTTATATATTTCCAATGTAAAGCCGGTAGCCTTTGTGGAGGCAACATACATTCCGGTGGAGAAGAGGCGAATTTTCAGTTTCTGTTTGTTGTAGATCTGCAACAAATCGTTGCCGCCAAAGTCTACATCCGGCAACATGGTGCAGTGTTCAAAGAAGTCAATGGGGAAAATGGGATTGCCATTTGGTCCTGTAGTCTTTTGCTGATGGCTTGACTTACGCTTCGATTTCTTACTGGCTCCACTGGAACAAGAGGATTTACTGCTCAAGTTTGAGGTGTATAATTGATTGGTTAATGGTTGGACCTGAGGTGATAGCCAAAATGATGTTGTCTCTTGATTGGCTGTAAAAATACGCAAGCTTCCATCTTCACAGAGCAATATCAATGTGGTCTTTTCTACTCCCGCCACCGTATGACGTATAGCAACCATATCCATAATTCGAGACTTTGATGACTGAGCTTTTATTTCTTGCATTAGAATACGTTCGGGTGTAAACATGAAAATGACTGGATTGTTTGATGTGTGCATCATGGCACAAATAAGACCTGGATGTCCGGGTATTTCTGTCCATTGACATAGAGGCTGTGGAGGTCCCTTGGAAGAATTCTTCGACGAGCCCGGTGAGATTTGTAAGTGAGTAATGCACTTAACTCCCTTGTTAACATCCGTCAAGGGGGCAACAAAACTTTTACCCACCGAATAACTGAAGAACAACAATTGTAGGGTGTGGGAATAGTAGATGGAGACACCACCACCTCCCTCCTGCCCATTGACATCTTTAATTTGTGTATGGTTCAATTCCAGTGTATTGGTAACATAGAAATCTCCATGCTTGGCCAATGATTGATCATCAAGTTTCTGATAGTATATATAGCCTGATGAGGCTATGATGAGCATGTAATAGACACCATCCTGGTACACAAAACAGCAATCGCGAATCTTGCCAACTGCTACTAGGAAGTAATATTTCGGACTATAAGCATCCTCCGACAATTCATAGATTTTCACATAGTCTGCGGTGACTAAAGCCAGCATTGTTTGTGATCCTGGCAGCCACAAAGCTTTCTTAATAAAGTTTCCGTTCTCCAGTTGAGGAGTTAAAACAATGTGCTCACTCGTGGCTCCCGTATTGGTAAATGTAAGTATATGACATTCTTTTAAGCCACATACTGCCAAGCAATCTTCATTTGCTGGATTGGCCGTCAAAGAGAGCACGGTACATGGTATGGGGGCTGAAGAGAGTTGTGTCAATGTCAACTTTCGTTTGGCAGCATCCTGTTTAAGCAAGGCAGACAGCTGTAGAATTGTTACTTTGCCTTTTTCATGTGACACAGCCAAATGCTGGCGTTTGCCATGTGGTGAAGACAAGCAGCACAAAGCCACGCGGCGCACCAGTCCCGATGATAATAATTGCTTAATGGTCTGGCCTTGATCACCAGAATAACTCATGCGTACATTTTCAAAGGCACCCTCCTGCGAACCCAAGGTGGGTAACATCAATTGATCGGTATGTTGGAACGTCTGTTCACCATGCAGGCGTAAAAGAGCCGCCTTTGCTCTACGATGACAGCCCACAATCGAAAACAGATCACAATTCTCTTTAATGGCTGGCATTATAACATCAAAGAATTCCAAAATGCATTTCACAATAGTGGTCCATTGCTCGGGGTTTTGTAAGGCTTCCTTGGAACCCTCCAATAGTTTGGAGAGCAAAGAAATGCGCTCGTTTGTCGCAGAGGAGGACATTAGGAAATTATTTGTTGTCAATTGCAAAGCTGAATTGGAATTTTGTTGTTGTTGCTGTTGGTGATGTTGCTGTTGTTGACTGCTTTGACTTAAACAGCTCTGAGAGGGTGGTGTTTGTGCACGTTTCGATTGTGACAGAACGCCACTCGTTCCACTGCTATTGCTACTGGAATAAATTCCCGATGTTGAATAGTCGCTTTGTTGTCCGCCGCCACGGCCTTCTCCGGCCGTTGTACCGCTAGATACACGCCTTCTCAGCGCCTGACAAGAACCATCCTCTTTGGCACCACAGTCACAAAAGAAATTTCCATATTTAGCATAACTAACGTCGTGTCCCTTGTGACAAACTCTGGCACATACCGAACAAACCCCGACTGTATTGACCATATTGCAGGTGTGGCAATGATACCAATGCTGATTCATAAATTCCTTTTGGGTCAGCGAGAACGTACAAAGCTTATTATTTAGACTATCCTCGTCTGAGTCTTCAACAAATGAGTCGTCGTCTCCCTGTTGATCGTTGGCAAGATCATCCATTAAATCTTCCAAATCCGTTTGAATATCATCATCCCAGGCAGGTTGCTGCTGATGTTTACTGCCCCTATGGCCCAAACTTTGTAATAGCTCATGCAAATACTTCAGCAGGGCATTGACATTTTCCAAAATGTTTGATGACATTATGAGGGTGTTGTGTAGATTTTGTGTCTTTTCTAATATCTGGAATTTTGTAATTTCCAACCACATAATGGTGGCATTAAAGAGTGTTGAGTGTCCTTTTCCTTGGGCACAATCGGCCAGGCAAATCATTATTTGTAGAATATCCGAGAAATCATTGGCCTCGTGTGATGAAGGGGAAATCAAAGTTTGTCCCAGTTGTAATAAAGATTGGAATAACAGCATGGCCACAGCATTATTGGTGGTTGTGTTGGCTGTTTTGCCATCGTGGACTATGTGCTTGATGACACTTAGTAGTAGGGCGCCATTTCTTTCGGTTTGTTGTTGATTTTGTAATTGTTCATCTTGAGTGGTAGACAAAGGTTCCGACTGATTGGTGGCCAAGAAACTGCTGTTACCTGCAGTTGTGGGCTGTTGAGGCCATATACTTAAAGATTGTGCGGCTGCTGAACTGTTTTGTTGGGTGTTGGCTGCCGCCACTGCCCCGGAGGGTTGATTGGTGGCATTATCTTCATCTATTGCCTCTGCATTGTCCAACGTTGACGATTGATTGCCAAATTGTTCCGATAATGAGGCTATGGCAGAGATGGTAGCCATATTTGTGGGTGTCTGGGCATTACTGGATGAAGTGCTGGATGTTGTGGCTGGCACTCCTGTAGCCGAAGATTGCTTTTCAACAGGCGTTTCAGTCTGTTGAGACAGTACACTTTGTGGGCCATAAATAACATGAGTCAACCAACACTTGATCCGTTGTTGCTCAACATGTGCCAACTCTCCAAAACAACTTCTTAATTCGTCCAGAGGGAATGCCGAGTCTGGCTGTTGTGAAATTTGGAATAGCTTTTCAACAAATTCCAAAAGCTTGCGAGCATAAGACATTGACAGATTAGTACCAGTGAAAGACAACAATAAATCTACTAAACTGGATTTATTCACTGCTGGTGTGGCAGACAGGTCGCTGCTTTTCTGTGTAAAGAATTGACGTATGGCCTTGATGCCCATGGGTTTCTCCAACATAGAAGACATTGATTTGACAACCGCAAATAATAGCGATTCATCGAAAATCAAACTTTGTTGAACCGAAGGTGGGAAGTTCTTTGCCTCTTCGGCATACTCCATTAGGAAACGATAATGATATTTGAGTAAGTAGTTATATGACATGAATTGTTGCTGTTCTGATGCCTGATCTACTCCCTGCATTAAAGTAAGCAAACATTTTTCGGCTATGTCGAAAACATATTCCATGCGTGCATCCATCATTGTCTCTATGAGCATTGGTTTCAGTTGTTCTTCAATTAGAGACTTACATGCACTATCCTGTTGCCACTGTTGTTGTGATGACGTCAACAGGAGATTCATCAAACTGAAGAGACTCTTTAAACAGTGTTTGAACGAATTCAAAGTTGAATAATAATTGTCTCTTGTCAACTCAGTAATATGGGCTTCAATCACGGTAAGTGTATAAATGTCAGCAGCATATTGCTGCTGTGACGATTGCTGGCCGTTGTTGGATTTATTGAAAATAGCATCAGACACCGGCAACGATTCACACCAATCACCAGTTATGACTTCCTTATTTTTGTTGTCCAATAGTTTCAAGAATTGCGAACACAAATCGGTGCAATAAGAATTATTTGAATTTACAATTGCCAAAATGCATTCTAGAATATTATCTGGTGTTACATTGGCCAATGGTAGAACTTGCACCATTTTGTGACGCAGCGTATCACGCAGTACCTTGTATGTGTTGACTAACATTTGAAGTAATTCTTTTGTGGATTGATAACGTTCCTGTAGAGCTATAGAGTTGCTTGCATCAGCTTCACTCTTTTGTTCATTGTTGTCGAATGATGTTGATGCGTAGGACGAATCATCGGTACCTGCACCAGCTGATATTGGAGTAGAACCAGTAGTTGGACTTGTTACGCCTGTAGCACTATTAGAGGAAGTAAATCGCGCTTGCTTAATGCCTTCTTTTTCGGTCCATGCAACGGCTTGCATATGTGCCAACAAAGCATCCAATAAAATTATATATGAGAGTGGTGCATTGGCTGAAAATAGAAAAAAATATTCATCACATTCATTCAAAAAACCATTCAGATATGTGATGAAAACCGAATCGACTCGATTTGCAGAATCGAAATGGTAAAAATTTGGGGTGCCTTTGATGATATATATAGTTTTACTTCGCAAACGCTCCTTATTTGAATAATATTTTTAAAATCCATTTTCAATTTCAATAAAATATTCACCAAAATTCGAAATATACGATTTCGATTTATAGCAAAACGAGTCGAATCGTTTTCCATCACATACCAGATTCTTTACATTTACAACTTACCTTTGTTAATATGTTCATTGCATGATTCTATGCCCAACAAGGTCTGTTTCAAGCTGAAGCGTACATCAGTGACACGATCAGTAATTGTATTCCACAATGCTTCGGCAGCTTGTGTGTACATGCCCTGTTTTACCAGACTGTTTATAATAAGATAATGCGAAGTTGGACAACGAATCGACCACAGAAGTGAATGCAAATTTGGTTTCTTGTCAACTTGCAATTGTTCGACATGTACTGTCGATGGTGGTAGACCCAATAACAACTTCCAGCATATACTAAAACAATAACGAATAGCACATAAGGTATGGGTGCTATCACGAGAATGCCATGATAATGTCATATCCGTAATACCCAAAATGTCAATGAGAGCATCTACCAATAGGGGATACTTTAATTTATCCGGAGTGCACAGTATGAAATTCCATGCCAAGCCATCTAATTTAAAGTCTTGATTTGCAAATGAAGTATCGCCCACGAGTGTTAGCGAATAGAAGGTAGGTCGTATGTCTAGAAATGCGGAGATACATTAAAAATATCTGTATAGAAAAATATATATCTCAAACTTACTTGACATACAATCTGCAGCACTCCTTCGGAATTCATCTTCGATATCTTTACGTACAAATGATGTTAATTTCGTTTTATTGTTCAGTAAATCGGCAATTTTTTGATTTTCATGCATAGTACTTATGCTGAAAAGATTCCAACGCACCGAATCCAATAGCTCTGGAGGGGCATTGTACAGATGTTTCATAAGGTATTCCAAGAAAAGTAGTAAACGGGATAGTAAAATTATTTGACTATTCCTTATGGGTTTATCACTGGAGATATCACGACAAACTTCGGCACAGCGTATAACGCCACCAGCTGTTAGAAGTAATATGGATTTCTTTTGCATCAAATTCAATGAATGGAAGAGGAATAACAATAGCTGGGCATGTTCCATATTTAGATCTTCATAGTCTACATTTGTTGGAGGATTTGTCGGGGAAGAACCACAAACTCCCTCTACCAGTGTGTTAATCAAACGATGCCAAACAGAAAGGCATGCTGCTTCTTTTTCTTGTGTGGGTTTTAACAGTAAAATTTGCACCAGCACCGATAGGGTACTTGGATACACTTGTAACGGCCATGTATTGGTCTCACCGGACCATGGTGATACTCCCAGATGTTGCAAAAGATTTGACTGCAACGATTCGCTTAACAGAGAGGCTGATACCAAATTGTGTAGATAACGACCAACTGCTCCAGAAAAACGTATCATTGCAGATTGCCATTTGTTGCATGTATTATTTTCATTTTCATTTCCTCTGGCTGAATCACGATCAAGATCTTTCAGTATATTTGCCATTAACATCATCTGCTGATCAGATAGACCAGCCTTAACATATCGTTGTAGATAGCTGTGTTTTTGTGAGAAAAATTGATCCATAAAACAGAAGATTTGTGCAGCCAAGTCCAAGTACTCATGCGGTTCATCCAAGGCTGGTACCAAATTAGATTTCTGACCTTCATTGTTTTTATCCATGTTTTCAACAGATTGATTCTCATCTGCCGATTCAGGCTGGAGAGTTTCTTTAAACCAATGACCTAAATAACTTTCGCTATCGTCTTCTTCCGAATTGTCGGAACACGAAAGTGTGTCGTTAAAATAGGTTGTAGAATCGGAATAGCTTATAGGCTCACATTCAGTGCGATCTTTAGTATTTGCCCGTTTTAAATTACAGGCTTTACGATAGGTAACTGTGGCCAAAAAGGTAAAAAGCTGATGTAAAGTGGCTGTATTAAGGACACGCATAACTCTTTGCAATGTTGTGTAGTTTTCTAATACATCAAAATTAGCAGGTTCCGGTAAAGGAGTTGTGGAACCCAGTCCTTGTTGCTGTTGTTGTTGTTGTTGAATGTCCATAGATGAAGTTGTTTCGATTTTCAAATCGTCTATAAGTTCTGTCAAAAGTTTGATACAGTGATTAGCAATGGCAGCATTTAATACACCAAAGCCCTGTTGAACTTTAAAAAGATTTACACGAGCTGAAGCTGTTGGTTGGGTACTTTCACCTGATTTACTTTTAGCTTGTTTTGCCAAATCATCTTTGCTCATACTTGTACTGGTACTACCTGAAGCTCCCAGAGCTCCTTGGATACCACTCACCAAAAGCCAAGCACCGAAGCACAAATGATTTTGATAAATATGGGATCGAGCGGATTCTTTAAACATTTGACCTATAGTTGTATATATTTCCAATGCCTTATCAACTACTGTACGAGCATTCTCTTCATTATCATCGGCATCTTTGCCGGAGGATTGTGTTGATAAAGAAGCAGTTGAGCCACCAGATGTTGCTGATTTTTGTGTACTTGCTGTGGAGGACATGTTCAAAACGCTGCTAGCAATTGAAGCCAAAACAGCACAATATAATGCCGAAATAGCACATTTCGATAGTTTGGCTATTCGACTGGGTGTCAATGGTTGTAAAATTGGTAAAGTCAAGGCTTGTGACAATATGGATATATCGGTAACCATATGTGTTAAAGTGTTGCGTATTTGTGTTGCTTCTACTTGTGTTAAAGGCAAATACAAAGGTTTGCCCACCAAGTTAGCAATGGTCTCTTGGTATTTGAGACGATAACGTGTCAAAATCGGCAAGGAAGAGCAAACATCCAATATAATGTCTGCACCATTTAAAGATTGAAGATATGCTGTGTTTGAAGCAAATACCTCCTGAAAAATACAAGTTTGGTAATAAATATAGCGATATTCATTTGTTCAATTATTACTTACCGAACAATCTGTCAATTCTTCACTCAGAGGAGCCCATGTCATTTTACCGGGTTCCAATGGAGCTGTTAGTTGATGTATAATTATAGAAGACAAATCGGAACGTGATCTCTTTATCTCTGATTTGGGAGAATCTTTTTCGCCAGCATTGCTGCCACCACCGGTTGAACTACTTGCAGTGACAATACTTTTTGTAGTTTCAGGATATTTGCTGCTTTTCAGCACAGCTGCAACAGCATTATAATCAAATTGCAAAACATTTGCATTACCACCACTAGCATTTGAAGAGTTTGCATTATTACTGCCTGCAGTCGATCCAGCATTGCCGGCCCCAGCTCCACTAGCTGCTGTAGATGTTGGCTTTGTTTGTGAGGACGTTGACGGTTTGCCTTCGCAAAGGCTTTTCAAAGCCGGCAATAGCCATTTAATCTCATACACACTGACCTTGCCCAAACGCAGCAGTATAAAACGTATGAGTATGGAACATGCCTCGTGAATTTGTGTTTGAGAAACTATAAGAGGAGGATGAAATGGTGTTTAAGTTGGTTTTGGTATGCAAGATATATATCGTCACCAGGAATGCCCGGAAATGTTACACTCATCAATAATGAACAGTGGGCGTCATCGCTTATACGACGCTCGAAAACACCACCATTTGGTAATTAATATGGTGTTGTAGGCAACGGATTTTGGGAAATTTCAGGTGACGATATGTAATTCAAAATATATTTAAAAAAATGCAATTAAATGCATATTTGTTTTGTTATATCTATAACTAACTAACGAGCTAATATGACTCCATTATAACATGTTTTTTCATGATCATAAGTATCCCATCCCTGCAAACATTTCTCAAAATTGTGGAAGATTTTTTGGCTTTTAACTTCACTTCGACCCTTAGACCACAACCGCTACCACCATAAAGCCACAAAATGGTGCAAAAGGAGACGGTAAAGATCCAATACTAATTCTGCAGACCTAGTCTGCTATTTGTTTAATTCCGTTGTCTTCTTGTTTTACGTCCACGCGTTGGTGTTGTTCCGGTGATACGATTCAGTTGTATACTTGTAGCAGTTTGTTCTTACGTTTCTTCCTCCGCGAAGAAAACGTAACTTGTATGGGAATTATCCACTGGTTAATAAATGTGAGACACAGTCTCCGTAATCATTAAATTAATCCGATTGGACTTCACTTGTTACGACTTTGCGTTGGTTAAATAATAATTTTCAGTAAAAATTTCAAGGCACACAGCCATTCAGTTTATACGAGTTCTCCCTCGAAGAAAACGTAGCAATTTCTGGAACGTATCCTTGGTTAAAAACGTTAGACACACAGTATCTGCAATCATTCAATTAATCCGATTGGATTTGTTACGACTTTGCGTTGGTTAATAATAAATTTCAGTAAAAGTTTCCAGAGGCACACAGCCATTCAGTTTTCCAATTTGTGGAACATATCCTTGGTTAAACACGTGTTTGTTAAACGACTATTTAACAAATCGCCATTTTGTATATTTGTCTTTTTAAAGCCCGTAGGCGTAAGTCACAATTTAAAATAGGTCAGCTTTGTGAGCCGTCCTGGGACGAACTGAATGCCATGCTTCTTATGTGTCGAGGCCTTAAGGAATAATTAAAAATCATAAGACAGAAAAGAAAACAAAAGGGGATAATAAAACTCAAAGACAACAAATGAAAAGAAAAATCAAAGAATAATTATATTCTTTTTTTACTTTACATTTTAATCTTCTAAAGATCTTCCAGATGATTAATCTGTGATGAGAGAGTTTGAGATTCGCAGAAGATCTTTAGGTGCGATCTTCCGCGATTAAATTGATCTTCCCCGCGAATAGCAGATTTTCATTAAGCGATTGAAAATTTAAAAAAAATGTTTGCAGGGATATTACGTATTGTGGATACTGCGAATTCTGTTGTGATTAATAATAACGGTGCATTCATCAATATCCAAAAAACACCCTGTGTGAGACTTTCATATGCAAACACACTCACACACACTATTGCATATACACAATTTTTTCTAGTAAACCACTTACCATATTTGCATTGGCTTAATTTATCCGCAGCTAGGGCAGCAAAAGCCGTATAAAATTGCAAATAATTATTATCCTCATCGAAAAATTCATTTTCACTGTAAAATAAAACAAAAACACTCATAAAAATTTAGAATGAATTTCGCAACAAATCGCAAATCATTCGAAGAAAAATTTTCTTTGTTCTGCCGACGCATACACACAAACATACAAATTTTCAATTGCTTTTTTCTCCGTATTTACAAAAGATTTTGACAAAATTCTTTTTGACTTACCTTCGCGTGATGGCTTTAATTATATTAAGTATTTCATTTTTATTTGTTAATGCGTAGCGGTTGTTTAAAAGTGGTTTTACCACGGAGCTCCATTCTCCGGCCCCACCACTATGAGCAGACATTTTTGATATTAATAAAAATAGGAATCACAAGCAGAGATGGAGGCGAGTCAATCTTCAGTCGGCGGCGCGCCGCCAACACTGGTTTTTAAAAGTCAGCCGCCGCATATGTAAAAATCGCCGCTGTCAACTTGACTGGAGAAGGCGCCCGCCGATAATAAAAAATAAAAAATCCATTGAATTTTCTTACAGTACGTTAATATTTACGAAATCGAGTGGATTTCAACTGTCAATTCCTTTGTGTATGCGTCAAATGAAATCTCATCTGAAATCCATTGGATTTTATTTGACATTTAACTAGGCGTTTACACCAGACGGTTTGCCTTCAAATACAACTCTGATATACTAACACATACTCTAAAGCCACACGCTGAAACTTTCATACGAAATTTTCCCATTATTTTGGCGTTCTTATGGGTACTTTACACGATATGTATTTTACATATGGGTTGTCACTTTTTATATACAAAATGTATACGCAAAGTGACAACCCATATGTAAAATACATATCGTGTAAAGTACCCATTAGGTCGAGTTCCCCAATACAGTCATTTCATAAAATCACTTTAGTATCTCTAAAGCGTCGTATGAAAGTTTCATCGTGTGGCTTTAGAGTATGTTTACATTTATGGGTACTTTACACGATATGTTATTTTACATGTGTGCTGTCTCTTTGCATATACATTTTGTATATAAAAAGTGACAACCTATATGTAAAAACATATCGTGTAAAGTACCCATTACGAAATCCACTCGATTTCAACTGTCAATTCCATTGCTCAAACGTCAAATGAAATCGAATCGATTTCAGATGAGTTTTCATTGACGTATTCGCAAAGGAATTGACAGTTGAAATCGAGTGGATTTCGTAAATGTAAACATAGTATAATATAATGTACTATACCACCAATTACATTAAGTCCCAATTTACATTAGGCGAGTTTACTTGCGGCAATTGTCAGTTTGATGGAGAGAGAGGTGAGGCATATGGTAACCCTTTGCCTCTCAGCCCCCTCTCTCACCTACAAACTGACAATTGCCGCAAGTAAACTCGCCGAATGTAAATTGGGACTAATTTGTCGAAGGTCACACCAAAGAAGTTCCGTAATAAAATTGCGTTTAATAGGTGTTTACACCAGACAATTTGCCTTAAATAGAACTCTGATACTACCACATACATACATTTGTTGGATGTCTCCCATGATACAATAATCTAGAAGGTAGGTCAGATTCGAACAGATTGTGAAAAACAAGGCCTGGGTGTATTTGCTTATAGTACGTTTATATATAACCGGATTTAACAAACCCACTGGGTTTCAAATGTCAATTCCTTTGCGTATACGTGAAATAAATCCTCATTAAGACGGTTAACCCTGCAAAAGGCTATAATATAAACATGTTATCGAAAAATAGTAAAAATTAGCAGATTCTTGCAGTACTGGTGCTCAATTCTGTTTCTATGGTATGTACAATGTACATACGCAATGTACATACGATACGATTAAAAAGGGGATAGGCCATTACAAGAAATTAGGGATGCGAGTTATAGAATTTTTAAACATGAGTAGGGAACATAATATCAAATTAAAAGTAGAAATTACATATTTTTTTCGTGGGAAAATACATAATAACTAAAAACGATAATAATAAATAATAACTTGTTCCCCAACACAGTGGGTTTGGATTTCAAATGTCAATTCCATAGCGCAAACGTCAAATAAATCCTCTCGAAGTGGGTTAACCCGGAAAAAACTATAGTGTAACCGTACTATTACGAATTTGAACACAAAGAATAATTTCCGGTTACAGAACCTTGTGTACAGAGTTTCACCCCCTAAACTCATTTTCATGTTAGACCGCCATCAGACCATCTGCTTTTTCACATGTATGTTGTCACTTTGGGTATACTAATATACAGAACAGCTGATGTCATACATGTGAAAAAGCAGATGGTCTGATGGCGGCCTTAATGAAAATTTTCATAGTCTGGCATAACCATGCGTTTACAAGTGACAGGACAGTTGAGTACATGTATTGATTGTCAAAAACCCAAAACATGCCTGTGTGACGTATGCGTCCAGACAACTGCAGAAACAGTTGTAAAATTATGAATGAAAATCGTCGATTTCTTTTTGTTTTTGATTCAAATATTCTGTTTTTTTCATATTCTTTTGTTTTCAACACATTTAAATTATCACATCACTTCTTTTTAACAAATATGTCAAAAATTTGTTAACCCGACTGTCTGTGAAAAAATGACGGACAGATGGAAGACAGCCGACAAATGTATGTAGGTGTTAGTAAATCAGAGTTGTATTTGAAGACAAACTGTCTGGTGTAAACGCCTAGTAAGACTTACACCGACCATATGACCAGTTGTCTACGATACGTTTCCACTATTTGTATGGAAACATACATGTTTGTCGTGTTGCATTGCTGTCAGCCTTTGGCATGTTCGCATGTTCAATGTTGAGAAATGTTTATTTTTGTTTAAATGAATTTTTACTGAATCCTCTGAAAAAAGAATAAAATAATGAATTAAAAACCAATGAAGAACTTTATCTTCTTTAGAAAAAGCTAATATTGGATCAGGTGCAATGGAATCGACTGCAGAGCCTGTACAACAATTGCAACAAAAGGTATTAATTTCTTGTTTTCTTGAAATTTGTTTAATATTTTTGCTTTCTTTTAGAATAATCCACATGCAAGTATACTACCTCAACAACCAGCATCCGCACCAGTTGAAACCAATGAAGCACAACATGATGTGAAATTACAGTAAGAAAATCAAAATCTACATTGTCAATGATTCACCATTACAATTTAACAATCCTACTTGCTTTTAGGAATGTTGTTGCCACTGTCTCTTTAGCATGTGAATTAAACCTTCAGGACATTAACAACCGCACAAGAAATTCGGAATACACCCCGTCCAGATTTCATGGTGTTGTAATGCGAATGCGTGATCCTCGATGTACTGCTTTGATATTTAGAACCGGCAAAATAATATGTACCGGAGCACGTAATGAGGCCGAAGCATCCCTGGGTACGAGGAAATTTGCTAGAATTATACAAAAATTAGGATATCCCATCAAGTTTACAGATTTTCGTTTGCAAAATATTGTTGCAACTGTCGATTTAAGATTTCCAATTCGTTTGGAGAACTTAAATCAAATTCACGGCCAGTTTAGCTCATATGAACCAGAATTATTTCCAGGACTTATTTATCGAATGGTTAAACCACGTATGGTATTATTGATATTTGTTAATGGTAAAATTGTTTTTACCGGTGCCAAGGCAAGAAAGGATATTTTGGAGTGCCTCGATGCAATATATCCGATTTTATTGAGTTTTCGTAAGAATTGAGTAGTTATGAACATTTATTTAATTAATTTAATTATAAACACTTTTTTATATAACAATAATCTATTAAGTATTTTACAATCTGATAAAGGCAACATCTTGAAGTTGTATATAAAAATATAAATTATGTAAAAAATAATAATTTGAAATATCATCTGCATTTTGTTCATTAAATCCATAGATGGGCTTTCTCGCACGCCAGCGTTGCTGTGGTTTGTTTCTCTTTTTCGTTGTAACAACAACAACATTTTTAATAACATTTGTTTTTTTGTAATGTTTAAGATGCCGCCCGTTTCTTAAAAATATTTAAAAAGTAAAAAATTCGATCAAAAACGCTGTTTTAATTTTTCCCTTAAAACATATTTAAGAGTATTTTTGACCATCTATGATTAAATCACACTTTTGAATCAATTTTTGCTCTTAGACGGGTTTATGCTTGGTTTACATTTACGAAATCCACTCGATTTCAAATGTCAGTTCCATTGCTTAAACGTCAAACGAAATCCAATGGATTTCAGATGAGTTTTCATTTGACGTATACGCAAAGGAATTGACAGTTGCAATTGAGTGGATTTCGTAAATGTAAACCAAGCATAACTCTATGAGGTTTATAAAACGGCATTTGCATTACGCTGCAGTTACACATGCCAGTAAATTGGGGCCAATTAAAAGTGTTCGAATGGCATGCAGTTTTCTTGTGTGTTTACACATGCCAGTGCAAGTTCAATTTCAATATTATTTTATGCCGCATATAACACACAAAATTGCATTATATTTCAGATTTAAAACACAATTCACAACATATTTTATTATTTCTATTTTATTTCGTTTTAAAAAGATTGTTTTCAACCATAAACATATGGTCTGTTCCAGTACTGCAAGAATCTACTAATTTTTCCGATAACATAAAGGAAAAAATGTTACCGTTGTAAACAGTAGTAGCATGGTATAAGTAAAGAGGTAGATTTAAATGAAGAAAAAAATCTATAGAACCCTTGTTTTTCCTGAATTCCTAAAACTTCAAAATTAAGCAACAAGTGGGTTTGTTTACAATGCATTTTTTGAGCATTTTATAAAAAACGCGAAAAATGATTGAAATGTTAAGTTTTCTCCACATAATCGAGTTGTGATTATGATAAAATGATTGTTTCAATGCAAATCTGACGAGTTTCTTCCATACAAATGGTCTAAAAACAATATTCAAAATCATTGAATTCTATTGTTTTTAAAATTGTTTGGCATATTATTCAAACACCACACACACATACACAGTTTGTTTATATTGCTTTGAAGTTTTAGGAATACTCGAATGAAAAAATTTAAATTGGCATAAAGCTTTGGATAACCTTTTTTATTAAACCATGAGTAGTAGCTTCTTGCAGGTTCTGGATCAGACCAATACTGAATCTGGTGTTGCCGTGTTTTCAATATTATTTGTCAACAGATATTCTCATGAAAAATATCAAAATTATGTCTTTATTTACCACTAATATATGGCAGCTACCGAGATGAATAATTTGTATTTCATAACCTTTTTAAAAATACCTTAAAAATATGCATGCATAAAACAAACAAAAATGTATATGGATTAAAAAATAGTCTCGGCAACTCTTTTTTTCATTTTCGACATATAACTGTCAGCCAGTTTAAAATTTTACTGGCATGAAAAATCTAGTGCCAGTGGAGTCGACAATACAAAAAATGTATTTGTGGTAGTATAATATTGTGTATGTATTGAATTTTTCGAACTGTATAAACGCTGGGTTAGAGCTTTTGCTGGGTTAACCTTCTATATAAGGATTTATGTTACATTTGTGCTATGGAATTGGCATTTGAAACCCAGTGGATTTATTTAATCCGGTTAAGTGCAAACGGGGTATAAGCCTTGAATAAAAAGTTTAAGTGGGTGCCGAGAATTTTTTATGAGGAAACTTAAAATGATGTTTAAACAAACTTTTTTCTCTAAAATGTATAGTTCTCCTGCAACCGGACCTTCTTTTAAAAGTGCAGAAAACGTTGAGGGGTAAAATAGATATACTCTATCATTCCTTGGTTTTTGATTTAGAAAATACTCTTACTACATTCCTAACTAGGCGTTTACACCAGACAGTTTGTCTTCAAATACAACTCTGATTTACTAACACATACATACATTTGTCGTTTGACAGTAAGGAAGACAAATTTTTGGCCTTTTTGTAAAAATAAGTGAGATAATAATTGAAATGTGTTGAAAACAAAATAACATGAACAAAAAGAAAATATGTGAACGGAAAACAAAAAGATGTCGATGATTTTCATTCAAAATTTTAGAACTGTTTTTGCAGTTGTCGGGACGCCTACGTCACACAGGCAAGTTGTGGGATTTTGACAATCAATACATGAAGTCAACTGTCCTGTCATTTGTAAACGCAGGGTAACAAACCTCTGACTTTATATGAATGTAACAATGGGTGTGTTCGTTTACTCAATAATTTGTACAAATTTGTAAAAGTCCAGTAACTTCTTGCAAACGACTAAGGTATTTTACATTGTACTGTAGAGTAAACGAACAACATCCAGTAAAAAATCATACAAATTTTGAGTTAACGAATATACACAATAGGTGTGTTCGTTTACTCAACAATTTGTACAAATTTGTACAAGTTCAGTAACTTCTTGTAATCGGCTAAGGTCTTTTGCATTGTACTGTAGCGTAAACGAACATCATCCAGTAATAATTTGTACAAATTGTTACTGGATGTTGTTCTTTTACTCTGCAGTACAATGCAACAGACCTTAATGTGGGGTACACACGATCAGTATTGACTGTCAGTTTTGCTCAAACTATCGGTTGCTTGCCAGTGTGGCCGTTCATTGTTGTCAGTCATCATTTGTAATTCGAATTGTTCCATTTGTAAATTGAAATCGATTTACAAATAGAAAAATTCAAATTACAAATGGAAAAATTCAAATTACAAATGAAATAATTCGTATTACAAATGAAAAAATTCAATTACAAATGAAATAATTCGAATATCAAATGGAATTCTCAAATTACAAATGAAATAATTCGAAATTCAATTGGAATTAACAAATTACAAGTGAAATGTTTCGAATTTCAAATGAAATAATCAAATAATTACTGAAAATCTTCGAATTACATGTGAAAATGGTCTAGGATTTCGTTGACTTTGTTGCGGAGACCGTTCCATTTGAATTGCAGGAATAACACATTTTTGAATAACAACCTGTGATGTTAGATGCTGCGTTTTTGTTATCGGGGGTGTCTCGTATTCGGACGGCGAAGTTGGAGACACTCTGGGAGAGGAAATGGCGCAGCAACATAACTTATATCCTCCGATTCAATCCGATGCATAGGGTCGATAGTGCAAGGCATTGGAAGTACTGTATTCAAACTCTATGTTCATATTTGCATGGTAATACTTTCCGATGCGCATTTTGTTAACAAATTTGGGCAGAGATTTCATTGGTGTCGCGCTGTTAATGATATTTAGTATTGATTTTTAATCAACTGATTAAGAAACTGGTGAATAAGGGGTCGATTATGGATAGCAACAGAACTGTAATTGCGTTGCCCGAATAGAAAATCATGCAATTAAAATAAGTGAAATTAATTAAATTGTTAATTTAAATGTAAAAAAGTATGAATTTCATGCGAAAATGGAAATTTCTCTTAATAAATTTGTTGTCGGCAATGCAACTGTAGTTGGCTTGCTATCCATAATTGACCCCTAAGAAAAATAATAGCCAAAAAATCAATTAGAAATATCAGATTAAAGAGGAGTGTTGTTCATGTTCCTTGTGCATCTATAGACCATTAAAGAATAAAAAATGTCATAATTTTTTAAAAAATATTTTTTATTATTTTAAAAGTTTTTGTATAAATTGGACAAAACAGTTTTTCTTTTAAAAAATGTATTTATATATTTTTATTTGTTTTTTCTTTCTATATATGTATAAAAATAATTCAATTATAATAGGACGGAAGGATTTCAATTGCCTTATTTCGCAAGACGGTAAGTAGTTTGCAATTAAACGATATATGATTTTACTCTTGTTACAGAACGTTTGTGGTTCATAGATATGTGGATATATATAATTCTTTTGTAAAAAAACTCTATAGAAACATTTAGATTAAAGCTTAGCAACTAAACTACATACAGTACAATACAAACAAATATGGGATATGGAGATTCGTTTTAAATAATCATATACGATTAAATGTGTTTGGAAAAACATTAAGATATTCAAGTTCTTTGCAATAACATTTCAAATTATTTTTTATCTCTATGTGTATATAGTAAGAGCTATGATTTCTAAAATCTAAGGCATATGTGGTAGGTTTTGATTTGTTTTGTGTATGGAAAAAATTCGAAAAATAAGACACTTGTGGCATATTATGATTTGAGACGAAAACAAAATAGAATAAAAAACGTTACAACACACTTCGTGTGTTAACAAAATAGATAGATAAGACACGAAACACAAGTAGTATTTTTTCATGGTTAAAATTTTGTCATTATAAAGCTTTCAAAAAATTGTGAATTTTACTTGTTTTATATACAAAAAGATTTTAGAATTCGAAAAAGAAACAGATTCAAAAAGCGATTATTCAAAGACATTCACCTTGAGGTGATACAAAATCCCATTTTCTGTGATTTATGATCTCTGCATTTTTAAATATTCTTTTGAATTATTTTGTACATCTGAGATTTCTGTTTTTGTTTTTTTTTTCAACTTGTTAAGAACTTAAAACTAAAATTTATGTTGTCGTTTTCTAAAATATATAGCTGCAAACAATCTGGACGGATATGTTTTCAAATTTGCAAGTAAAAAATAATATATTCGAGATGGAAACTTGTTTTTGCATTACGATTTTGCAGTAATCGTTGGTTGTTGTTGTTGACTTTTTGTTTCTTAATCATAAGTTAATAAAAAAAAACTAATAATACACTTGATTTACTACTTCTTGGGAAATTATTGTGGTATTTTGGACTGGCTATAAATCGGCTAAACGCCCATTAGATGTATTACATTGAGCAGAACATGTGTACGACTGCGCATTAAGTAGACAAACACGCTAAACAATATCAATGACACAGACATTGAGGCTCGCCATCCCATATTATATATGGAACAATATGGACACTGCGAACTTCCACATACTTCACATATATTTAAGAGGTATGTTGGTAGGGCATCAAATATAGTTTCATTAAAACGTTCTGATGATGATAAAAGAGAGAAAAAGAGATTTGGAAGACGTATTAACTTCATGTTATAGATTGTGAATAAACCAATTTCCAACTTACCAGGAGCATAGTAATCATAGACACGTATGGGCAAATATCTTGACATATTGGCAACGGGGTACCAACGTTCTATTGTGAAATTGACGCAAACATCTTCTTGATCGAGCTGAAAAAAAAAATATTATGTATATAATGTTATCGATCTGGTACGATATCAGTGCAAGGAATATTATTTCTTTCAATACTTATTGCACCTACATATAACAAAAATTTTTATTTTCCCAATGGTGATCATGAATTCGAAGCGATTTGGGGGAGGGGGGGCTTAACTGGTTTTGAAATAAGTTCATTCTCCCAACGAAAATCGTTCTTTATTTAAAAATTTTTACTGCTAGGGAGGAGTTCATTTTAATATTAATTTTGATTAATTTTTCGTTGGAGTTGAGCTGAATTATCGACGTTTTTTGATAGTGAAAAAGAAAACCTGAAGATTTGAACCCACACAATCACCAAGTAGAATCTTCGGCTTTCCCTTTTCTCTTGCCAAAAATAGTTCTTCTTCGACGAGTTTTTTTGCTGATATAATTGGTTACAACACCACTAACGGAATGATTCCTGATATGTCTGGTGGATCCATTTTATATATGGGTTCTCTCTAGACCTTTGAAATATTCCATTATGTACCTTGTCATAGACATTTTGTTGTGTTGACGAATTGGCAAGACCTTCGATTTCTATATACATTTTTCAGTGGGATCATATTATGGCAACTTGTTGCAATTCGTACTGAGAAGGCAGAATTTTTTTCAGTCGATAGGGTATTAATCAATACGCGATCATAACACATAACATAAAATCTCAATTTATCCCACACAGCATCCAAATAACTTGATTGAAGGCAATTGTGGTCGTACAAACGATTATCCGGGTAGCGGGTTCATAAAAGAAATTACACTATCGGCACATCTTGAATGTTCCTTCAGATTGGGATTTCTCACATATCTTACATAGAACCCACGGCCTTGTTACGTTAGTACGCTTAAATGGGTATGGACGGGTCATTCTAAATCTTCTTTTGTTCAACCAATTTCTTCCCTATCCTTATCATTGTTTTACGTCAATCCATGTACCACTTTCCCGTTTCCCTTTCCTCTTCTTTTCTGGATAAACACAATGGACCTCTGGTCGCCTACTGAAGTAGCTGTCAACAAGAACGGCAGCAGCGCATTCTACAATCCAACTTCAATCCCATGGCGGCCCATTATATACAGAAGAACCCCGGGCCATGAATCTGTTCCGTTTGTCATATCCGCATCCACCATATGTTAATATCGTTGAGATGCAATGGATTTATGGAATGGGTGCTCTTCCGAGTCTGCCCAGGCCTTAGCCGGCTCCAGGACTACTGCGATAAGAGTTATGATGCTGCTTGCTGCCCCAGATCATCTCCCAGCATGTCTAAAACTACAGATCCTCGGGTAGCTGAGTGAACTTTCCGGAAATCTTTACAGCCGCAGACGCTCGCCACATACCTGCTGGTCGAATACCCGAAATCAGACCGAATTTCCCAGCAGAAACTACGGGACCAGCAAATGAGCGTGATTAACTGCGTTGTCGTTAATACGAGGCCGCTTATATGGTATTATTCTCAGGGCGTAGAACTGCGTCCCTTCTCTCACTTTGCAAGTCGGAAATCAGAATAGCTACAGGGGTCATAACTGGCCACTGTAGAATAAGATCTTTGACATGTAAGTGGGATGATAACAACATTGAGTACTGTAGGTTATGCGAGGATGAGGAGGAAACGGAGACAATCGAGCACCTTTTGTGTAGATGCCCTAGACTTATGGTCAAAAGACATAGACTATTTGGTGTACATGTGATTGACTCTCTATCTTACTTTTCCTCTATTGACCCTACTATCTTGGTGACTTACTGCAAGAGCCTAAAGTGGCTCTGGGGCGGGACAGAATAATAACCTCTCTCTTCTTAAAACAATCTGTTTACTTTCCCTTACATTTACTCATTCTTCTTATTTTTTCTCTTTTATCTCATTACTTTCTCCTTTCCTCCTTCCCATCTCTCCAGCTTAATCCACCATCTCCTCCCACACAGCTCACTGTATTATTGCCAACAACCTCGCACCATCATCTGCAGGCTTACATCAACATCTAGAATATTACCATCAACACATCACACTTCTACCATACATCATCATCATTTGTATGTGCACACAACCGTACAGTCGCATCCGAATCTTCTCAAGTACACAGCACCATTCAAAACATCATCACCGTATGCACAAATCACCATATACTCATCAGACACACATCACCATAAGCTGCAGTCACGCAACACCATAGAGCCTCGCCCACAACAAGAAACATATCATACCTTCCACTACATATCAGCACCATCTGCACTAACACATCGGCATATAGCTGCATCTAAAATCTCGTCCTTAGTCTACAAATCTCACTCTTTTCAACACCATCCATCAAATCCATAGCCGATACAACTCTTCAACAATTACACATAGCCGCACTCTCCATCTACAAATCAATACCCAACCATCACAGAAACATCATCATCTTCGCCACAACACACACACACTTCAACAGTCAGGATGATCACAATGGACCACATGGTCTCCGAGTGGAGTAGCTGCCAGCACGGCAGTTATTCATCCTAAACCTAACCTAACCTATATGGTATTATTATATAACTTGGTATGTATTGTGGTGTCATTTGAGCCATTTTTTAGCTGAAAGTTACAGCATAAGAATGGTTTCAGGAAATGAAGAAGGTGTTGTCGTTTCGCTGTCGTTGGAAATCCCTATCCTTACAACACTGTCTGTCATGGGCGCATCTTTTATAGGCACAGTATATTAAACAAAAATATTATATATAATATATAATTGTTCCACAAACATCCCATAAGGGACAAGGGAGACTTCTCTCATATCAATGAGTGCACCCCGATTCATATTAGCTCAATGATATGGGACCTACAGTTTATCGCCGAGTCCGAACGGCGTGTCTAAGACACCACTTTGTAAAGAAGTTTAACATGGCTGAAATACTCAGGAAATGTCGCCAACATTACTGAGGGGTATTTTGCCACCGTTGAAAAGTGTTTTGATGTTGCCTGGCCGGGCAATCGAACCCACGACCTTATGTGTGCAAGGCGGGTGTGCATACCATTGCACCACGGTGGCACCCAAAAAAAAATATTATGTACTTACATAAATATTAATATACTGCAAAAATATTATATACTTACATAATCAAAGTAGAAAATAACTTTCGAATTTTGATATTTAGCCCGGCGTAGATTACGAACACGATTACTCAGGACATATGAATCTAATTTTTGCTGTTGTATCCAATAACCAGTTGGTATGGTGACATCTAAAACAGCCATGCCTGAACGTTCTGATTCTTGACGATTAATCCAGCTAGAAAGAAGAGGGAGAATTGGAAAAATTAATAACTTGGTTTGTTTTGAAACCGTCAACTTGTTCTTACTTTTGACATGCCAAATATGAAATATGAGACTGATTTCTACCATGGAATAAAGGTTTAACCTTCAAACCAAATGCGGGAACCGGTGGTTTAGTTTGGAATTTCTCAATATCGACATTGTATTGGACATGCATTTGAAGAATGGCAAAACCGGCACCCTTGGCCTGTACCTTCACTGTACCCCAAGCATCGGGAATCTGTGGAAAAATAGACAAAAATTATTAAGGAACTTAACTGTATGGTTTCAACGCATTCAAACCCCACCTCTATCGACTGTAGTTGGGCCAAATTCTTATCATCAATGTGCAAAGTTTGTGTTTTTCCACCTTGCGAGGAGGCTTCTATTTCCACGGTCAATGAAGATACCTCACGAATACGTGAATGAACGGTGTATTCAACAAGTGCCCGCAAAGCAGCACTGGTATCCTGCGTAGAGGCCCAGCCTCCATCATTCAAACGTTGAGCATTCAACCAACGTGCTATTGGGTCTATAATGAATTCACGTCGTGACACATACACCAGTAGGGCATAGGCCGTGGTTTCTATATTAAGTGAATCGTATTCATATGGCAACCTCGGCAGTGAGAACCATTTTTGATTTTCCAATTTTTTAGGTGGTGGCGGTAGTTCGGTATTACCCCAATACATAAAATCACCCACAATCCGTGCATGCCTTTGCAGAATGCTGAACACATGTTCAGCCATTGGTGACTTGTTCAGAAGCAATGCATAAGCGGTAATGGCCACATCAAAGGGTTCCGGTGTATCCTGCAGGAATTGCATGTTACGTTCGATCCATGAAATAGCTCTTTGTTGGGCCAATGCAACACGAGCTCCCAGCGATCCAGACAAATCCTTGACTGTGGCCAGAGTTATGAGCACATGTGAGGTCAGTGTTATATTACGATTTTGCAAAGCTGTATTATTGGCAAAATTAGTACGATTCATTTTACGATCCGGCAGCCATGTGGTTTCATAAAAACCACCCTCAGGTGTTTGATGCTGCAACAGCCATCTTATGTTTTTCTCAATAATTGTCGAGTCAATGTAGATAAAGTTTTCCCATTCATAGAAGGAGGCTTCCTGGAAAATGCGCACACAATACGCAGTCAACCATACCGAAGAGGCTGAATTATTCCAATCGGAACGGAACAACGAAAATGAACCATCTGGTTTCATATAGCTCAGCTGGCGTTGATAACCAATGTTCATGTGATAGAAGGCATTCTTCTCTAGAGTTTTGTTGCGTTGATTGATGAGACGCATGTAGAGCAGGGTATACATATTCGCGGCAAATGAGAAAGCATTTTGTTCGGCCGATTCCATAGGCAAATACAGCAAGGAGGTGGCATTTACTGGCATAGTGGGGAAAATGGGACCCACAACATCACCCACAACTGAAATACGTGCCTTATTCGAACCATAGACAAAGTAACGATCGGCCTGGTAGGGAATTTCGGGAGTTTGTGTAACATTGACGTGCATATATTCAAAGACATAGGCACGATTGGATAGATCGAGTAGAATAGATTGATGACGATATTGGGGTAAACCATCAGCTTCAACATGTAGACGTCGCGTAATTTCATCTGTACCCAAAAGTGTGGCCGCATGCAATGTGACATCAATATCACCCAAACGTTGCGGTACAATTGGTATGTATACAATCGAGGTACCTTGGGCTTCCAAATATATAAAGAATTGATGTTCTCCAAATGAGGTACGTGGATTATAGGATCTTACAATACCATTTTCTTCAACATGGACAAATTTATAATCCGGACTGCCGTGTAACACCACAATGGCCTCAGTGGGTGTGGTCATGTAATTGAAGACAGTAACACGTATACCAATCTGTTCACCCTGACGACAATCTGTGGGCATTTCTACATTAATGAAGAATGGTTGTACACCCACATATTCGATGGGTTGTTTGGATATACCAAAACCTTTCGAGGGACTGACACTAAATGCACTAACCATCCAATAGGCCGGTCTATCAGGTACTTCAATGTTAAAAATGTAGCGACCATGAGGACCAATATTCACATCACGCCACAGCCAAACGTTTTCATAGTGTCTGAGTACGCGATTAAAGCGATATTTGCGATAATTCGCCAAATCAGTATCGTTGCGTACATGGCAACCAATTTCATCGGTACCATCATCACAATCGAACAGACCATCACATTTCTTTTCCAAACGATAACAGCGACCGGACAAACATTCACCATACCCGAGGGAGGCATTGCAGTTGTCAAAACGCCTGGGCACATAACCATCGGTAAACACCACCAAACCAGAATATTCAAAGGTGCGGTTGGCATCAATGCCAAACGAAGAGGCAGGATAGTAAACTAATTCGTCGGGATTACCAGCATGAGAGTGCCATATTTGTTTATATGTTCCATTGGTTTGTTCATCAAAGGTAGACATTTTGGTAATGACTTTGGCATAGGTCAATTCATTGCCTGCCTGCATGGTATAGAAAGCGGAATCAATACCCGATAGACCCACATAAGAACCAGGTTCACCAAAAATGGCCACTTCCACCTTTTCACCAGTCCTTGCCTTGCGATTATTGATGTAAACAGTGAAATTATTTCGCGATATACCATTGACGGGGAAGGTCAGCGAGTCTGCAACAATTTGTCCCTGTTGGGTAATTTTCCACACAACAATTGTGGCTACTGGAGCCATTTCGGCACTCAACACAACTGCAATGGTCTTAATACCTTCACGTATCGATTCACGATCATTCATCAGTATTACACCCTTGGACATGATCAAATAGTGGAAATCTTCCAAAAAGAAATTTGTACGAACATGGAAAATGATATACTCGCCCACGACTGGTGATTCGGTACTTGTTGTCACCTTAATATGTTGATTACGCGGTGAATAATGAGCCACCAACAGCAATTCACTTTGAGCCCTTTCACCTCTGGGATCCACAAATTGCGCCTGTAAGCGCATTTGTGAAACACCGTTGAGGAAATCTCGTGATTGTGCTCTTTCATCCAACTGAAGATCGTGGCGTAAATCAATTTTAACTTCCCAAACACCCGGTGATTGGGTCATCATTTTCAATCGTTGTGCTGGCCAATCACGTCGTCCACCAGACTTGCTTTCCACAAAACCATTAACCTCCATAAAACCTTGACGCAATATATTCTCATCAATGGGTGATCCATCATGATATTCCACCGTCACATATGTCGTAAATGGCATAGCCGGTTTAAAGACTTGCGGGGAATCTCCCAAGAATTTAGCACGTATACTTGAATTGTATACTCGAGCAATGGAATATCCGGAAATGATTTCATCATAGAACTTCTCTCCCACGGTGGCGGTAATCAATACTTCCATATTGGCCAAGTTGGGCACCATTGCTTCCAGCTCCCGCATGGGCCATTTAAAGTTGAATGTACCGTTGAAATAGCGCAAATATGGCAATGTCTTTTTGTACTCTCCTGTCCAGGTATCGAATGTTTCCGGTACATCAGGTTTCTTTACCCAAAACGGCCATTCTTCATCGAATTGATAATGCCTTTCGATGACATATTGATTGAAATTAAACTGTTGGTCTTGTGGCAATTGTGTAGGATATTCGGGATTTATAATATTCGGATTATATTGTGTGGGATTGTAGTTTTGATTGTAACGCAACTGATGTTCATGTTCGAGTGTTGTTGACATCTCCAACGGGGATCGGCCCAAACGGAATTTTTCATTTAAGGCCTGATTACTAAAGTAACCAATGGGTCGTAGGGATGCCTTTATCGTCAGATTACCCTTAACTGGTGCACCACTTGTAAAATTGGCCATAATTGTACCGTAAATATAGGGATCTGTATTGAAAAAGTATGCAGGCATTGTTACATTAACTTCAAATCGCGTTTGATAATATTCCTCGACCGTGAAGTGACTCTCTTCTGTTTGACCTTGAGCAATAGCACGGATTGTCCATTCTCCATAGGTTGGTTGATCGGACAGTTTGTATTCCAAAGAGACGGAACCCAAATTTGATTGTCTGTGAAAAAATTGATTGAAATTTAACTTAATTTTGGCAACATGTGGGTGAAGGGATCATGGATAAATTTATAAATAGCTATTAAATACTTTTAGGGGGTTTTTATTAATTAATACCTCAAAGGCCTTCCATACTATAATGTTAAACATTATCATTTATTCTCCATTAGACCCCTAGAAATCAAAACAGGGATTTTGTGACGGCGTTCCCATCGATTTTTAACGCACTCGTACCATCACAGTTTACGATGACTGAAGTTGCAGAGCGTTTTGGCTGTAGATGGAATATCAATGGTAATGCTTAGGTAAATGGATGTACCCACGGTCGAGTATCTAACCATTGTCTTAGTCGCAAGCATTGTATGTACCTTAAGTCAGGAGTGTAAACAGAGCTTTCCCCTACTGGTGCTGGGAAATTTGGCCACCAGAGGTGAATTTTGGCCACCAGAGGTGTTAGAGGCGGATACGCATGACGCATTACTCCTCCCATGATGAGAACAAGTTTCAACAACATTAGTGTTATCCAGGACTTTCTACACCACGAAAAGTATTCGATGAAGAAGAATTCGAAGCGCAAGGTGAAGTAGAGAGCTTTCAAAAGTGGGGTGAATCTGCGGTACTGCTAACTTACACCTTTCAGATACTCCGCAAGCACCACATGGCATAGAGACCCACCCATACAGTATCCCAGAACTTTCAACCGAATTTGACTTATATTTCGATACCGTTAACTACGTCCTCCAGACTCAACTTATTTACTTAAAGACTTTTTGCATTACTATGTCCCAATTTACATTAGGCGAGTTTACTTGCGGCAATTGTCAGTTTGTGGGTGAGAGAGGGTGTTGAGAGGCAAAGGGTTACCATATACCTCACCTCTCTCTCCATCAAACTGACAATTGCCTCAAGTAAACTCGCCTAATGTAAATTGGGACTATGTATGAATAATAAAAAAAGCCAGACAAAGAATCGAAATGTTGAAATAAGAATTCAAAGGTCCTTAAGGTGAAACAGGAAGTATCCTAAGATGGATGATATTTTTGGAACTATGTTGGCCTCTTACAAAACAATAAAACACCACTTGCACAAACACAAAAACATCACAAAATTAAATGAAGCTCCCTCCTCCTGGCGCAAAAGACACAAATTTGGGCGGGGACGACTGCTTTACAGCCACTATGGACGCTGTGAGTGACCTCAATTCTTAGAAAAGTAGGTCTCTACTAGAGTTGGGTAATCTAGTTCCTTGTACTAGTTCCAAAACGTATGAGTAACATCATGAAATGTAACGTGTGATATTAAGTATACGCAGTTTGTTCAAAGAAAAAATGTGGGCCATTGGAACTGCGAAGTGAACGAGATAGTTCCATTTAGTTCCTTTGGCACAACTCTAAATGTGGGCCATTGGAACTGCGAAGTGAACGAGATAGTTCCATTTAGTTCCTTTGGCACAACTCTAGTCTCTACGTCGAAGTCGGGAAAGTCTCCAGTGAGCAACTGGTATCCATCTCTCTCGGACGATGAGAATTATACCACGGTCATCCCATCGCAATCAAACATAGAGGTGTCCTTCCCAGTTGGTGTAGGGATCACTAAGCCAGGCGATTAGGCAGAAACCCCCTCAGAGCATGGGAAGTCGGTCGGCAGACCTGTCAGGCAGGCAGGACGCCTTAATATCAAGAGTAAAAAGGCCCGGGAGAGAAAGGACGGACCAAATTTGACTCCAAATTTGTGGATAAATCCTCTAGAGAAATCTCACAGCCGGAATTCCGGGAGATGTGCTCCAAGCTTTGCTTCGTGAAGCGATTCGACAGGAAGTAGCCTCACGTTGTGAAGTACAGCCTCCGTTCAGCTTACATTGACTACACCGAAGCCAGTCAAGTTCGGAAAACCAGATCCTTTCGAATACCAATGGTGTCTGCGGCAAGGTCAGCCATCTTGATTCAGTCAGCTCCAACGACACGGTCGGACTCCACCAAGGTGGTTTCCGCTCCGAAGTCCCAGACAGTGTAACAGTTCCGCCTGTGAATTCTGCTAAAGGTGCTGGAGAAACAGGAGGTGGAAGTGTTCTGGGTCTCCGAATTTGTAGAAACCGATAACTGCAAACTCGATGGCAACGAACAAGTCCAGTTCCTCGGGAAAAAATGATCCAGATTCGAGGAGGAAGGGTGGTGCTGCGGGATATCAGGTGGCTGATACGACTGGCGGTCCATCAAGCTCAAAACTGGCTATATGCCTGAAGACAACCATCTCACAACAGGCGTGTGTGAAGAGAGTAAAGTCTTCCGAGGATCCACAACCAGGTGCTAAGAAGAAGGTGGAACGTCCATCGAAGTTGTGGCTTATATAGAAAAGAATATGAACAACTTGAATCACACCTTTGGCCGCATTTCTAGACAAAGATGGCGCGTTCAATAATGTCAAGCTTGAATCCATCCGTTCGGCACTAGAGCTACTAAGTGACCCCTCTATTCTAACTAGTTGGATTTAATTCTGTAAAGCAGACTAATCAATTCAGACATTGGAGAGAAATACGTAAGAAAGTCACTCAATAAATGCAACCCACAAGGAGGAGTCTTATCTTCTTTACTATGGTTTCTGGTGGTGAACTGGATACTCAAAGAATTTAAAATGACCGGGGGTGCTCCCTTACCATTGGTTAAGATAGAAGAGGAACTTCTTAGGTAAAAGCTGGTGTCTCAGCTGCATGTAATACACAATCTGCATAGGCGCTGTAGGTGTCATTACTGGTGACTGCGGCATTAGATCTATGACAAGTAAGTGGAAGAACAACAATATTGAGTATTGCAAGGCTGTGTGAGAATATTTAAGAGACTAAACAATCGAGTACCTCCTCTGCCAATGCCCTAGATTGTCAGACAAAAGGCATATGCTGTTCTTATGCCAAAATATCAAACAAAAAAAAACTTGGATGAAAAACTTCAAGTCAAAATCGGTAGGCTCGACCATTGTGTCAGTACCATTATGTCAGGAAGCATGGACTTGCCTGCTAATAACAGAATATTGCTGTAAACAGGACCACACAGGAATAGCTTCGGTAAAATATTCCATAGGATCCACAAACAGAATTTAAACTGTACATAAACAAAAATGCTAAACTTTTGTAAGGGAAGTACCCTAGGAGATATGACCCATTTTCCAAATTAAGCTAAGCTTGAACAAAATATTTCGGGATCCAAAGTTTGGACCAAATCGGACCAGCCGCTACACATGGTGGCCGTAGGGGTTTTCCATATTGCCTAAAACCGATTTCATCCAAACATACTTGGGGTCTTAAAACAATTATTTCGATGAGGCTATATAATCTCTTAAGCCTAAGCCTGAGGGTATAAAAAGGTCATAAATATGTTGCACTTTTTGCTTCCAACAAGTTATAATGATTAAACAAAAAACATACATACCTTGATAGCCAACGTCGTACAATGTGACGATTTGGATCCAACATATAAACATCAATGGCATTGTCGAAACCCTTCAAATCCGTTGTAATTGGTACGGTACGAAAACGAATTGTTTCACCTTGCATGTATAAGGGTTTGTCGGTTTGTATGAATATGGTCATTGACCGTTGCGAAAAGGTCAATCCTGTCTCATTGAGGAATGCCAAACCGCCAAAGACATTATTATAGAATCCTTCTACGCGCAGTTTATATTCACCGAAAACACTTGTGGGTGGAACTCGCATCAACAATGTTTCCGGCACACCTTCCTTTACTTCTTTCGATTCACCACTTATCTGGACACCATCACATGAGATACTAGCATGTACCGTGGTTGGATACTGAGCCTGCAGTATATTTACCGATACCTGATAGATAAGGCCAGGACGTACCATACGTGATGCAACAATAAAATAGGTGGGTTCTTTGGCATGATATGCTTCCAGAAATGATGTCTTTACATTATATGAAGTTTTGCCACGATTCAGCGAGGGCTCATCATCACCGTACGAAGAGGATGATGGACGTTTGCCACCATAATCTTGGTCCAAATCATTGACATTATTATTATCGCTACGATAACGTGTTCGATCATTGTTTATGTTGGCATTAATTGGATCATTGTTGGTGTAAATATCATAATTAGGTGAAGATTGAGAGGTTGGTGTTGAGTACTGGTTCTGTTGATAGAAATCTTGTTGAGCTGTTATCAGAGGAAAAATGCCCAACAGCAGCACTTTAAATAACAGCAACAACCGTATAAGGCACCGATGACGTTGCTTTGTCATATTAATTCAGTTAGAGTTCTTCCACTTGCCCTCCACTCTAATGGTGTTGTTTCTTTGGAAGAATTATCTGTAGAAGAAAGAAAAAAAAAAAAAACAAAATAAATGACATGTTAATGATGTGTTTTTTTTGTTCTTGGTGTAAATACAATATAGAATGGGTTAAGAGTGTGATGAGGTTTATAACGCCATTAGTGAAATGAAAATGAAGTGCTCTGCTGATATGTTCTGATGTAATCAACGAAAACGAACGTCAGAAATTCTCGACCTAGTACGAGAGTAACGAAGATGCTGCTGCCGTCTTCCGCAAAAGTATTCAAACAAATGATTTCATTCACAGCATCGACACTTCATTATTTTTCTTATTTAAAACCAAGAAAATTTGTATTACAAGTATGGGGCATTCCATGTACACACAAGTTTAGAAAGTTACTTTGGCTAAGTGCCAACAGAGGTACGGGCCGGGCCATAGTTATCAAAGACAAATACTCCCTGAAGGGTTCAAGTAACAACAGAGCTCCCTTCGAATCCGATCCGTAATTTGGTCGCACAATTCCGAGGCCTTAGGGACTTTAAAGTAGGAAACCACAAGATGTGGAATCACGCATAAAGAGGATATTCTCGACAAAGTGGATATTTTCCTTAGCATCAAATTCATGTTTTGGGAATTTGGAAGTAAGAAGAGAAATCAATCTATTGAATCACCCATATCTATCTAATGGTTATCAAAAACTAAGCCTATTCACCACATTTCCTCCCTCATTGTTTAACGAGCCAAAAGAAGACGAAGAAGAAAATGCAGAACCATAGACATTAAAGAAATACAGATGAATTGCATTTGTTGTATGTTTGTCACTCGCTGTGTGAACCAAATACAAAACACGGAAATCTTTTGTTACTCTAGAAATATATGTAATATGAATGGGTAGGGAGGGGTACACATATTCCATGCATCCAACTTTAACGACGAAATCGTACGCACATTTTACATGCCTTCTGGCAGAATAACGAAGAAGCAAGAACCCTACAACCAAAAGAGCAACATAATCAAATCAGGGCACTAAGTTAGTATTTTTAGTGTTTATTTTTTTTAGTAGAAATAAAAAAAAGTACGACAACAACAGCAACTGGTGAACTATATTGAAGGGGACAAGTTGGCGTGCGAACGTCGAACGCAAGAGCACCATGATTTAGGAAGATTTAACAAAAATGTGTTTATTTTCATTTTAAATTTTTATGGTTTAGGTTCTTTTGGCCACAGTGTTAGCGGCGTATTTGTTTCTTGACCGATATCTTGTGTCTTGATTTCAGCATAAAAAGCACGCACGGACTTTTTGACGCCGCCTAACATCTAGTGTATGTGGTTGGGCATGGTTGTGGTTATTGGTTCGTGTCTGTATGATGAAACTGTAGAGTAAGTGCGTTAATTTGATGTAATTAACGATGTGTGAACACAGTGGAACAAAATCGTTATAAAAAAAAAAAAAAAAAAAAAAAAAAACAATTAATCTATAGACAATTTCACAGGGATGCCCTTATTGAACGGTAACCAGTTTGTTTCTGTTGCGATGCTCAAGGGAAGAGAATCAACAATTATACTGACTGACCTAGCCAATGTTCCATCAATTAGTAAATCTTAGAGGTAGTTTACACTATCTATCAATGTCATATGACACGAAATAAAAACATTCCATATTTACCCACGGAGGCAATGTGGAGACGTAGTTTTTTTACATTTTTGCTGGTGTGGACGCACAGAGTAAATGGCGTAAGGAAAATCTCCAATATTACAGATATTAGCGAATATATAACGATGGAAAATTTCATGTCATATGACATTTACATATAGTGTAAACTACCCCTTAGATTAGTTAATGAGCAGTACACGATAACAAATCCCTTCGAATCTCAGGGTGAAGAGTACTACGTGGAATTCTACGTTGTACGGCTACTTCCAGTCGAGGAGATAACAAAACAATTTACATTGTATTAAGCAAATCTTGCCGTAATTAGGTACATATTTAGAAGTGCTTTTAAAGGGGACTTTCATATACATACATATATGCCTTTTTCACATGTAATTCGAAATATTCCAGTTGTAATTCGTAAAATTTGTAATTCGAAACTTTCCAGTTGTAATTCGTAAAATTTCATTTGTAATTCGATTATTCTATTTGTAATTCGTAATATTTTATTTGTAATTCGACTTATTCAATTTGTAATTCGAATTATTCCATTTGTAATTCGAATTATTCCATTTGAAATTCGAATGATTCTATTTTTAATTTGAATTATTCTATTTAAAATTCGAATTATTCCATTTGTATATCGAATTATTCAATTTGAAATTCGAATTATTTCATTTGTAATTCGAATTATTCCATTTGTAATTCGAATTATTTTATTTGAAATTACAAATGGAATAATTCGAATTACAAATGGAATAACTCGCATTTCAAATGGAATAATTCGAAATACAAATGGAATAATTCGAATTACAAATAGAATAATTCGAATTACAAATGGAATAATTCGAATTACAATTGAAATGTTTCGAATTACAAATGGAATTCTCGAATTACAACTAAAATGATTCGAATTACATCTGCTTCTCTTAAGAAGTCATTCATCAGCATAAGCTTCTATAAAGGAGTCTTCTAAAGAAATAAGCTCTTTTTAACACAGAAGCCAAAGCAGACGGACCAACTACGGATAGAAGCCCCTATAAAGACGTCTGCTATACCCAGAATATCCTTTAAAGGGTCCATTTTTATGGAGAATTCCCTCTAAAGTAGCCTTCTATAGCAAGACGTTCTTCTAAAGGCGACTTCAATGCAAGAGGTACCTATCAAGGTTCTCCTTCACATAGAAAAAATTCTAAACCACATTTATAATTTAGAAGCTAACCTAAACGGTCCTTCTACAGATAGAAACCCCTATAAACGGGTATTCTATATCTAGATGCTCTCTTAAGTAATTCTACATCAGAATCTTCTTTAAAGTTTTCTTAAGGCAGAATTTCTAAAACGCGTTCCAAAGATAAAAGCCACTTCAATCGGATCTTCAATGCATATAAACCCCTTTAGAGGCGGTTTCTATAGCTAGAGGTCACTCTTAAGAGGTTTTCAATATGTAAATGCCACTCTAAATGGATCATAAAGCCCCTTAAAAGGGACCTTTTATATGAAGAAGCTTCTATAAAAATGTCTTCTGCATCTAGAACCTCATGTAAAGGCGTCTTCTGTAACCAGAAACCCCTATAAAGTCTTCTTTATCCAGAATTCCCTCTAAAGTAGAAATACATATATAGCAAGACGTCCCGCTTAGGGGGACTTCTATACCAAGATTCATTCTTTAAATTTATATTCTATATAATATTCACTCTACTCTTCACACCTCTTCAGCTACTCATCTTTCTCATGTTTTTTTAAATTATTATTCTTAGGCCCATTATTATATCCTTTCTGTAGTTAAATTTTGGCCGGTATCGGACAGATAACACGTTTTATGTTCTTACAAGTTTCCTTTAATAATAAGTGTCAGATAAATTAATAGGAACTTTGTGTTCCTTTTAAAAATTAAAGTGCGCCCGAGAGTATGCTTCACCAAAAACGAGAATAATTTGAGATCAAATTCAAATCACCAATCAGATTTGAGTAAAATTGATGTGTACAGTCTTTTTTGCTTGATATTGCCATATTTTTACAAAACGTAACAGTTTTTACATTGACATATTTTTACATTGACACAGTGGGTAGAACAAAACAATTTTTAAAGGAAAATAAAAACGTCTTGATATTAAATGCAGACAAAGGGGGAAAGACTGTGGCGATGAACAAGGATGACTATGAAAATAAGATGAAAACAATATTATGGGACATGTGCACATATAGAAGATTAAAACGAGATCCGACATCGAACTTGCAAACTAAAAATAACAAATTAATAGAAAAGCTGTTTAGTATGAATATAATTGACGTTTCTGAGAAAAATATAATGACGACGAATACAGCCGTTGCGCCCCGAATTTATGGTCTCCCGAAAATCCATAAAGAGGGAATACCACTTAGACCCATATGCTCGTCAATCAATTCGCCAAAATATGGACTTTCAAAATATATAGTAGGAATTTTAAAAAACCTGACGAAAAATTCTAAATATAACATAAAAGACGCAATGGATTTAAAAGCAAGAGTTAAAGAAACCAGTATCAATGATGACGAAATACTAATCTCATTTGACGTTGTGTCTTTATTTCCGAGTGTTCCGATAAATTTGGCAATAAGGACTATATCAGAAAAATGGAATTTTATTAGCGAACACACAAAAATACCGAAAGATTTGTTCTTAGAAATATTGACTCTTTGTATAAAAGATTCAAGATATTTTTTATATACATAATGACAAAATGTACGAGCAGAAAAAAGGACTACCAATGGGATCGCCTGCGTCACCGATCATTGCGGACATCGTAATGGGGGAATTATTGGACGCTGTAATAGATAAACTGACGGATAAGCCGAAATTAATAACGAAGTACGTAGACGATATTTTCTGCATAGTGAAAAAAACTGAAATTGACAACACACTAAACAAACTGAATTCTTTTGACAAAAACATTCAATTTACCCACGAATTGGAAGAAAACCAAAAACTACCATACTTCGATGCAGTTATAATTCGACAAGGAAACAAACTATCACTTGATTGGTATCAAAACCCTACAGCAACAGGACGTCTAATAAATTTCTATTCTAAGCATCCACGACGAGTCAAGATAAACACCGCTACACACTTTATTAATCGGGTATTAAGTATAAGCGACGAGAGTTTCCATGCAGTAAATGAGCAAAAAATATATAACATTTTATACAAAAACGATTTTCCCCACAAAACCATAGAAGAATTAATAAAATATACAACGGAAAAACAAAAAGCACAAAAAGAAGACAAGAAAGAAAAAGTATACAAATCAATTACTTATATACCGGGCTTTTCGGAAAGGTTGAAGACCTCCAATATATACAATAAGGACGACTACCAGTTAGCCCTAAAAACGAGCAACAACGTTAACAGTCTTTTCAGTAAAACAAAATCTAAAGTTAAAAAGGAAGATAAGTGCAACATTGTTTACAAAATAAAATGCAATGGAGACGGAACCAACATATGCCAGAAGGTATATGTTGGTACAACGAAAACAAAATTAAAAACTAGACTTTCCGGACATAAGTCGGATCAAAAAATGGACAAACCCTTGGAACAAAAGACGGCCTTAGCAGCACACTGCACTTTAACAGGACATACTCCGAATTTCAAAAACGTAGACATACTAACGCAGGAGAATAATTACAAAAGACGATTCACCTTAGAAATGCTGCACATAATAATCAGATATCAGAATGAATTATAAAACCGATACCGACCACTGTGCACACATATATAGACATTTAGTACACAAGCACTCTCGACGAAAAGAAAGAACTTAGTTGCAATTAGTCTAGCTCAAAACGGCATCTGAAGCTGTTGCTTTTCTCATTAAATGTAAATTTTGTGTTATAATTGTTTTTGTTTTTCAAATGTTAATTTGCGTTTTTATTGCAGTTTATCCCTGAAGATGGTTGACGATGTCAACCGAAATATTGGAATAAAAATTTGAAAACAAAAATAAACAACGTTTTTTACTGACCTTAAGCCGAAAAAACATCAAACAAAAAAAAAAAAAAAAAAAAAAAAAAAAAACGTAACATTTATTTATAAATGGCATATGTAATAACAAATCTCTGGTAATGCGAACTTTATTCCCTACCTTTCTTAAAGTAAGGTATAACAAAACTGGACTTTAAAGGCAAGGTGTAAGAACGGGCCTTATTCTTATATCTGCGCAACTGCATTAGTGTGAATGCTATTCAGGCCTGCCTAATAGTCTCGTTGGTCTAGTGATTCTCGCCTGTACCTTTGGACATCTCTCTCTCTCTCTCTCTAGATTATGAAGATCTCTCCTGACGTGCCCACTAGCTTGTTGCAGAGATGCACGCGATAACTCCCAAGCAGTCATTGCATCGACAACAATCTTCGACTCATGAAGATGGTCCACTGGTATCATGAGACACAATTCTTCCACGGCGTGGCGATTGAATTTAACACGTTCGCGGACGCAAGCAAATTCAGAGAGGTGAAAAAAATGACACCCAATTATTTTCGAAAATAGTTTTTTTGTTTTTATTTATTATATATTGATTATTATTATTATTTTTTATTTATTATAGAATGTATCATGTTGAAATAAATCGTATTCTGTATATTAATCACCAAAACTTAAGATTGTATACAAGAAAATGAACAAAAATTGACGGACAATGTGAATGCTATAGCATTCACGTCATTTTGCATCGGAATGCTATAGCATTCACGTCCGCGAACGTGTTAAATACCACACTGGCTCACCACAGACTGGTATATTTCTTTGTAAAAGTAGGAGACTTTCCAGAACCCTCAGAACAATGCTGGCACAGTTCGAATCTCGATGAAACAAAAAATTATACTGAGCAAGAATTGTTCTGTGTAAAACGACCAATTTATATCCCACATCCATGCTTACAATTGTACACCCAATAACAAAAATTAGAAACGATCAAAATATATTAAAAAAGCCAATACATTTTGGATGGTCTTTTTGAAATTTTTGCTAAGACGACCAAGAAAATACTTTTCTCATGTTGATAGGCCAATTCAATAATAAAAATTAAGAATTTCGCAAGAAAAAAATTAATTAATTGTAAATTGATGTGGGATATTTATCTGACATCAATTAACTAACTGAAGTCTATTTTCACTGTTCGCCCATCAGGAGTTGTTTATTTACAACCACTTTGTTTATAAAATAAACCAATTCATTTAGATTTGAATTTAATTGTTTATTTTTTATATGTTGACCTTCAATTTTTTGAGAACTCCGAGGATTCCCCAAAGTGACATCAAAATCTTTTTCAAAATATAGAGGAGGAAGGTGTTGTTTATATAAAAAATATTTCATGAAATGTGAAGGTGTTGTTTATATAAAAAACAGTTCATGAAATGTTAAGGTCAACAATTAGTGTTTAATTGGAGATCTTTATACGAAATACCTATGTAACCTGGAATTTAGTCCAATTACAGTCAATTTTTAATGTCATTTTATGGACGTAATAATTTTTAAATTGAAAGTTTAAGATGTTTGATCATTGGATATGGGGTTCTAGTCTTTAATCGATGAGAAGGGCCGATGGAAGGATAGTACATGCCTCTATCCCGTTGTTTTCAGTACATTTTCAATAACGATTTAATAAAAAATGTCAATAAGGTACTGAAATCCGAAATGCGAGAATAAACTGTTAAATAAGCGTGTTGTAAAAGATATGATGCTAAATACCGCTGAAGCAACATGAAGTAATCATTTAAGAGTTTTAGAATGTTCTAAAGAATTGTTGAGAACTTTATTTGGAAGATTTTTGCAAAAGGTTACTTGGTTCAACTCCCAATAGTTTAGCCGATACTGACCAGAATATCAGCAACTATTTAAAAATTTCTATATTTTATCGATTTTGATGCCTTAAATGGAGTTTTTCTTATGTGGTCTGTTCAAAAGATAAGTTCTACTAGTTTAGAGCTACAATATTGCTAAAGACAGCAAGGCCAAATTCCTATTCGTTTCTGAGATAAAGGCCTGATACATGCAAAAAAGTGTAGATTTAGCCCGGTTTAGATGAGGCCATAAAATCCGAACTGGATCTGACAGTACAAAACCCTACTAGGGTAAATATGTACTTTTAAAAAATGCATAATAAAAGTTGTTTGCATTTTCAGTGTTGCATAGTGTTATTGTACGATCTTGGCGTCAGATACCTTCCCTTAGGTCATTTTGAAAGGCTGAACTTCTATTTGACTGATCTTACCACACGATGGTTATGCATATATCAGCCACCAAATCTTTTTTTTTTTTTTTTTTTTTTTTTTTGCTTTTCGAACGTTCCCACGCCTCACATTCCCACCCCTGCCGACCGAGGGGGCGACCTCCCTTTTACGTAGGGATCGCGTACACACCATGATCCGCATCATGATGGGGTATGAGAGGGAAATTGAAAACCAGCTACAGAATTTACTTCATCAGCTAGTTAGTTACTTACTAACACATTTTTATATACTATTCATTTAAAAATAAAATTATGTTAGATTTTATAAGGTCAAGGCTCATGCCAAAGTCTACATTACAATACATGGAATTAAAATCTACACACATTTTGTTAATAGGATCTCCCATAGAGTAATTCGTGCGGTGGAAATCTCTAAATAAGGGTTGATAGTTTCTAATTTTTCTACAAGGAACATTTATTCTAATAGATGATATTAAGAAATCCGAGGGAATATTACCCATTAAAATTTTATGCACCATCATAGTGTTTAACATTGTGCGTCTACTTTTTAATGTAGGTAATCGAATTAATTTTAACCTGCTTGTATATGAAGGCAAGACAAAATCGCTATTCCAATGTAAACCTCTCAGTGCAAAAAGCAAAAATTGTTTCTGCACTGATTCAACAACAGAACCATATTCTAATATAGGTCTTACAAGTGACGTAAATAGTTGTTTTGTTATATAGGGATCTGAAAATTCTTTGGCCCATCTTTTTATAAATCCTAAAACTCCATGCGCTTTATTAACAATAGAAATTACATGATTATTAAATTTTAATTTTCGATCCATCAAAAGGCCAAGATCAACAAATGATGCTACAGTTAATAATTGAGAACCGTTAATATTGTATTGCCTTATTAAAGAAGAAGATCTGGAAAAACACATATGTTTACATTTTTTTAAGTTTAAGTCCATACAGTTGATTTTACACCATTGAAAAAGGCTATTTAAATCACTCTGGAGAAGATCAGCCTGCTTTTCCGATTTATGAGTAATGAATAGCTTGACATCATCAGCGTACATTAGCAATCTAGAATGCATTATTGAGTTTGGCAAGTCATTTATAAATAAAAGAAAGAGAACCGGTCCGAGGTGACTTCCTTGCGGAACACCCGATGGCACGTCAATCGATTTTGAGACACATCCATCACTATGTTCACCACATGAACTACCACTAATTACCTAAATATTCTAGGAGACACATTTCATTTATCATTTCATTTATTCATTCTCACACGAGCTATAACATGATAGAAAATATAACACATGAGCAAAAAATATAACAATTTCCTAACTTAAATTGTAATATTACTGTAATTCAAAAATTTATAAAATCGTGACTAAATTTAGAATTTAAAACCTTATTAACGCACATTTTTAAAAAGTAAATGTAGGGAAAGACTGCTCATAAGTTTTTAGATACTGCCAGTGAAACCAGTATAAGATGCTTTAAAGTGAATTCTGGGAAAAATAATAAAAATAATATGTTCCCTCGTCCGCACATGCTACAGCTATCGGCGACAAGCTGAGATGTAGAAACAAAGTCCTCAAGGCTCAAACCGGCAACATTTGGGCTGTAGAGAAAGAAACCTTGTTGATTACACATAACGCAATAGGTTGACATGCGGTAAGCTATTCAGAGCAAACTGCCTAAAACCTGAATGGGAACAAATTTCATTTGAATCGTAAGATTTTCTTATAGCCGGGTGGCCCGGCATTTAAGACCTTCTCCTATGGACAGGAGCAAATTTCGGCTACTCGAACAAATTTTTCTGGCATAAGTTGAATATACGGATTGGATTCGGATCGATGATAAAAAAAATTTCGATTTAAAGGAAAATTTTGTTCGCGTTAGCCGAGATTTGTCCCTGTCCATAGGAGAAAGTCTTAAATCCCTGGCCGAAGGCCGGTTATATATGAAAAAATTCGATTTAAACTAAACTTATCGTCAAAACCAAGGTAATTTTTGAACTTTCGGAGCCTATATCTCGGGAAGTATGGACTTCCTGCCCATGATATATATATTGGCGTGATCAGCACTGCAAGCCCTACCTGTGATAAAAATTTCAGATCGATCCGAATCCAGTCCAAACATTCATCCTGGTCCATTTTTCTTAAATAGCAATTTTTTTCTGCGTAACCGGCCGGAATTCTGTAATTCGGTTTTTAAGATACCGATAAAAATCGTTAAAATTAAAGCGTTAATTTATGAATGAAAAGTTTCAACATAAGTTGAAAGGGCTCTTGATAGCGGTAGGACTCAACCGCTATATTTTGGTCGTTATCTTCACGAAAATTTTGTTAATTACCAAAATTTAAAGCATATTAATTTTACCGATTTTTGTCGGTAACTAAAACAATGAGTTACAAAATTCCACAACAGAAGCCCATATCTCGGGAAGTATTAATTTCCGCACAAAACTTATACACGTTGGATTCAGTATATTTTTCATAAGTGTCGTATATTTTTCATAATTAAATTCCTATAGGGCAAGGATTGATGACGTCTTTCAAAGCATCTGACCAGAATGCGACACAGGCACGCAAGACCCAATGGACCTTTTTCAACTGCCCATACAAACCTACTCAACTAACTCCAATAGTTTTGCGGTTATAACACGTCGGACCACACTCCTAGAACTGAAATTACAACTATGTAGGTATATCATTTGCTGTTAAAACAACAACAAAGCAGAATAATTATGGTCCAATTATTTTCGGAATGAAGCAGCAACTAAATTCCTAAAAGGCAAGGATCGATGACAACGAGTATTCGGCGTAGTCGCGCTCTGCGATATGACCGTCCAACGGTTCGAACTGGTGTGAAGAGTGGTTTGATCGAAGTCCTCACTGGCGTGCAAACTCCTCCTTGACAAATATGTGTAAAACTGACTTGATGTTGTTATACTGTTCTGCTTGGGGAGTCTATGTTGAATAGCTTCCTCTATTACACTGTGCAACATTTTTAAGGTGATCTTGTGCAAACAATTCGAACTGAGGATTTTTTGAAAGTACAGACCCAAACGACAAGAAACCCTAGTTTGGTTTTGTTGTGTCAGATTCAGCTCGTATTTTATGGCCCCATCTAAACATGGTTAAATTTTGAGTTTTTAAAGAAATTCGGGGCTATATCTCAAATTTGTAGATAAGGACAAGAATAAAATATTTGGGAAAATAATGAACTCGAAAAACTACATTTATTGCCTCAAATTTCAAAATATATGAAAAAATTACACAATTTTTATGCATTTCGCACCGTATCTCCAAAACCGTTAATTTTTTCTGAATATTTTCTTATGGAAAAATATTCCCTGGGATATAATATACAACTCTTCAGAACATGTCATTGTTGTAAAATGCCTCAATGCCGTTGTTTTCAGTACATATTTCAACGACGATTTAATAAAAATGTCAATAATGTAGTGAAATCCGAAATGCGAGAATAAACTGTTGGTGTGAACTGTGTATGAAATACGCGTTGTAAAAGATAAGATACAAAATACCGCTGAAACAACATGAAGTAAGCATTTTAGAGTTTCAGAATGTTCTAAAGAATTGTTGAGAACTTTATTTGGAAGATTTTTGCAAAAGGTTACATGGTTCAACTTTCAATAGTTTAGCCGATACTGACCAGAATTTCAGCAATTATGTAAAATTTTCTATATTTTATAGATTTTGATGCCCTAGATGGAGTTTTTCTTATGTGGTTTTTTCAAAAGACAAGTTCTACTAGTTTAGGGCTACAATATTGCTAAAGACAGCAAACCAAAATTCCTATTCGTTTCTGAGATAAAGGCCTGATAAATGCAATAAAGTGTAGATTTAGCCCGGTTTAGATGAGGCCATAAAATCCGGACTGGATCTGACAGGGCAAAACCCTACTAGGGTTTTTATAGCCTAAAAATGTACTTTCAAAAAATGCATACTAGAAGGTGTTTGCATTTTCAGTGTTGCATAGTGTTGTCAAACAACGCTTAAGTTTCCTTAAAACGGGCGACGAAATTAAAATTGGTCAAACTTTCCTGTTATCAGGATTCAAGAGCAGCTTAGCTGCTGCTTTCAACTTACTAGTTCCGTAACAAAAACTTCAGGGGTTCAGATAGTCTAGCAAATTTAAAACTTTAATAATAACTTCAATTAAGTCACACCTCATGGACTAAAATATTTTGGCTTTAGACTACATTATTATTCATCTTTGTCATAGTGTATCGAATACATTCCATAGGTCGCCACCACAAGCTTATAAAAATATCAGTTTTTTTTATTTCTTCGGTGATATTGGACAGCAGTAACACCCCAAGGCACACAGAGCTTATGAATGTTTGAAACCATGCAGCACGATACAAGAAGATAACAAAAAAAAACTAACAAAAGGGAGATTATGGTATCAACTGCACTTGACCGACAGCCGGCCAGTATAGCAGATACACTGCAACAATTTCCACACATGTAAAAAACGTAAAACCAACCAACATGATACGCTATTTGGGCACACAAACTAAAGGGCTATGGCATGGCGTTTAATGTTAATGAACGGACCTGAAAATGAAACAAAAATACTTACTACAAATTGCATTGTGGAAGGGAGAAAAGATACTCTTTCAGGTTGTAAGTTAGATAACAGAAAAACAACTGCAAACACACAAGGTGTAATAGGAAACTAAACGGCAAAACCAAACAGATAAGCACCAGTAACAATGAAGGTGTTGCAAAAAAAAAAAAATGCACCCTCAAACATGGAATTAACCAAATAGTAGTGCACATCTGTACAATATTCCAAATGTTGCTTACAAGCGGGACGACATGGTGTTGTAGGACAGGCAAGCAGCCAACGCCATTGACAGGCAAGACAAGAAGCCAAATTGTGTGATTCATAATTGATGTTAATTAACGACAGTACGCCAGACTTAAGTGTTGAGTTGAAATGATGAAATAAGAACGGCAGCAGGTTCAGGGTTGAAAGGTTAATATTGGTTGGGTTCCTCACTTCATGGCTTTATGCAAGTGTGCCATGGTAATTTGAAACCATAAATATTTCGAATATCCAAAAAAAAACAATAATACACGACTTTGAATGAAACAAGTGTATATGGCAACCCATACACAAGGAGTCATTTACAACAACTCCATTAAAAACAAACATAAGCCATATTAAATACTAATAACAACAAATTCATACATTTTTTTAATTCTTAAGTTGTAAAAAGAGAGTTATTTTTGTTTTGAATCAACAAATTTCAATAAAATATTTTTATGGTCAACGCCCAGTTGCGTTGAGACATTTTATTTGTCAAAAAACCAACAACAACATTAAGCCACTTTATACAACAACAACGGCAAACTTACTCACAACTCACGCTTACACCTACCACAAAAACAACAACTAAAGGTATTTTGTTTTATATACTTTGTTTGAAAGATCACAACCACCAGCTACTACCAACACAACAACAACATAACAACCACTTGGCATGTTATTCATTCTTCATTCATGCGTTTTTTTCTCTCTTAGGCACTTCATGTTTTCATAAATTTCTTACCTTTCTAACACTTTTTACACATGAATTTTATTGCCAACAATTAGTAAACATTATTTTCTTTCGTTTATGTTAGAAATTTAATGGTTTTTAAATAAATATAATTAAAATAACACAAAAAACATATAATTTCCACGCACGAAATCAGCAGTAAATAAGAAAAAGTCAATGAAACAACCGAAAACGACGACGAACTGAAGTAATGAGAAAAAAGAAAAATGCCAAGCCCAAGCAATGTTGCCACTATTTTCGAATTGTGACAAATGATCAACCTAAACGAAATGATAGCGCATGGCTGATGCTTTCATAATTGGTCATCAGCGCCGAAAATACTTCGCTTGTTTTTTTTTCTTAACCTGAAAACACATCCAACGTTTGAGTAAAGTTTTGTGTTGGGCGTTGAGAAAAAACAACAACAACAACTGGGCGACCCCGACACCAGATCAACGCGGGAGATCTGTTTGCCGGCATATATTTCAAATGAATTTGAATTTTTCGGCATCATGCCCAACAGTGTAAAAACGGCCAAAATGACACAAAACTTCACCCAAACGTTGGATGTGTTTCCAGCTTTAAATAGACGGCCTTCGGTCGGGGTTTTAAGACTTTCTACAATTTCTAATTTCGGGCACGGGAACAAAATATTTTTTTAAATTGTAAACTTTTCACTAAATTGGCTTTTACACCAGACATGTTGTCTTCAAATACAACTCTGATTTACTAACACATACATAGGTTAGATTAGGTTTAAGGATGCGCAGCCCTCTTTAGAATAGGTGGCTGCTTCACTCGGAGACCGTTGATCCATCCTGTCAGAGTACGTAAAAATACTTTAAATAACATTTCCAATCGTTTCGTTTCGTATTTTCCATAGGAACAATACAAAACGAAACATAACCCTCGTTGGCCGAGATCGCTGTTTAGTTTTGTTTTGTTTATATTCGTGAGTGCGAACAAAGCGAAAAGTACTCAACTCCACAAGAACAGATAGAAAACGGAATAGTACTAAACACATGTGAATAAATCAAAAACGTTTGGTGGTTGATAAAATTCACTGTGGTATGCTGATTGGTGGTTGATAAAATTCACTGTGGTATGCTGATGCTATCTTATAGGGTTGTTAAGCAATCACATGTGTGTGTGTCATTGACAATACGCACGGCAAACGTTTCCCAAAAATACTTCTTGTTTCGGTGGTGAATGAAACAACTCGGCAAAGCATAACCGAAGTTACATTTCCGCAATCGTACGGTTTCCATCTTTTTACATTGAAAAGTTTGTGTTTTTGTTTTGGTTGTGAGAATGAAACGATTCAGAGAAGCTGAAAAGTTTGTGGCTTTATGTGATTGGTACGGGAATCGTTTTGTTTGTTTCCGTTCATTGCATCCTGTGTAGGCTATTTAAAGATGCTGGAGATGATGATGTATGGGCACATACAGTCCGTTTAGTGACACGTTGGGACACGCGTTGTCCCAAAACAGTTAAATTATGTTTAACTTTAATGCGTCAGCCACATTGTTGTTTTTAAAAAAACTTGGCATCACTTACACTTTTTTATGTGGTTGTTGTATCGCAACGCACAACGCACCGTATGTGCCGAGCGCTTTACAGCCGCCTTGAGAAGTTGATTTACTAGGTTTCCAATATGGCATTTGAAAATCCTATTTTCTTTCTTGCAGGAAAATGTAAAACCGCAGTTTTCAAGTAAAAATATTAATTCAAGTTACTTTGTTTCCAAATCCAAAATGTTGATGGTTTTTTGAAAAAATCAATTCAATGAGAACAAAAAAGAAACTTTAGACAACAGCAGATTTCTTTACACATGATGCCGATAAGTTTAATACCACATTCTGCAGCACTTTACATCCGTTTATTAGTTGCCTGCAATTTTAATACGGGTGAATTGTAGCTTCCAACCAACTCGACATATTTCACACATTTTCTTGGCGTTTCATTGTCACAATTTTAGTTTAAAATTCCAATTTTGTTCAATGAAACATCAATACATACAAATACATGCTCTGTTCCAGAACCTGCAAGAAGCTACTACTTTTTACTACGATAACATTTTTTCCTTTATGTTATCGAAAGAAATAGTAAAAATTAGTAGATTCTTGCAGTACTGGAACAAACCACATGTTTAAAACATATTAGGTGTGTTCGTGGATGTATATTTAGGAACAATTCCGTTACTTTCGGTTCATCGATGGATGCCGTAGAATTAAAACCACCTTCCCCACGTTAAGTCTCTTGCAATCTGTCCACATGTTCCGGTTCAGAGTAAAATATTCTAAAATATTCGCTTACATATTAACTGTGCAGTTCAGTCACCACGCCAAATTTTACATCAGTATTATTAAAACGAACCATATCAAAATTGTCGCTATATTCTTAATGGCTAAACCTGAACGTGGAGCAAGCAATTTGGAACTTCTATTTGAAGGGCTTCCTGTACCGAAGCATTTCCATTGCAGGAACAACTAATTGGTATGCACTGCAGTACTTTCCATCCGCAAATTAGGTAAATCGGTGAAAATACATAAGGAAACAAACATTTCCTATATCTGCTTCACTGAAATCGTCTTGGGAAAACGTGGCTGATAATGTTGAAATCCAATGGCAAAAAATTCTCTGACAAAAAGTAATGCTAAGTTTACATTTACGAAATCCACTCGATTTCAACTGTCAATTCCATAGCTCAAACGTCAAATCAAATCTCATCTGGATTTCATTTGATGTTTAACCTATGGATTTGACAGTTGAAATCGAGTGGATTTCGTAAATGTAAACCAAGCATAATGACCATTAAAGTGTCGCAAGGCTGCTGATACTTCAAAGAAGTGTCCATTTAAGCACAATAAAATTTCTTGCACATTTTCTTTTTTGTTTTTATTCGATGTTGAATTAATTTATTTTGTCAACCTTGTCAGAAATAAATGTATACAAACAACCTCAAAACAATAGGAGGACTACAAGAAAAAATTGTAATCAGATGTTTGCTATAACCTACCTTGTAATGATTGTACCATGGTTTCTACCAAGGCGTATTTATATGTCGATGGACAGACTAACACGATTTCAACATGGCGACGTCAAGTTTATAGGTCCCGGTCCACACTAGAGTCATTTCATTGAAAAAAATGCATGAAATTATGCGTCTCTAGATCGACCTCCATAGTCGATGGTCAGACTAGCACGATTTCAACATGGCGACGTCAAGTTTATAGGCGAGGGGTATGAAGTAGTGAAACCCATGTACATGGTTTTCTGTGTTTGTTATGTTGCCTCTTCTTGTTTTTCGTTGCAAGAGTTTTTCTTCCATTTTCTTTCACTTTTATTTTCTCAAGCAAACGCTAACAACAAAACAAACATAAAAAGATGTAATAAAAACAGTTAATTAATGAAATAGTGAAAATTTAACTATTAATATTAATTTTTAATGTTAATTATTTTGTGTTGTTTTTTTGGTTTATTTATGTATTTTTTTGTTTTTATTGGCATGAGAAACACAACAAACGCGAATGGTAAAATAAAGAGGACACGCAAAAATCTTAAATTTCACGTTAACGTGTGTGGACACTAACGAAACTTGAAAAGAAACTTTAACGAAATTAGTTTCAAGAAACCTTGCTAGTCTGACCATCGACATAGTAAAGTAAAATCATAAAATTCATGGTACAATAATTCATAGGTAGGCCAGGTATGAGAATCGCCAAAAAATATAACCCTGTCTCTATGGCTTAAAACGTCAAAATTGTTTTGATGAATGATAACGGATGAGTAAACAAAGAAGAAGAAGAACGAAATGTTGAAATGAAAACAAAACAGAGTTGAATTTTTTGATCAATAATAAATATGAACTCTGAAAGTCAACACGGTATTGACAGATTAAGCCATAACAAAAAAAAAATTGTAATCAGCTGATAGCTGTGACCTACCTAAGAATTATTGTACCATGATAAAATTGCTGTAGTGGGGAATTCGATTTAAGAACACCTAATTTCATGAAATTTTTTAATGAAATTCACGCTAGTGTGGACCGGGACTAGGCGAGGGGTATGAAGTAGTGAAACCCATGTACATGGTTTTCTGTTTTTGTTGTGTTGCCTCTTCTTGTTATTCGTTGCAAGATTTTTTCTTCCATTTTCTTTCATTTTTATTTTCTCAAGCAAACGTTAACAACAAAACTAGCATAAAAAGGTTTAATAAAAACATTTAATTAATGAAATAGTGAAAATTTAACTATTAATATTAATGTTAATTATTTTGTGTTGTTTTCAAGTTTATTTATGTTTGTTTTGTTTTTTTGGTATGAGAAACACAAGAAACGCGAATGGTAAAATAAAGAGGACACCCAAAAATCTTAAATTTCATGTTAACGTGTGTGGACACTAACGAAACTTGAAAAGAAACTTTAACGAAATTGGTTTCAAGCAACCTTGCTAGTCTGACCATCGACTAAAAAGTAAATGCACGAATTACGACAACTAACAGCCAGTTTCTGTATGTCGAAAGAAGAATGTGTGCGAATGAAACACGTCCAAACTCTTGTGTGTTTTTCAATTTGTTTTTTTGTTTTGAAGCAAAAGCAAAGGGAAAATTATTTCGAAAACTAAAGTTTGGGCGTGTTTCATTCGTACACATTCTTCTTTCGACATACAGAAACAGGCTGTAACAAATTTTCAAAAACAACATTGTTGTTATAGAAAATTTAATGTCAAAGAAAATATTGAATAATGGGGTCGTTCTAAAATTTTTCTAAGGAAAAACATAAATACATTTTGAAAATCCGTTAAAATAGTACAAATTTGAATCAAAATGTAAATATATAACATTCAGAACTGTCGTAGGTCATTGTTATTACACGTTTACGATGAAAATAAGTATTTTATGGTAGCTAATTTCGAAGTTTCAAATTTCTGATTTTTGTTTCTAAATTTGTACGCGAATTTGAAAAGATGGACAAGAAATGAAAAGACATGAAAGAGAATACAAAATTTGCTATTATTTGAATGTATACTAGTCGCTAAACCGTTTACTTTTCATTCATGATTTGCAGTTTTTCTAAAAATGATGGGTTTCAAATAAATTTTTAAATTTTGTATTTTTCCTGTCATAATTAATTTATTTCGATAAATTCTCTCATTTGTTCGAGATGGGACATATTATATCGTCGTTCGGAGAGTAATTTATATTGAACAATGTACAAAAATCGTTGTTCGTTCTCAAAATTTTATCATGGTAGAACATGAAACTGAGCGTAAAAAAAGCGGCGTATTTCATTCTGTTCACACTTTTAATATATAAAATGTCTTATGGAATTTGACACTAAAGCCCTCGGCACATACGGTCCGTTTAGTGACACGTTGGGACACGCGTTGTCCCAAAACAGCTAAATTATGTTTAACTTTAATGCGTCAGCCACATTATTGTTTTTCAAAAAACTTGGCATCGCTTACACGTTTTTCATGTGGTGTTTTCGCGTTACAACAACCACATGAAAACTTTAAGAATAAACTTGGCATCAATCACACATTTTTCATGTGGTTGTTGTTTTCAACGCGCAACGCGTGACACGCGTGGCCCATTAAGCGCTCGGCACATACGGTGCGTTGAGCGTCGCGGTACAAACACCACATGAAAAACGTGTAAGCGATGCCAAGTTTTTTGAAAAACAACAATGTGTCTGACGCATTAAAGATAAACATAATTTAGCTGTTTTGGGACAACGCGTGTACCAACGTGTCACTAAACGGACCGTATGTGCCGAGATCTTTAAGCCACTTTTTTCATGTGGTTGTTGTACCGCGACGCTCCACGCATCGTATGTGCCGAGCGCTTAATGGGCCAAATACATACGTTCCGTTGTGTCACGCTTTTCGCGTTGAAAACAACAACCACATGAAAAATGTGTGAGTGATGCCAAGTTTATTCTTGAAGTTTTCATGTGGTTGTTGTAACGCGACGCTCAACGCGCCGTATGTGCCGGGGCCTTAAAGCCCTCGGCACATATGGTCCGTTTAGTGACACGTTGGGACACGCGTTGTCCCAAAACAGTTAAATTATATGCCTGTTCCAGAACCTGCAAGAAGCTACCATTTTTTACTACGATAACAATTTTTCCTTTATGTTATCGAAAAGAGTAGTACAAAATAGTAGATTATTGCAGTTCTGGAACAAACCATATGTTTAACTTTAATGCGTCAGCCATATTGTTGTTTTTCAAGAAACTTGGCTTCACTTACACTTTTTTCATGTGGTTGTTGTAGCGCAATGCATAACGCACCGTATGTGCCGAGCGCTTAAGGTAGAAACACAATTGGTCTGTTCCAGTACTGCAAGAACCTACAAATTTTTACTATTTTTTTCGATAACATAAAGGAAAAAATGTTATCGTAGTAAAAAATAGTAGCTTCTTGCAGGTTCTGGAACAGAGCAAATATGTGTGTTCCAGAACCTGCAAGAATCTACTATTTTTTACTACGATAACCATTTTTCCTTTATGTTATCGGAAAAAAATAGTAGATTCTTGCGGAACAGACCAAATGAAATACGCCGCATGGTACAAATACACAGGTAGCCGCATCGGCAATTGTTGGCAACATAAGGTGTCAAAATTTGACATTAATTCAATGCAATTGACACGAATGCTCTGTTCCAGAACCTGCAAGAATCTACTATTTTTTACTACGATAACAATTTTTCCTTTATGTTATCGGAAAAAATAGTAAAAATTAGTAGATTCTTGCAGTTCTGGAACAGACCAATTATGTTACCATCAGCTGGCATGATAATGCTACCTGTATTATTGTACCATGATACGCCGCTTTTTCACGCTCAGTTTCATGTCCTACGACGAGTTCAAATCAGGGATGCCAACTGTTCCGAGTTAAAAATCGCTACAGCCACATACGCACCATAGGTCTGTAGTGATTTTTACCTTAAAACAGTTGACATTCCTGCTTAAACAGTGGTTTTTGTACGTCAAAAATCACCACAAGTAGCGGGAAAACCACCAACTTGGCACCCCTGGTTCAAATATAACTAACGCCGACAAGGAAAACCAACATAGGTCTTTGATGTTCTACATAAAAATCTCTACCGCCGACTCTGGCAAAAAGTGGTCAGCTTCGTTCGTGGAGGATGGACGATGGAAGAATAGACGAGATAAATTTCTGTATTCGAATAAAAATCAATTTAAATTAAGTAAGGAATAAGCAAGAAAATCTACTAAAATTAAGCAAGCAAAACGTCAAGAATAATTCCTCAATGATAAACAAGAATTGTGCGTGCAAATAAAGAGAATCAATAGAAGTTAAAAATGTTCAGAAAAGTGACATCAAATATATGAAACTCAATAATGATGAAAAAATATTTTCCAAGAAGGAAAAAATTGCAAAAAAAGTTGTGGTAGTGTAGTAAAATAGTAAGAAAAGAAACGAGTAAAGATAAAAAGAAAAGGAAGAAGGAAAAAAGAATTTAAAGGTGAATAGAACGAGAGAAGAGAGAGAAAGATAGTCAAAGAGGTAATTTACACGAGGAAACAATGTTTCCTTGTTTCCTCTAAAACGTGTGTTCCGTTTTGATTCTCATTCGCAAAATTGGTCAGTGTTGGGAACAAATGTATAAATGATTGTACAAAAACGTACAAAAGGCACTTTTGGATGGATATGTGCAAGAAATAAATAATAATTTCATAATAATTTGTTTATTTTGTGTTGTAAAAAATGTTTCTTGTAATTGTTATAGTAAGGTATTTCATTACTTCATGAATTGATAGCCATTTTTTAACAATTTACGACAGGTAATACATGTATTTTTTACCCTCATGTGTCAATACTTTTTACGGAATTTTTAATGAATGGTTATTTTTATTATTAACCCTTTCTTTTTACCTGTTTTTGTAGTTTTCCAAAGAATTGTTTTTTGAATATTCATGTACAATAGGTAGATAATCATTTTTGGTAACTTTATGTAAAAACGTACGTCTACCGTTCAAAAGGTACGCTTGTTAAACAGCGCAACCCTGAAAATGCAATTACGAATGAGAATCAAAACGGAACACACGTTTTAGAGGAAACTTTGTTTCCTCGTGTAAATTACCTCAAATATTTTGTCAGAGTCAAAATATTTTGGGTGAGCAAGCAAATGAGTGATGAGAGAGAGTGCGTGAGGGAGAATTGAGAGAAGAATATCTGTCATTTATCCGTGAAAAAGAAAGAAGAAAACGAAAAAGGAATCATACAAAAGGCAAGAGATTGCCAGTGAGAGAGGCTAAAGTGCGGGTGTTTGTTATATTCTTTTCTGTCGTGAAAAAGTGCAAAAATATATAGAAAAATTATGAAAAAATTTGAGAAAAATTATTTCTTGTTATGAAAAATCGTGCAAAGGTTTTAAATTTTCTTTTGCCAAAGTTATAACGATTATTAAGCGATCCCTAGCCAACAATCGGCACAAGACAAAAAAAATAATTTTTTTAAATGATGACCGAATAATATTGTGTGTGAGTGTGTGAAAAGTTCGTCATAGCCAAGTCAGCCAGCAAGCAAGCATTGACATAAAGAACCAAAAAAGTTTGTTGGCCACCATTCAGAAACCGTCGTCATCAGCGTTCTTGAATCGCATTGTGCGTGCGTGTATGTGCAATTTTCCTTGTGGTGTATATTTTTTGTGTGTTCCTTTTTTGAACTGGTGCTGCTATTTTCCTCGTTGCCGCTGTTTTTCCTGTCCTGACCGCTACTCCATGGCAATCTATACCTCGTGAACCATTAACATTTGGAAAAATTTTTTTAAGTCAAAAATAAAGGAAAAATCTTTATACATCCAATAAACGCGAGTGTGTGTGCTAAATTTGTACAGAGTTTTTTCTCTTTGTGCTTTATTCTGATTTTCATATGTTTTTGGAAACTGAATAAGCATTTGAGCACAGCAAAATCAACATCATGTAAATGTAATGCAAAGTACTCTAAACTCATTTAAAGGAATTGAAGATTAATAACAAAATAAAAGAAGAAGAATCTGATTTTTAAAGCCATTTGAAATAGAAAATTTTCAATCAACCACCACCACCATAAACAGCAGCGCAAGGCAGCAGTAGCAGCAGACAACAATAATAAGCCAATCAATATAAAATAACATTGACAGAACGTTTACGTCATAACGTCGTCAACGTCGAAGTCACCATCATCATCATCACCCACCAACACACGACACGACAACGACGAGAGGATAACACTAAAGAAGAAAGAAATCCAAAGACGAGTATTTCCTCAATTTTTCGTCTATTCTCTTAGAATTTGTTCTTGGTTTTATTCTTTTTTTTTGGTTTATGTCATTACACTTTCCTCATTACTTTTTTTCTATTTTTGCTATTGAGTATCCTGCAATTAAAATATATATTTTTTAATTCATTTATGTGTGTCTTTTTTTATAAACAGCTTATTGTTGTTAATATTCAATTTTGTTTCCCTAAAACACAAACACATCGTTTCCAATTATACATGAAATTGAATAAAGTCTAAAGGAATTTCAGGTTAAGGGACAAATTATGTAAAGGAATTTCTTTTTTCTTCCCTTATCTTTTTATTTGACTTAATTGATTTCGTTTGTGTTCATCCACATATAAAACATGTGGATCTTAATGTATTTGCGAGACAAATTGAGGGTTGTTGTATTCAATAACAAGAAAAAAGTAATTTCAAAACAAGCCAATAATTGGTCATGAAATATTTACGAAGTATATTTAATATTACATGACGTTACGTTTGACTAACCCGGCTTTGAATTTATAACATAATTGGACAGTTTTTTTTTTCGAGAGCAGATGAATGTGCAAAATCAAACATAAAAACATATATTCTTTCTCACTCACTCGCACAACAAAAATCTTGTTAGAATTTTACTCAGAAAACTGAGACAATGTGCTACTTCTAATATACATTTAGTTGTTTCGGTGTTGTCAATTTGTCAGTTCTTAAAAAATCGCTAGAATGATAAAAGTTGATTGCCAGCAAAAGTCAATAAAGGTATGAATGAAGATCTGTAACTTTTTTTGAAAATTATGACCAAAAACATTAAAACGCCTGTTAGACTATACAATTATAACACGTTTAAGTGCATTATCTCGATTTATTTGACATATACTGTATAAAAAAATAAAATCGACTGGATTTGGTAAATCCACCATAGTCTAAACGTACTATAAGTCGCTAATTTTTATCATGAATGAAATTTTCCCGTGAGTTTGTCTTTCCGCCGTTGCAACTTAAGGGAGAAAGTGAAAAAATTCACGGGGAATTGCCGTTCCTGATAACCCCCACATTATATTTTTATGTGAATATTTGTGAAATTTCATAATACTCCACAATTTAATTTGCCCTCTGCCGGAATTGAACTCCTTATTTGTGTCTAAACACGCAACCTTAAGATCGGGTAAACGCTTACAAATACATCAACAACTTTTCGTACTATTTCTAACAAAAACTCATTGTACTCACAATTCTCCGATTTGTAGTCAGACACACACACACACACACACTTTCAGGCATGTCACAGAAACGAATTCCGATCGAAAGTGGAATTGATTCCGTATTTAGCTTCTTCAGAAAACGAAAAACGAAGAATTTTTCGGAATGAAACCACTTTTGATTTTGCTAACGGAATTGTATTTTTATTTTGTTTAAATCTGCCACTTTAAAACACTCTAAAAACACTTAGAAATAATTAAAATGTTGTTTTATTAACAAATTTACATTTAATTTCGCATTTAAAATAAATAATTAAGTTTTTTGACTTCACAAAATCGATCGGAATCTAAAGAAGCTAAGACAAAAACGATCGAAATGAAATTTCGGAATTGCAACCATTCCGATCGGAATCTGTGACATGCCTGTTTATTTAGATATAACCTTAGAAGCGACATGGTTAAAATGAGCAGCAAAAATCAAGTTTTCTGTCAAGTATTACACCAAGGCATCTAATTTCCTGAACAAACTACATCAACATCATCGAAGATATGGGCAATCAAACACATTGTTTTACATTTGAAAATATTTACAATAATTCGCCGTAAAAAATACGATGAATATCGTCAACATACAAAAAAGGAATACAACATGAATCAAGTATGCTACTAAATATGTCATTTATATATAAGACGAATAAATGTGGTCCCAAAATGGATCCCTGTGGAACACCACATTCCACAGGACAAGCAGTAGAACACACCCCATTTACAGAAACCAATTGTAATCGGTTAGATAGATAAGACGAAATGAGTCTCGAAGCAGGAAGGGAGAAATTGAAGTAATATATCAGTATGTTTACTAAGCTAAAGCGATCAACACGATCAAAAGCCTTAGATAAGTCTAGTGCAGTCAAAACACTGCATAACCCACTGCCTACAGATTTCCAAATGGTTTCTGTCAAAAGATGTAGATAAGAAGTAGTATTAAATCACCGCCGAAAATCGTGTTGGTGGGGACTACTTAAATTACGCCCATTAATATAATCTGTAATTGACGAGTTAATAATACGTTCAAAAATCTCTGAAAGTGCAGGGAGTATGCTAATTGTTCTAAAGTTATCAATGTCACTGGAAGTGCCCGACTTTGGAACGGAAATAAAACAAGAAATTTTCCATAATATGAAATTGATGTAGTGGGGAACTCCATCTAAGAACTCAAGTGTTTACTGGGACTAAGGAACTATAACATACTAAAATAGCTCATTGCATACTGGATGTGATCTCGCTTCTCAAAAGTGAACAATAAATTGAAACATATTATTCCGGGCCCTCTGCTTTCAATAACGTTTATAAAGTTATTGGCAACGTAAAATAATCACTTTCTCATAAGTTACAAAGGCATAATTTAATAATGGGTGTTTTTTTTTAATGGTATAGAACTTCAAATTGAAATAAAACACAAGAAAATCGTTTTAATGTCCATAATTTTGGCTTTATTAGAAGGATAATTTTATGCCATTAATGTTTAAATATGATTTCGGGCATGTGGCCGCCGCGGCTGGCTCGAATAAAGCCAATTCTAGAGGTCCAATTTTCAACCACTTTTTCGAGCATATGGGGCCGTATGTCGGCAATAACGCCACGAATGTTGGCTTCCAATTCCCCTAACGTTTCTGGTTTGTTGGCGTAGACGAGCGACTTCACACATCCCCAAACAAAATAATCCAATGGTGTCAAATCACACGATCTTGGTGGCCAATTGACAGGTCCATTCCGCGAAATTATGCGCTCATCGAATGTTTCCTTCAATAAATCGATTGTGACGTGCGCTGTGTGGCATGTAGCGCCGTCTTGTTGGAACCACAACTCATCCACATTCATGCCATCCAATTCGGGAACAAAATAGTCGGTTATCATGGCTCTATACCGGTCTCTATTAACGGTAACTGCCTCTCTTCAAGATCTTTGCGCAAAATCTTCCATAAAGTTGATGGACAAAGCTCCAATTGGTGTCCACGGTGGCGAATCGATTCATTCGGGTCCTCTTCAACACTTTGCTCTACAGCGGCAATTGTTTCTTCGGTGCGCACTGTTCGACGTCTCTGCGGATGCGTATTATCATATAGAGTAAACGTAGTGCGAAAACGATCCATGGTTAACCGAATTAATTGCTCCGATGGACGATTATGTCGACCATAAAATGGACGGAGCTTGCGGTAAACTTCGAGAACTGAACCATTATTTTCGAAATAAATTTGCACGATTTGCAAGCGTTGTTCTTTTGTCAACCTGTTCATGATGAAATGGCAAACCAAACTGAACATAAATGACACTAGAGTTGCCAGATTTGACCACAAAATGCCAGTTTTATCTCTATTCGAAAAACAAACCTGTAAAAAAACACCCGTTACATAGTTACTAATGGCCCAGATATAGCAAATATACTTCACCATCACCATTCACATACCAAGAAGAAGTATTACAGGCATTGAAGGCCCAAACTCAATCAGCTCGTTGCTTGCTTTCTTCGCTTTGCTCTAGTAAAAGAATAAATAAAAAAGGGCAGCCTAGTTCGAAGTGATCTCGGCGTTCTTTATCCTTCTACCAAAAATTAAGCGATGAAAGCAAGAAAAATCGATTGAGTTTCGGCCTTGAGAATCGAATATCAAATTGTCTGGATTCCATTTCCAACCACATTTGGATGTTTCTGCCGATTTCACTCAATAGTTCCGACCATTTTCAGTTAACAGTTAAATCTCATTTCATGAATAAGAGAAAAACTAGTTGCGTTGACGTGGCAATTCAAACTATGTCATGAATAACATTCCGGCTGCTGCCATTCAGTTCTTTACAATTGCTTTCAATAATTGGCTAAACAACTATAGGTTCTGGAACAGACATGTTAGAGACCATAAACGTTAAAAAGACAGAGATACATAGCAAGATTGGAAACAGAATTCAAATATCTGAAAAAAAGAGGATATGTATTGAAGATTTAGAGAAATTAAAGACAAAATTAAAAAAAAAAAAAAATTAAAACTGAGGTTTAGACTTATTAATATAGCATATCACAAAGGAGACTTCAATAGACAAACAAAAAATATATTAAAGGGTTTAAACGGCGTTTGCATTAGAACTTTTTGCCGGGTTAACATTCTTTATGAGGATTTATTTGACGTTTGCGCTATGAAATTGGCATTTGAAACCCGATTAATTAAATCGGGTTATGTGCAAACGAGGTATTAGAGATATTTCGGAGGTGTTACTGTTTTTTTTCGGCCAATACAGAATATTGAATCGACAACCAAACGGAAGGGAACGTAATACGATCAGTACATAATGGAAAACCCCAAGGAAAATGCTGTAGAATTAAATGGGAATTCAAGGAACAATCTAGGAATTAATATTTCTGTCCCGACAGTTCGTAGAGCAATCAAAACGAATGACAATAATAGCATTGCGACAGGAAAGCCCCTTAACTAAAACTTGCAAATATCCCAAAACGATTGGAATAGGCCAAAAATACGAATTTTTTTTTTTTTTAAAGGATCCTATATTCTGGGAAAGAGTGATTTTTTACGATGAATGTAAGTTCCTGGTAGTTGGTAGCGATGATCGCACTGAAACCTGGCGTAAGACAAATACTAAGTTTTTGCCTTAAAACATTAATTCCACAGTAAAACACTGAGAAAGATCTGTCGTGGTCTGGTGAAATATAGCGGCAAATTGGGTTGGAAAACTCAGATTTATAGAGGAAATAATGGTACATCAATAATAAGTACATCAATATTTAAAAAAGTAGGTACCTAGCTACGAGATTTGGAACTATTGGGTATGGGAAAATACCATATATCTCCAAGACAATGATCCAAAGCACGAAAAAAAGGATTTTGAGCTTAGGAAGACTGTAAATTTTGTCAATGAAAGCAAATTTAACCTGTTTGGGCTGATGGACAAAGTAAGCGATGACGTAGGACAAATACGGCATTGGACCCTAAACACACAATTCAAAACGTAAAGCACAGAGGAGGGTCTCTTATGGTATGGGGTTGTATCAGTGCTTCCGGTGTAGGGAATCTTGCCTTTTTTGAAGGAATTATGTATAAGATGTGTTATTTAAACATTCTGAGGGATAATTTAAAATGTAGGGCTGACAAAATGGGATGGGGGCCAACATTTCAATTTTAACAATGTAATGACCCCAAACACAAATCACACATTGTTCGAGAACGTACAACTGTCCCAGAATATTGAATCCTATAGAATATTTATGGAGCATTTTGTTATGACAAGTCATAACATTTCAAGTATAGGAACACTGAAAAATGCCATGAAAGAAGAAAAAAGGAAGAATTTATATTTCTTGCACTGAACATTTAGTTAAATCTGTGCCAAAAGGCTCAAAGCTGTAAAGGATAACAAAGGATATCATACCAAGTACTAAACGCCTAAAAAATACTTTTTGTTTAATAAAGCTTTTTGTGTGGATACTTTTCACTGTGATGTAGAAATTGATTTTTATTTTTTTATCTGAATTTAATTGAATATTGCTAATTTTATTTTATTAATTTTTTCTTAAGACACTAATGTAAAAATATAAACATGAACAAAATCACTTTCATTAATAAACTCTTAGCAATCACTTTTTTAATGAAAGAAACTCAAGTGGATTCTTTTGGTTGTTACTCACTGTATCTCGACGAGATAAAGCGATCTAGTTTTGTGTGTGTTTTCCATTAAAAATTGTAATAAAACTCCTGGCTTCAATTATGGACTTATCGTCACGAAATGGGGAGGTCCACTTTCGACTAGAAGAAACCCCATTTGGTGTTGTTAAAACCACACAGATCCGCCACTTTTGCATCAAGTTGAATTCTGCAACTCATTTTTTGAATTACGGACAAAAGTCGGTAAATAAGATATTCGACAAAAAGCAATAAAAGCTGCGATTTTTGTACAAACTTTGCAAAATGTGTTGTATTTGAAAACATACATCATTACAATTGGTGTCAAAGAAAAGTACAGCAGCGCGATTCCCTAAATCATTTTTTGAGTTATCAAAAAAAGTCGGTAAAATAAAGCACAGTTGCTGTCGGTAAATCTTTACAACTTTTTTTGTCACTCACTTGAAAATAATAAACATTTTAATTTAACCGATTTTTGTTGCTAACTCGAAAATCGATTTAGAGCTTCACACTACAGAAGTTCATCTTTCATAATCAGTGCCCTTCGTTGCAAAATGGAAATTATCAGTTTGTTAAGCAAAAGTTTGTTCCATTGGCTCAGCCAAATATCATCGGATTATCATCCAAAGACGTAGGCTGCTTCCTTGCAATGCACCACAACCATGGATGACGTTTTACATTATATCTGAACTACATTAGCTGTAGTATTCTTTCTTACTTACGACCTTTTCGTACTCAATTTTCTATATTTTGTGGACATACGATCTTTTCTGAAAAGGACAAAACATATAGAAAAACGCAAAATGATCTAATGTTCTTTGTCTAATGCGACGTATTTTCATTTTTACTTTCATTCAGTAACAAAAGCGTGGTTTTCAGAGAAAGTGGACTAAACTTTTGGACCTTTCTTGCGAGGCAGACGACGTATATAGTGACGATTTGTTATTTTCCTAAAAATATGCCATACGTATGTATAAATTTATGGTCTTGTTTGCAATTTAATAAAAATCGCACATCATCCAGTTAAAATGAGCCTTATAGCCTGTTTACATAATATATTTTTTCGGGTTAAATAAGGTTTTTAAAGCAGATTGAGGATTTATTTGTCGCATACATAATGGAATTGACATTTGAAGCCCAGTGGGTTTATTAAATCCGGTTATGTGTAAACGTACTATTAAATGATAATTTAGTTCTTGTAAGTTTTTCTTCAACATAATCATATTTACACATAAAATGTGGGATTAATAAATATGTTTACTCAGTTTTTGTAATGCATCATGATCTTCCTCAAAATTTGGCAACTATTGATTGAACTCAATTTATGGGATAATAGCATGTTTGTGTTATAGAGCTTAACTTAATGACTTTAACCTAATTCATGAGGATTTATTTGAGGTATATTCAATGGAGGAATTGTCATTTGAAATCGAATGGGTTGTCTAAATCCGTTTATATGTAAACGCACCATAAAATCCAATGATAAAATTCATATTGTCCCATAATTTGATATATTTCGTAATGTATATGACGATTTTGCCAACAAATCGCTATAACGAAATACACACACATTGGAAAAAAATCACGAAGTTGGCATCACTTTTTATACATTTCGCTCTCTATGTTCCTCTCTGAAACCGTATCATTCTTATCAGACAGAAAACGAGTAAGAAACTGAAAAGAGCAGCATATATTTAGGCTGTTGTTAAATTTTCAATTATAATTTATTTAGCAATTTTAATTTATTTAGCAGAGTTTTTCTGTTTATTTGGGGTCCCATACGATTTACTGCTTTTTTATTTTTCTTGTAAAAAAGTATTTTGGACATACTAATTTTGTTATTGTTTTTTGTGTGCTAGTAGATTTCAATTTAAGACATGACGTCAGATTTTCTGCACCTCAATGTGTCAGTTGTCATTGTGCAAATAGAAGGCTGGAGGGAGGGAGGGATGGAGTGAGATGTTATTGGAGGGATTTAGGGATGGAAAAAATATACCACCAATAATCATCATTTATTTGGTGTGTTAGCAAAACATTGATATTTTCAATTACTTTTTTTCTTAGGGGTTTGTGTGTTGGAAACATTTGTGTATCGTTATACTCTCTATGCTATTTGTAGGCATATTTGTTTGTGTCCCTCCTCTTTACACCAACTGGCTGGAATATTTGTAAAATAAAGGCATGTAATGTGGAAGTTTTCAAACGGATTTCTTTATATTTTGGTGTGAATAAAAAACTTGTAATGTTTTGTAGATTTTTTCAATGTTTTATTTTTTAATTTGTTTTCTTTTTTAAGAAATGACGTCAGTGCTATTTTTGGCTATAACACATGTTTTTATTGTCAACAAATACCTTTAAATGTGACTATCAACCGAAGAGGAGAGATCGGTTTACTTTAATAGAGTTTACATCATTGTCTTTTAAAAACAAAATGTAAAGTTTAATGTGTTTTTATTATATATTTGCTGTTAAATTAAGTGTTTGTTTGTTAGTCGTCGGTTGATTGGTTAAACACAAAACATTTATTTTCTCAGGTACTTTCACACTTGTGCTCTCTCTTTCGTGTGTCCCGTTGGTCGGTCGTATTCTCTTGCCATTATATGTTGTTGGTATTACTCAACCCCAAATAACCAAAATACTCTGCTGCTCAGCTAAAACACGCATTGATACACGCGACTCTTTTTCATCTTTTGTTGTTGCCGTTGTTGTATTACATCAACAACAATTTTGGTGTATTATTTTTTTTTGTTTTGCAAAAATTTTTACGAAAAACGAGAAAAAGAATCAAAAGGAGAAGCGAAGCTATGTATGTTGTAATTGTTGTAAAATATTAAATTAAAACAAGGTCATTTGTTTATTAGTTCGTCTTCGTCTTTGCCTTCTGCTTGTTGGTTGGTTGGTTTTTGGCCATTGCCTCTTTTTGTGATTCCTGCGACGACCAATTTTCTTTCGAAGACGACGTTACAATTCAATGTGTGTTGTGTGCGGCAGCGGTGACCATTGATTTTTTTCGGCAGCCAAGTTTTATGTTTTTTTTTTTTGTTGTAAATTCTTTTATTTGCTTTTCTTTTGTGGTTTTGTTGGTGTATTGTTATTTCTTTTCTGCTTCTTCTTATTGTTTTTTCCTTTTTTGGTAATAAATGACCATTTATTTTATTAGATGTTGTGCTGTGTGTTAGAAAAATGACATCAGGATCAAACTTAATAGTTTCCATTGGATGGTGGTTTAAATTAAAAGTTTAGCCAAATGACAGAACATAATTTTTGAATGTCGAAAAAGGAGATTATCACTTAAATGATACCCTTTTGGAGCGGTGTGACAGCAACAAAATGTGTGTACATTTTTATGACACCCCTTACAAAGTGTTCAGGAAAGATGTATCTACTAGGATAGGTTGTCCCCCATTTCGAGGGGGAAATTGTCAATTCCAATGGTTATATGATGTAAACATAGCGTAACGATCACTTTAGATGACCCTCTTGTTCCGTTCTGAAATGTCCACCACTGATAGCTCGTGTTGAACCGACCACAGCGGTGCTTACAGTACGTTTACATATAAGCGGATTTAATAAATCCACTGGATATCAAATGTCAATTTCATTGTTTCAAATACATCCTTATAAATGAGGTTAGCCGTTATTCTATTTGGGAAAATCTATACTTTCTGAGATTTGGGCTTCTGAGGGACTAGCGTGACAATTGATTAAAGCAAAGCCTCATGCCGTAATATCGAAGCAGGTACTGAATCGACAACATCTTGTTGTGTTGATGTACCGGTAAAATCTTCGTCTCCTCATCAAAATGGTCCACTGGTGTCATGAGAACGCCTTCTGGCAGGTTTGAATATTCTTCCACTGTGTAGCGCCGCTAACATTTGCATATCAAACTGGCGCCGCACAGCTTACCATTCTTTGTCAGCACCCCAAGTGCTGCCGACCAGGGACTTGAGAACCTTATTCCTACTTCTGCTCTTGTCGCAAATAGCAATGGCTTACGTTGACGACTTAAACATGCTTGCGAACGTAATACCCAAATATCATGGCCAGAATAAGGACCAATATATTCGGGCGGAGTCTTATTTCCGCCGTACAGATGGTGAACAGTTTTCATATTTCTCAGATGGAAGAACTGCACTAAGTCAGCAATGTAGACATTCAAACTATCACATATGTATGTTCATATGTCATCGACGATAGGATACATTGCCATCTAAAGGATGTGGAATTTGCAACCTACTTTGAAATTGACTCGGCCTTCTTTATTATTTTATTTTTATTATGCCAAAACTGAAGCAATGCAAGAAAGCCAGGCGACGAGGATTCTTATGTACCTAGGCCTTAATTCTTTTATTTTTATTATATTAGAAATGAAGCATGGCAAGAAAGCCAGGCTAGGCGAGGCTTCTTATGTATCGAGACCTTTAGATCTGACAATGTCTCTGTTCTACGTCCTGAGCTTACCTTTCCTTTCTTCTATATTCGTGATGCCAGATTCTTGCGGTTTTCTCATTGTAGAACTTGTTGAATTTGTCAAGGAAGATGCGAAGCGGTTGTCTTGGTGCACTCGTCCATCCGTAGGTCGGAAGATTGAGAACTCCATCTTGCTAGTTTAACAACTTCATTGTCCGCCTCATACCATCGGACATAAGTCCCAAAAACTTTGGGCACGAAATGCTGACACAACTATCAAAAATTATTCAGGAGTTACCACCGTTAGGAGTTTACGGCATCGTTATGTTTCTTGACTACAACTCACTCTTCTGCATAGTCTTAGATATCTTCTCAGAATCCCGGCTGTGTTAATCTTTTTCATATTCTATATCACTCTGTCAACTTTTGTTAAAGGATTATCAGGATGGTAACCAATGTTTTTTCGGGGGCTTGAAGCGTTCAGAATCGCCTTAAGAGCATCTTACTGTTACGCCTTTATGCTTTCCTTGCTCATCTTGAGTTTTCGACGTTGTTCCCCAGACATCCTTTATTTACCATATTTTGGGCATCCTCCGCCTTAGTTGTAATTTCCACGAGGGGTGTTTTTATCGCGTTCGAAATCTGAATTTCTACCTTTCTCTGAAGGTTTAAAGTTAAAATTTTCCAAATTTTCGAACGCTTCTCTTTCTAAATGTAGTTGTTATAAGTAATTTTCCATCATGGATGCTTACGTTTTCAGATATCGCTGTTGGATATTGCTGTAGGACTCTGTTTATCCCATAGCATGTGGTAGCTTGACTAGCGTTCCCTGTGCTGCTGCTATTGACAGTCAATTGATGTCCCGTGGTACGACATGTCGGATGGCCAGGCATTAACATCTGTAGTCCATCGGGATGTGCCTAGGTAGTGGATGAATGATGTCATGACAGGGGGTACTGTCGGATAACCTTGTCTCCTCATGTAGATGGTCCACGTTCGTCCGTCATCGATGCGACAATGAACGTCTTTTATTTCCTTTGTCCAGGAAATGTACAGAATGGCAGAGGATTTTGTAGGCGAGATAGTCAGCTTACGCTCCTGGAAATGTTGTGAACTGTGTCCAGATAGCTGTTAATTATGGCACACACATTTACGTCCATTGCAATTACAGTGCAATCATGTCCGACTGGTAGTACTGGAAGCTTTGCAAGGTAAAAATTGAATAACAAGGGAAAAGTAGCTCTACCTTGATCGTTGCCTAGTTCAAGCCGTTCGCAATGCTCGTAACGATGTCGTTGGGGCCGATTATGTTGCTGTAAGTTTTCCTGAATCCATGTTGTTGGCTGACGGCTTTCAGTCATGGTTGGGAGAAGAAAGTTGGCTTGTAAAATTCTCCGATATTAACTGATTTGTCCGGTTTTGGATGATGCCTTTCTTGCACGTTGGAGGCAGTCTTTCCTCCCAAGTTGATATGATGTGAGATCGATGTAACTCAGCTGCGGTTCTGTCACCGGCTTGTAGAGATTCCGCCGGTAAAACATCTTTTCCAGCTGCTTTGTTACATTTTAGATGTTCTATTTCCTGTTTTATTTCCTTCAAGCTGGGAGGGTTTCATTGTATATGTATTTAGCGTATTTTCCATTGGATTGCTATTTTACATTTCACAAATTTCTTCGAAATTTTCTCTCTATCTTTGAATTTGGTTATCGTTGTTCATTAGTAGCATACCTTTACGATCTTTCATTGCTTGGCCCCTGGTACACCTTCTATTCGTGAGGCTATCTATTATCCGGTATAGCTTTCTCATGTTGTTCTGGCTAACTGCTTTCTCTCTGTTCTTCTTTAACTGCATCTTAAGTTCCCCTCTTTGAGAAAATGGGTTCCAAGTGTCGTCCGATATTCAAATGTTTCTCTGTTGTTGGACTACGCAACTTGGTGATATGTTAATTTGATGTCTTCCCATGTATGGTGTTGATTTATTAGTAACTTTTCGCGTATTGTCGAGGCTAGGGTGTTTTTGGTTGTGCTGCTTGGAGCTGTTGTAGGCGTAGTTGCTTTCGTTTCTCGTGGTCACTGTCAATGTCAGCTCCTCTTTTGTTTCTGACGTCTGACGCATATGTGATCTATTTGTTACTAGCAAATATTCAAGTGTATTTATGAATTTCCTGCGGGAAGATGGAGCCACCAATGACCAGCTGGAATGTTTGACACAGTTCTATGAGCCTCTTACCGTTATTGTTTTTAGGTCGACATCCATTTTACTCCATCTCATTTCGCTTATACCTGAGACTTTGATCATATGCGATGCCATTTGCTGTGGGGTGGGGGGGTTTGTTGTTTGCTGAAAGGAGAGAAATAAAATATGATGTAGAAGAAAGGGAAATATTTAGGAGGATAGAATTGAAGTAGAAGCTGGGAAAGAAAATACTGCCAATTCTTCTTGCTGCAGCCATTTTAGACTCTTGGCAAAAAGAAGAAGACTTTTTGGTTCGGTTTCACAGAAGAATGAGAGAGACTGGATCGTGTGTTCACCCGTTATCCGTAGTCTTTTGCTCGTGAGCATTGGACAGCGGCACAGTAAATGTTCGATTGTCTCTAATTCCTCCTCATCCGGCGCCTTTCGGTTCTACCCCATTTATAAGACATTGCTCTGATGTTGCAGTGACCTGTGATTAGACCAACTGTTAGTCTGAGTTCGATCTTTTTCAATGAAAGTAGAGATGATGTTCTGCGTTTGGAAAGGAGTGGCCAGATTGCTTTGGAAACCGTACAACCAGGTTCGTTTTGCCAAATCGTTGCATAGAAACGACGCCGCCTTTTTTTATTTAAAATCCCTGGAAACTGGGACAGTAAAAGGAACAGGGGGAAGATAAGGTAGAGAGGGGCAGAAAAGAGAGGGGAATTTGCGAACTCTCTTTTATGACAGGTGTTGGTGGTACATAGCCACGAAAAACAACGCCGACTTTGATTTGTGCAGTGGTTAGGGTCCTCGCTTATTTAGTGGTGCCATTTTCCTCTCATTGGCGCTATAACCTGTCATTCCTATTTTTGTTTTATCCTCATGTCTTTGTGTTGATGCCGAGTTTGGTTACTGGGATTTCAGGGGGTTTCGTTTGGATTTCATCTGGAGGGGATGTAAGACTCTTTTTACAAGGTTCAATGTTTTGACCACTTGCAGTTTTATCAGTGCTTGACAAGATATTTGAAATTAAAATATAAGATAACATTTACAGCGTATATTAAGGCAAAACATATTATGTTTGCAAACCAGTTTGGTTTTAGGAATTAATCTGGGACACATTAAGGGGTCGATGAAGCATTGCTACTAAACATGAGATGCGTTGTCAATTGCCTGCGCGACAGATGAAATTTTGTATGTATTATTGATGTATTGGTTGATAAACGTGTTATCGATCAGTGTTTTTTTTCAAACTTGTCAACCCTACATTCAATACCAAACACAATTCGCCAAAAAAAACTATTTTAAAATGATAAGTTCAGTGGAATAATTTTTTTATCAGGAATATGTACAGGACATTGCATCTACATATTAGAAGAAATTTGAGGGACACGTCGAATCCATTGGAATTGTCATCTGCATTGTAAGCTGATGCTCATGTTGGAAAGATCTGTGTAATCAGTAAATTATTTAGGTGTAAGGCATATTTTCCATTGCCAGCGGATGCCGTAGTTTACATTGTGGAAAAGTTAAAGGATGACTTTTAAAAGTGTGCGCAGCGATGAGATTTTTTCCGGTGGGAAGTTTCCAAAAGCCCATTGGAAATGATTACATGGCTCAAACTACATTGTCGAACGCATTGAAGAAAGTTGTCCACTTGATAGAGGACAAGTTGTGCCAAAATTGGATCGTTTCGAAGTTAGCGGAGGAGGAAAAAGGCAAAATAAAAATCATTTTTATTCATAAACGAAATTCCCTGGTGTAGTTGGCTGTATAAATGGAACACATGTGCACATTGGATTTGCACTCAATTTATCAATTAACGACTGTTGTTTTGTCGTTATTTTCATCATATTTTTGATACACAAAATTAACTAATGATGCAAAAAATCAACAATTGTCAAGAAAATGTTTATTTTCCTTTTCGTTTGTTCGAAAATGTGTTCACTGTAACTGAAAATAGGTGGTTGCTGAAAAATAACCGATTCGTTAACTGAGATTCGCAACTTCAGTTGAAAATTGCCATACATAAAGTAATTTTGGCAACTGCCAACGCCACTCAACGATAATTGAAAAAATAAGATAATTACTATCGATAATCGACCCCTGAGTCTTATTTAATATTTTTGAACATGTCTGTAGTAAGTTGTATAGCTAGTTCAATTCATTAATTGATCGATGTAGTTCACTGAGCCCCGACCGAACGACTTCATTGACGCATGCAAAATATGATGCCGTCTAAGTTAACTGATGCCTTTTTAAAATGCATGGTACATTAATACAGGTAGCATTATCATGTCAGCTGATGGTAACATAATGTGTCAATTGCATTGAATTGATGTCAAATTTTGACATCTTATGTTGCCAACAATTGCCGATGCGGCTACCTGTGTATTTGTACCATGTTAAAATGTAAGTAACGAACGATTGAACTAAAAGAACGACCTAGTTCACTTAAAAGACCTAAACTAAAAGAAGCTATTAGTAAAATGAACTAGAAAGTACAACTCTAGTCTACAGTAGAATTGACGCAGGTTGTAGAGGAGTAGACAGAGTATTCTTAGATTTGCTAAGGAATTTGATTTTGTGGATCTTAATGTTCTTACTAAGAAGTTGCATTACATAAGCTTCGTTCCTGTACTTTTTTAATAATAAAAGTGGCAAAAGAGCGAACTATCAAAAATGAGTTCCACATACACATTTTTCCAAAATGTACAGACGTCAAAAAACTGGAACAAATGTCAACGTCGGCGTATCAGCCAATCAGAAGCCGGCAAACATGTTGCACATTTTTGCTCGCCCAAATTTGTCGTGTAAACAATTTCTAAAGAAAAAGCTATTCAGCTCCATTTTTTATACCCTCAGCATTTATGCTAACGAGGGTATATAAATTTTCATACGGTCAAAATGTGCCTCATCGAAATAATGGTTTTAGACCCCAAGTATGTTTGGACGAAATGTGTTTCAGACAATTTGGAGTCGATTGAGCAATGTCCGTCCGTCTGTCTGTCTGGCTGGAGCGCACGATAACTCTCGAACGGATGAACCGATTCGGTTCAAATTTTGGCTTTCGTAATATTTTGCCCAAACTTAGTTTAAGTTCGAAGATGGGCTATATCGGTACACTCCTTCCGGTACCTCCCTCACAAAAGTTCGAAAATGTTCGAAAAATTTGTGCGCACGATAACTGTTGAAGGGGGTAACCGATTTGGATCATACTTTGCCCATTGTGAAATGTGTACCAGACTTAGATAAGGTTTCAATATGGACCTAATCGGTCCACTCCTTCTGGTACCTACCACACAAAATTTCGGAAAAGTTCAGTTTAGGGCCATCTGTCGAATCGTTTTGATTTTTGTTTTAGCAACTTGTATTCACTGCTCCCTGTACGACGGTACAAGTTTCATCAGGGGCAAGTCCATACTCCCTGAGAAAATAGCCTGAAAATTGCATAAAACCCCTATGGCACCGTGTGAGGTGGTTGGAGCGCAAGATAATTCTCGAACGGACCTGCCGATTGGGTCCAAAATTTGGCCTTAGTAATATTTTGTCCAAACATAGTTTAAGTTCGAAGATAAGCCATATTGGTCCACTCCTTCAGATACCTCCCCCACAAATGTTCAAAAATGTTCGGAAAAATGGTTCGTACGATAACTCTTGATGGCAGTGACCTATTAGGTCCATACTCTTCACATTCCAATATATCTACCAAATATATATCTGGTTTGAATAAGGACTATATTTGTCCACTCCTTTGGGTACCTCCCACACCAAATTTTCGATAAGTTCACTTTAAGAACTGCACTCGAATCTCTTTGATTTCTGTTGTAGCAATTTGTATTCGTTGTCCCCATTACGACGGAACAAGTTTTTTCAGGGGCAAGTCTATAGTTCCTGAGAAAATGACCCTAAAGCTGTAAAACCCCTATGACATCAGTAGCTGGAGCGGACGGTAAGTTTCGAACGGATCAGCCGATTCAGTCCAAAGTTTGGCCTTCGTAATACTTGGTCCAAACTTGGTTTAAGTTCGAAGGTGAGCCATATCGGTCCACTCCTTCGGGTACCTCCCCCACAAAAGTTTAAAAAATTTCACTAAAACGGGCATGCCGATTTGGTTCAAGGGGATACAAAGATTTAATATTTTATCCAAATGTAGTTTATCTTAGAAAATGGTCCATAAAGGTCTTCTCTTTAGGGTAACTTCACACAGGCTGAGGGCATATCTCTGTCGGCAAAGCCGACTGATACGTTTTTACTTGTTTTTCAAAGAGAAGTGAACATTTTGCAATTTTTTTTTTGTGTACGGGAACACATTTTGGGGAGAAATGTGCAAAATGTGTTAAATGTGTAAAAACTGTTTAGTTCTGGAACGAAGCTATAGTGTTTGAAAATAAGATCTTCTTGTTTTCTTTGAATCTAGTACAAATTTGTACAAACTTTTGGGTTATCGTACAGACCTAATGTTAAATTTACTTGTTCTAGCATAAGTCCCAATTTACATTAGGCGAGTTTACATGCGACAAGTGTCAGTTTGTTGGAGAGAGAGGTGAGGCATATGGTAACCCTTTGCCTCTCAACAACATCACTCACCTAAAAACTGACAATTGCCGCAAGGAAAATTGCCTAATGTAAATATGGACTAAACTATTGATATTATTTTGTAGTACTTCCTCCTCTTTTTCGGTTGTGTCCTGATTAAACTCTATCAAGGGAAGACAGTTTCGTAATCCATTATAATAACCTACAAAATGTATGTACTTAGGTATATAAGTATTTCTTTGTACATCTACAGCCCTAATGTTATACAGGTTAATTGCTGACTACATATGTTAGCAGTTTTTTTACATAATTCTTTTGGCCCTCTCCCGTCAGTTTTTTTATATGTTTGAAAACCCTATAACCTCTTTTTTTAGCAGCTTACCTGGCCAGAGATGACGACGATGATGATGATGTAGAATAAAAATTGAAAATGGTGTTAATTTATATTTGTATCGTATCGGATATTTTTAGTATCACCATCAATGAATTGAAATAAACAAAACAGCATGATGTCGAGATGAAGAAGAAGCATAAGAGCAATGACTATGAACTACCACCTCCTATTGTCCATTGGTGGTGGTGTTGGGTCATGTTTTTTTTTCATTCTTCTTTTTTTATTTTGTTGATTTGCAGTTTCCAATTTAGTTTCTTATCTCTCACTGTTTAGGTCATTGTTATTAGTGTTGTTGTTGTTGTTGTATTTTGGGCCTGAGCTGATTGATACCTTATAAGAATGTTGTTCTACTTTTTTTCTCATTTACTCAGCAGCCTACTGTGGTGGATATGTGGATATTTAAGTTGGTGAACCCTTCTAATGGGGCCTTAAATAAATCCATGAAAATAATGGCATACAATAAGTATATTTGAATAAAAATTCCAGTTTTTTTTATGATGGTCATAAATATATTGGGTTCCCCATTTTAATTTGGGGAATAAGGAAGAACATTATCATGAGAAGATCCCAATCGACAATACCTAACCCATGTAATTTTTCTTGATTTTTGCATTTTACCCATCTTACTGTAAATTCTTAAAAGAATAAAATATATCCACGATGAATGTATTGGGATAGCTAGCCGCACTTGCTTTGTATCTGTATTGCTGTTGTCAATAAATTTATTGGTTTTAATTAGTACGATATCAAAACACAATGCAAGTGAAAAAAGGAACCAACAAAAAACGTAACTTATCTTGGCAATTTTATTGAATAGAAACTGTTCCCCTTTGAGATTGCCTTCATAGTTTCTCCTTCTTTGTCGTCTTATTCTTCTCGCCACCTGCCATTTAATAACCTTGTCTTATGACATCTATGATTTAAATTGATATCAAGGCATGGAATAGATTTTATTTTGTATTCCAATTTAAATAGATTCATACCTTAGCGCCTCTGATAGCAGCCGGAAAGCGTTTCTTATTTTTATCCAATTAAACATAAGCTGACATATGTCAAATTTCGATAAAAAAAAGAAGAAACGTATAGACTGAGGTCAACATTTAGGGAAATGTAGGTGTGAAATACCATTGACCTTCCGGTCCATTGTGATCATCCAGTAGAAAAAAGAGGAACATGCTGCAAAGAAAAGAGGAGATGGAAAAGAGTGGATAGGGGGAAGAAATAAAAAGAGAAAGTTGTTAAAAAAGTAAAGAGCGAATAAATTACAAGAAAGTTTAAGAGGGGAGAAATAGTTTTAGAGAAGGAAAAAAGTTTTATTTTTAATGGTAGGCAGAATAGTTGAATTAATTTACGCGTTCAGGTTGCCCTGTCCCAGCCACTTCAGATTTTTGATGATGTTGTAGATCACAGCAGGTTCCACAGTTGAGTAGAAAGTTAGACACGGTGGATGTGCTCGATCGTCTCTAACTCCTCCTCGTCCTCACAGAGTCTGCAGTAACATCCTCATCCCATTTGATGGTATCCTGATATAGCAGTGTCCAGTAATGACTCCCGTCGTTACTCTAACTTCAGCTTTACTCAGGTTCAACAGAGAGTTCGTTCTTATGACTAACAGAGACGGCCATATGGATCTTGCCACAATGCACCTAGGTTCATTATGCCACAATTCACTGGCTCTTTCGTCAGAGAACGTTTCAAATTTTTTGGAAGAAATGACAAATAGGTGGTTTGATAGAGTCAGCGATAGCTAGGTCTCTGGACTGCGATCCTCGTCTAGCTAATTCATCTGCTCTTTCATTACCCAGATAGTCGCGGTGTCCTGGTACCCAGCATAGCCGGAAGCCGTTAGTTAGCGTTCCCAAGGCTGATCTACACTTAAGGACGACATCGGATTTGATGTTGCAGGATTTAATGGCTTTAAGAGGCGCTTGACTATCCACAAAGATAGTCACCGGTTCAAAGATTTCTGCATCCAAACTTTTTATCAATTCCGCTGCCTTCCAAATCGCGAAGATTTCAGCCTGGAAGACACTACAGTTGCTGTCTAGCCTGTAGCTGTACTCAAGAGATAGTTTTTCACAGTAGACGCCAGCCCAGGTACCTTCCTCCATCTTGGAACCGTCTGTATAAAAAGCCAGACCGTCCAGAGGGGGGTTACTGCGGTTCCAGTCGTCTTTACTAGGTATAACGACGTCAATATCGTCAAATCTCAGGACTGATGATATATAGTCGCTCAGTTTTCCGCGTTGGTTCACATTTATACCAGATTCATTCAGGATACATCCGTGCCCATAGGCACAACTGCGAGTTGCATGACACTGCGAGTAGCCTGACACTTAATGCTATTCAAGTAAAAATTAACGGAATTTGGATAGCTTATCTTCTTGAAATCGTAATATAACAATGATGGCTAATGATAAGTTTGAAGCGGATCAACTTTTATTATTAGAATTTCCCTTATGTATATATTTTATTTTAATACTTTACGTATACGTTTTCACTAATTCAATTAGTATTACGCAACATATGTTTAAATATTTGAATTCAACGGTTAAAAATCCAACCATGTACATATTTTGTAAATAGTACTACTAATTACATCTTTGATCTTAATACCATTTTGTACGACTAATACTATTCGCGTCTCATCCTAAGTACTTAAGTAAATCAAAATTTCAATAAAATCGCTCTCATTCTTTAGCTAGAGTTGAAGGCTTTACATCACTACCACGCTTGCCCAAGTTGATGGACCTAGATGTTTTGCTGGAAATAATAGCTAAATGGAGAGTCAAGTACCATTTCAAATTAATTTCGTTGTTTTGTTCTTCTTTAATTTTAAAATTATGAATTATATTACTTTCCCTGCCGTAGGTAGACATAAAGGCATTCGTTTTGTTAACTAGTGTAGTATCTATAAATTTGAACTTCATCTAAATCGGCCCATAAGTAAGTTCAGTTTAAGGTCTATTCTCAGATGGTTTTGAAAATTTTGCCCATGTGGTCCTGACAATACAACGATTTATTTTTTATTCCGGAAGTTCAATCTTCAGGAGATAAGAAACTTCCCAAAATCCCTACAGTCACCAACCAAAGTCTGTTTTATTTGTAATAATAATAGTTTTCCTTGAACATCCCAGAAGGGACAAGGGAGACTTCTCATATATCAATGAATGCACCCCGATTCATATTAGCTCAATGACCGTTTTTCGTCGAGCCTTACGGCATCTCTAACGAACCGCCGACCTTCCGAGTGCAAGGCGGATCTGCATACCATTGCATCACGTTGGCAACCTTTTATTTGTAATAAATATGGGAATTGTTCGAGTTTTATGTGCTCTTACAATTTAAAAGTTTATTTCTTCTGGTACCTCCCCTCAGTAGTGCGATTCTCTAACTCATTTTTTGAGTTACCGACAAATGTCGGTAAAATTAATATGGTTATAATTTCGGTAATTAACGATATTATTCGGTAAGTTAGCGACCAATAAAACGTAGTCGAAAAGTTCTACCGATAGCTACAGTGTTGGCAACATTTTTTTTTTTTGAACTTTACATTCATAATTTTGCGATTTAATGTTACCGATTTTTGTCGGTAACTCAAAAAATGAGTTAGAGAATCGCACTACTGATGTCGTTAAATCTAAAATTAAAATGATTGTAATTTCGATAATTAACGACTTTTCCCCGTAAGTTAATGACAAAAAAACTTGTCTTAAAGTTCAACCGATTACAAGATTGTTGTCAACTTCTATTTGAACTTTTCATTCATAATTTTGCATTTTCGTTTTACCGATTTTCGTCGGTACTTGCCTTGGTCCCGGTTACTATTTTGTAAATCTTTTGCGGGTCGTTCATACTTTCTTATATAAGGGAGACAGAAGTTCCGAAAAAAAAAATAATTTAAAAAATTAATGCTTGGTTTACATGCGGCGTCGTTTCGTGATTTCGTGCGAAATCAGGCAAAATTTGCCATGATTTCGCATACAAAAATTAAATCATCTCATTTCGTGATTTCAGCGAAATCAACATCGAAATCATAGTACTCATAATATACAACCCTGTTTTTGCCTGAAAAAAGTACCAAAAGTGGCAACACTTTTCACGTAGCACAATAAAAAAGGTAGATTGTGCCTTGCTGCAACAAAGACATTTGAATATCAACATTTTGTAAACAAGGTGAATAAATTCGTGAATACAAATGTGTTCAATTTTCTAGTTCCCACTCGACCAAATTTTGTATAGCAGCAAATGGGAGAAGAGTGGTGTTATTCAGCGCCACTTTTTGTTTAATGGGAAGCGCAAGTTTTACTAGTTTTCGTGTTCAACATATAAATTCACACAACACATTTTAAACTATTTTACAGTGGGTGCGTTCGATAACTCTCGAAAGAAGTGACCGATTCGGTCCATACTTTGCACACCAAGACCCATTCTTTTAGCTACTTCCTCGGCAAAAGTTGAACATTTTTACGAATGGTATTTTGGAGGTTTCTCTAATTTGTGACACCTAAACATGCCAGTTACAAACATTTGCTGACTTCATAAGTGCAGTATGATGCGTCAAGTGATATCGTCGTGACTTCATAAATGCAGTCTGTCTTTTTATTGACATCGTCGCGACTTCACATTGCGCAGTAATTGAGAAATTTGTGCAGTGTCACCACTTGTGCTCCACAACAATTGTTATGCCAACTGACGTTTGCGAAGAAAACAAGAAAAATACAAAAGAAACAATTAGAAATGGCGGATCTGTGGTATGTAAAAAAATAATAAATTTATTTTCAATAAACTCCAAATTTTAAGAAACTAAAGCAATGTGTGCGTTCTAAAGTTGTGTAGTTCCGGAACGAACTAGTTCCAAGGAACTATACCGGTTCATATAGTTCGTTTTGTTTTTCTGGTTCCTTCAATTTAACGCCTACGTCGATTTTACGTTGTTACGTTGCTGGACCAGACCAGATCTTCCCGGCTTTACTACAGAGGGAAGTTGACATTATTGCGTCCAAACTGGTCGGGATCTTCAATGCATGCTTAAAACTTGCATACACTCCTATAGCCTGGCAGGAGGCAAGGGTAGTCTTTATACCCAAACTTGGCAAGGCAAGTTATGCAACACCAAAATCTTATCGACCGATAAGTTTAACTTCATTCTTACTCAAAAAAATGGAACGGACAGTCGACACCATGATAAAGAGTAAGATCCCCAACGATATGCTTAAATTCAAACAACATGCATACGTTAAAGGCAGATCAGTGGAAACCGCTTTGCATGAGGTAGTAAGTACACCACATAGAAAGAACCTTCGAAATGAAAATTTACACACTTGCTGTATGCATCGACATCGAAGGCGCTTTCAATAACGTAAGCAACGAGACACTTATCCACTCCTTAGACAAGTTGTAGGTAGACAGGGCCTTAATGAACTGGATAAACAACATGCCAAGGAACATATGGATAAGCTGCGGGCTATACGACGTTAAAATAAGAGACAAAGTTGGACAAGGAACTCCACAGAGAGGGATACTTTCACCTCTGTTGTGGGTTACCACCATAAATAGTCTCTTGAGGACCCTAACCGAAGAAGGATTTGATCCAGTCTGCTACGCAGACGACGTAATAATACTTCTGAGGGGAAAGAATCCGAATCAACTCTGTCGAAGAGCAGAAACGGCTCTAAAAATTGCTATTAACTGGGCCAGGCCGAGAGGTCTGAACGTCAACCCGGAAAAAACAGAATTATGTCTATTCACTAGGAAAATGAAAATGGGTCACTACGAGGAACCAGTTTTTCTAGATAAGACAATAAATATCTCTTGTACAGTTTAATATCTAGGAGTAATTCTGGAGAGGAAACTTAAATGGAAAAACCATATAAAAGAAAGGGCCAACAAGGCCCAAATATGTTGGTCAACCTGCAGAAGGGCGATAGGCTCAAAATGGGGGTTCAATCCTAGAATGATACACTGGCTATACAGAAGCGTAATTAGACCAATTCTAACGTACGCGTCTGTGGTATGGTGGACAGCCATGGACAAAAAATGCAATGTGGAAATATTGCAAAAGGTCCAAAGAACATGCTGCCTAAGCATTAGCGGAGCAATGAGGACCACACCGACTAGGGCTTTAGAAACAATTTTGTTTGTACACCCAGTAGATATTCAGGTAAGGTATGAGGCAGCCATCGCAGCTGTAAGGCTAAAGTCGATGAGCGAGTGGATCGAAAAGAGCCACCAAACATACCACCAAAACATATTAAAGGTCACAACGGGTGAATCTATAAATCAGGTAGTATCGGACCGTATACCTGAAACTAGTAAAGTAGCCTTGTGTGAAGTGTCAATACCTGACAGAGACATGTGGATCGGGGGAGTTCTAGCACAGATTCCCGCTGGAAGCTGTGGTTTTACGGATGGGGCTGTGCTAGGGGGGAGAACCGGACTGGGTCTTTATATAATGGAACCGGAAACGGAAATCTCCCTCCGTCTGCCGGATCATAAGACGATCCTGCAGGCGGAACTCCGGGCGATAACAGAGTGTCTGCTTTGGTTTGATACTCACACAAGGCCTACCACTGTAAATATCCTTACGGATAGCAAAGCAGCCATTAGAGCTATATCAACCAAGACAGTGAAATCTAGAACTGTCTTGGAATGTATTAAATCTATAAATAATTACTCCCAACACGGTAAGGTAAACATTATATGGGTACCAGGGCATACCGGGATTAGGGGTAATGAAATAGCAAACTCCTTGGCAAAACAAGCCAAGGAGCAAACCACGGTAAGTCTAGAAAACGCTAAGCCGTTTAAAGCTACGCGACTAGAACTAAAGACATGGGCAAAAATGCACATGTATCCCTCTGGAGTAGTGAAGAGAAGGGAAAACCACAAAAATCCTATGGGGAAACCCAGACGAGGACAAAACAAAAGAATTACTTTTACTAAGTAAAAAAGATATTAGTAGACTGACAGGAATCCTTACAGGTCACCTAGGTCTAAAAGCGCACCTGTGAATGCAGAGCATGCGGAGAGGATGACGAAACGTTGGAACATTACCTCTGCCATTGTCAAGCCTTCACAAATCTGAGAACCCAGTTACTAGGGAATGACATTATACCAGGACTCGACCAATTTGGGACAATCAAGTTCAAAAAGATCAGAGACTATGAAAATAGGACAGAGATCCTAGACTAAGTCAAAAAAGATAATATTACTTAACCCAAAATTAGAGCGCACAACTGGCCTACTTATGGCTTAAGTGTATGTCCACATGGGCATGTGGTGATCTAGCATCACCCCTCTTATCAACCTAACCTAACCATGTCAATTCATCCACCAAACCATGAAAGCATTTCGGTCTCGGAACTATTTGGAACGAAGGAAACAAAAATAGCGACGAAAGAGAAAGATTCGTTGAACTATTTCAATCTCGGAACTATTTGGAACGAAAAGAGCGATGAAAGAGAAAAATTCGTTGAACCATTTCGGTCTCGGAACTATTTGGAATGAAAGGAACGATGAAAGAGAAAGATTCATTGAACTATATCGGCCTCGGAACTATTTGGAACTATGGAACTAAATTAAGGAACTAGTTCCTTTTGGGAACAGGAACTAGAAATATCGATCCGCTCCGGGAACTAGATTGCCCAACTCTAGTGCGTTCCTAAATGCAGTAAAATTACATGTCTTTTTTGACAATGTCAGTGTTGCCACACATATTTACTTCGTCTTGTTGTGATGCTGCCAATATTTGCCATGTAAATATTGCATTTATGACGTCAGCCATTTTGATAAATTGGCGCCCAACGTCTTTTCCCTCTCTGTATTCATCCAAGCTAGATGCTCCACGTGGGAGTGTTGTTTTCATCTATGAATTTATATTTAATTTATGTAATGAAGTGGAAAAAAGCAACACTAATAAAAAATCAGCCAAGCAAGTGTTTTTTAATTGAACTTACACACTGAATTTCCGGGGCCGAATCTCAGAACAGACAGCATAATCACATATACATATAATGCTGGCAAAAAATCTATCAATGTAATGTAAATGATATTTCCTGAGTTACTAGCCATGTAAAACCCTCTCTCTTGTCTGAAGACACGCAGTTCGGATGGACGCAGCATACAGTGCTGCTCAAAACATTTGCAACTGGAATGACTACTTCACTTTTTATACAGTTCTGAGGTAATTTATGGATTTGAAGTGCAAATATTTTTGTAGATTGATTGTTTATTGACCGCTTTTTAAAGATTTAAAAAATAATTGACCATAATTGTACTTATTTTACAAAAATATACAAAACAAAGCTAGGACTCACATTTGGTCCTGCTCAAAACATTTGCAACTGAGAAAATTTGATTCAAAATCTGAAGATATTATTTTTGTTTTGATAATACATTGTGAGTTAAACCTTTTATTTATTATCTGGACACATCATAAAGGTATTCAGTTTACTAAATAAATTAATATATCCTTTGGAATCCTGTCGCTAAGGATAATTGTAAAATACCAAGGTTTTATTCGATTTTCAACAGTCTAGAGTGCAATTTAGGGCCCCTGAACCTTCTATATGATCTTAGATTACTTAATCTGAACGTATCCGATAAGAACACAAAAAATATTTGCAAAAATGGCAAGTTTTTCGTGGTTATATGTACGTTTAGTGGAGGTATTATGCCAAAACACCCTCTTATATGACACCTGTGGTATGTATGTGGTGCGATTTCGATATATTATAAGTCCGGTTAGTTTTTAAAGCCGATAAATATATCGACCTCATGCCTCCAGTGCCACCTCTGTCCACAAAAATACCTCCAGGTCGATATAAAACACCATATTCCTGTTTGGTCAACTTTTTGGTATAAGGGGACAAATTCGATTATCATTCGTCCTGGTGACCAACTACATTTTTTCAAGTCATATAACTCAAATATTGATTAAACTAGACAAAAAGTACTCTATTTTACAACTTCAAAACCGATTCCAAAAATTTTTTAAAAAATTTAGTATGAAAAATTGAAATTTTCCTGGAAATTACTGTTTTCCTAAAATGTGTCAATATTGGTACACCGATATCTATGGCATGTATCGGAGAGTTTTGTATATATTTATCGATGTAAAACCTTTATTTAACATCTGTTGATGGACTCTGAGAATTCTGCTTAATAATCCGCATCATTATTTCATTATCCCCTGCAGTAGATATATTTGTGCATTCACCTTCTTCCCATTTTATGGCGATTTTAGTACTTTTTACGCGGTATACAGCTCAATTTTAAATACTGTACTGTCCTTATGTTTATTTTTGGACTGCGTTGGATCCATAATTTTGAGAAGTAAACATTTTTGCATGCCTTTGATACAAATATCGGACCATAACTTTTGTTTTTCTTAGAAAATTGGAAATGTCTTGTTTTCGGCATACTTGTCTGTCAAAATTAAACATAGGCGGTATCAAATGTATCCCTTATGATAGCTTTTAGTCCCTTTTTTCTGACAAAAAACCATCTTATGCCGATCAATGCAAAAAACTCATCAAAAATTTGGTAACAGATATTCGAACCACGGAGTTGCATATGTTTTGAGCAGGGCAAAACACGTGATTCTCCGATATTTAACACATTTCTTTAAAGTAAGTGTTAAAAACTGAATAATCATTTTTAAATCTTGAAAGTAGGGTCAACAAAGAATCAAACTGCAAAAATAAATATATTTCAAAACACAAAATGTCCCCAAAAACAGGTTAAATGTGATATAGGCATCTGAGTTGCATATGTTTTGAGCAGCACTGTATGTTTTTTTGTAGACAATGTTGCGCCCAATGCATAAACTTCGGAGATTATCTTTTCTGATTTCTTTATCTCATGTATATCACTACAATTTAACCACACGTGGTGAAGTGCAGTGGTAAACACGTCCGCCTTGCACTCAGAAGGTCCGGTTTGTACCAAATAAAACAGGGTTCGTTTCAGATTACTTTTCTACAATGCTTTATTTACTTGATTACACTTATTCGGAACCGACTTTAATTACTAAGCACACAGCTTGTCTCTAGTTAGCACGCAGCTCTTCTTTAACCGATCTGTTCAGTTCAACGCTTAAAACACAACTAACTCGTCGTTGCTGATTCCACCTGTATCCCAAAATCTCCCTGTTCGGGAATTATCCAGAACATCGCACTAAGCGAACAACCATACTCACATATATGGGCGAAGATCAATATAAGTGGACAAGCACACTAATGACGTAATTACAACAACAAACAAATGCAAGAAATACAAGAAGTAGCAAACTAAAGTATAATTACATGATTATGGCAAAACAAACAAAAGCACATTAATGAAAGGTAAAGTAAGAACTAGAATGATGAAGAGAATTCTACATGGTAGTTGTTGTTGCTTAAATAAAGTAACTGCGTAATAAAATTTTACGTTACAATTCAAATTTTGAAATTAACGGAAATTAAACTAAATTAACTTAAACCTATCAGCTACATTCGTTATGCTAGTGGCAGTCCAGACTTGTGGCGTCCAATATTTTACAAATTATACGCATGTCTTATGATTTCAGGTCTTTGTTAACATGTTTTTTAATCGGAGTCCTAATTTTCGGCTAATTCAACGTTTTGTTTCGGGTTTCTTCTGACAATTCAGACTTCGGATATTTGCGGATTAATTTTATATGTTTTTGGGATTAACACAGTGCTGGTCTCCAAAAAAATTTTCCAATGTTTTCGACCGGGCCGTCGATTCTGGTTAGGTTGCCAACAAATAATTAAAAGTTACATATTGGCACAACCGATGTTTACAAGAACATCTGATATTCTGCATATCTTCTCCACATAGATTGTATAACCAAAATCCGACCAATTAGAATTGTTGGCCCCGTTTTCTAAATGCGAAACGTGTTTACTAGTTTTCTTAAGTTTTAATATTGTTTATTTTACTGGTAATTCCATTCTATTTCAAGTGATTTTCCCTTCATTAAACCATTTTGCCGATATGAAATTTCGTGGCGCCCAACATATTTATCATTCGCTTTAAAATCCACCGAGTTTGTTGCAACTTCTGTGAAGTGATACCAACAACCACGAAACTTTAATATTCTTATGAGTTTGTTCCTAATGTATGGTAATAATTATCCTGCACAAACAAGCTGGCATGACATAGACACGTTGAATAGTCCAATCTTGTCGCTCTGAGGATGGAAATTTGTTACTAATTTGCCTTTTCAGTAAACACTTCTGTCTATCTTTCAGTGTGGCGCCCAACGTATAACGATAAATTGTTGCATTTACCGTTCACTGTCTGCTCATGTTTATTAAAACTTCTATGTTAAATCATAAACTTGATTTTCTTGCTTATTAACTGCAAAGTCCATTCTGGAAATTTTCTATTCAAAATACTGATATTTTCTCATTTGAGTTCACTCCAGCAGTAGTGCGATTCTTTAACTCATTTTTTGAGTTACCAACAAAAATTGGTAAAATTTAAATCCTTATTATTTCGGTAAATAACGATATTTGTCGGTAAGTTGGGAACCAATAAAAAATAGTCGCAAAGTTCTACCGTTAGCAACAGTGTTGTCAACTTGTATGTGAACTTTTTATACCCTCAGCATTTCTGCTAACAAGGGTTTATACACTTTCATACGGGCAAAATGTGCCTCATCGAAATGATGGTTTTAGACCCCAAGTATGTTTGGACGAAATCCCTTTAAGACAATTTGGAGTTGATTTAGCCTTGCCCCTCCGTCTGTCTGGCTGGCTGGAGCGCACGATAACCCACGAACCGATTGGGTCAGAAATTTGGCTTTCGTAATATTTTGTCCAAACTTAGTTTTAGTTCGAAGATGGGTTATATTGAAATTGAAATTTCTACCAGACTTAGATAACGTTCCAATATGAACTCAATCGGTCCACACCATCGGGGAAAAGTTCAGTTTAGGACCTGCTCTCGAATCGCTTTGATTTTTGTTGTAACAACTTGTATTCACCGCCCCCCTCATACGACGGCACAAGTTTCATCTGGGGCAAGTCCATACTTCCTGAGAAAATAGCCTGAAAGGTACAAAACAAAACCCTATGACACCGTCTGTAGTAGTTTGAGTGCAAGATAACTCTCGAACGGATCGGTCGATTGAGTCCAAAATTTGGCCTTCGCAATATTTTGTCCAAACTTAGCTTAAGTTCGAAGATAAGCCATATCGGTCCACACCTTGAGGTACCTCCTCCACAAAAATTCAAAAATGTTCGGAAAAAATGTGCGCACGATAACTCTTGAAGGGAGTGCCCGGTTTGGTCCATACTTTACACATCGTAATATATCTACCAGATGTATGTATATCAGGTTTGAGTATGGACTATATTTGTCCACTCCTTCGAGTACCTCCCACACACATTTTCGGATAAGTTCACTTTGAGACCTGCTCTTGAATCACTTTGATTTCTGTTTAAGCAAATTGCATTCCCTGCCTCAATTACGAAGGTAAAAGTTTTATCAGGGGCAAGAAAACAGCTGGAGAGATGTATTCGCTGGAGAGCACTTTAAGTCTCGAACTGATCAACCGACTTGGTCCAAAATTTGGCCTTCGTAATATTTTGTTGGGTGCCACCGTGGTGCAATGGTATGCACGCCCGCCTTTCACACAGAAGGTCGGTGGTTCGATTCCCCGGCCAGGCAACATCAAACATTTTTCAACGGTGGCAAAATACCCCTCAGTAATGGTGGCGACATTTCCTGAGTATTTCAGCCTTGTAAAACTTCTCTACAAGTGGTGTCTTTAGACACGCCGTTCGGACTCGGCGATAAACAGTAGGTCCCATATCATTGAGCTAAATATGAATCGGGGTGCACTCATTGATATGAGAGAAGTCTCCCTTGTCCCGTATGGGATGTTGTGGAACAATGTTTTTTTTTTTTTTTTAATATTTTGTCCAAACTTAGTTTAAGTTGAAAGATGGGCAACACTTCCGGTACTTCCCCCCCCAAAATCATCTCCTAATATTTTGTCAAAATTTAGTTTAACTACTAAAATCGCCGATATCGATCCCTCAAAAAAATTTGAACCTTTTATCACTCCAAAAAAATATCAAACTATCTTTATTTACCGTCTCTAGACTATCACATCACCGAAAGTGTCCCCTCTCCATGGGGAACTGAGAATCATCGTAACCTGTTGCTAGTGTTAGTTCGACTGAACATAATGAATGCGTCAACTTCGTTATCAATTCTCATACTGCATAATTTACTGTTATGCCTAATAAAACGTGATAAGATTGAAAGTTAACATTTCTCAACATAACCTTCAAATATTTTCCGAATACATATAACATATCTAATCAGTGAGTGAATACTGCTTTATAATCTTTGTAAACTAAATAAAACTAAACATAACTAAACAAGTCTAAACAAAACTAAAAGTTTTTTTCTTTAAACATTTGGCAATCGCTAGATATGAATGCAGTTAAAATGAAACTAAAAATTTGCAATGTTTATGTGTTTTTGATATTTGACATGACATGATGGAACAACTGAGATAACTAAAAATAAATATGGATAAAATTATAAGATAAGTCACCGCTAGATAATCATGTTATTGTAGATAAAATAGTTCCTCATATGACAAGGTTTTCACTGTTATGTGATATCCATTCATCTGCAGTGTTATTGTGCTTTATATGATCAAGGATAAATATACACGGTGCTCTTGAAACAATTTTAAATGGAAGGTGCTTACACCTCGGAAGTTTTTCGCGGATTCTGAAACTACAATGTTCATAGATGAGAACAATCAAAAAACAAAAAAATCGCCGGAGCGCTTTTTAAATAAATCGCGATTTAAGTTGACATTTTTAGGGTTTGTTTAGGTTTTCGCGATTTTGCTTAGAAACCGCATTTCCTATCAAAATGGGACTAAAACAAATATTGTGGCTATGAAAATTCTCTAAAAGATCGACCTTTATGGTATTTTCGTAGTTTTTACCATTTTTGAGATATAGATGTTCTTGGGACTTGGGACAATGCACTGACTGTATCGCCCTCTTATAAAACAATGTCATGTAGGGTGCGCCTTAACTAACTTTTGATGAAAACCGCTTACACAGAGAAAGTTTTTGTGAATTCTGAATCAGCAGTGTTCATAGATGAGAAAAATCCAAAAACAAGAAAAAATCGCTGTATGGATTTTTAAATAAATCGCGGTCAAAATTCACATTTTTAGGTGTTTTTTAGGTTTTTACGATTTTGCTTGAAAACGCCAAGTCCAATCGAAATGGAGCTAAAGAAAATGTTGTAGCTGTCAAAATTCTCTAGAGGATTGACGTTTATCATTTGTTCCCAGCTTGTACCATTTTTGAGATAAGGAAGCTCAGTTTACATTTTTAGTTTTTTTTGTTAGGGTTTCGCGAATTTGCTTGAATACGGTAAGTCGTATCGACATGTGACCTGAGAAAATCTTAAAGCTGTGAAAATTCTCTACAAGACTGGCTTAAGTAACTTATCCTTAGTTGTAACATTTTTTTAGATATATAAGTTTAAGTTGGGAATTTGCAGTCATGACATTGTTTTATAAGGGGGCGATACAGAATTGAATTGAATTTGAATTGTCCCAATTTGAACTTATATATCTCAAAAACGGTAAAACCGACGAGAATATAATAAAGGTCAATCTTGTAGAGAATTTTCATATCTACAACATTTGTTTTAGTCCCATTTTGATAGGAAATGTGGTTTCTAAGCAAAATCGCGAAAACCTAAACAACCCCTAAAAATGTAAACTTAAATCGCGATTTATTTAAAAAGCGCTCCGGCGATTTTTTGTTTGTTTTTTGATTGTTCTCATCTATAAACATTGTAGTTTCAGAATCCGCAAAAATTTCCGAGGTGTAAGCACCTTCCATTTAAAATTGTTTCAAGAGCACCGTGCATATCGTAAAGGTTTATGCATTTGGAAGGAACCAAATCTCAGTTGGTCAGTCGGAAATCGATAAAAAACTGTCGTTCAAAACTGACTGACCGCTTAAAGAGGGCACAAGTAGGAAGTTAAAAAAGCTAGACTCATAGTTTTTTCACAACGAGATGGACATAATTCCTATTTTATCCCGAAAACTTTTCAAGGAAGATCCATTAACAATCCTAAACGAAATTTTTCATCTGATGTAATTCGAAGGTGATGCAAATACTATGCAAATACCTTTTCTAGATATTTGTCTAAAAATAGCCAATCGGTCTCTAAATTGCTATAAAACATAAAAAAATCAAAGAATCGAGTTTGGAAAATTATTTTCCTTAAAGTCTTTGGTGATTTTTAGTCAAAATATAGTTATCGTCTTTTATTTTTTTTCTTTACGAGAAAAATCGTCATTTTTCAATTTTGGGCCAAAACATCGTCAAAATGACGATAAATCGTCAAATTCGGCAACACTGACTGTAACACTTTATAGAGATATGCAATATATCCTCCAAATATGAGACTGGCAATAGAATATTGTCATCTTTAGATACCTTTGTTTTTAAAGAATCACCTTCCCACTACAGCTATCGTCAAAATCTCCTTGCAACACAATAAAATCCTTAAATATCGACCTTGTGTTAACTTAAACTACATAAAATATTGGTTTTCTATTATCATACGTAATGAAATAGACGTCATATAGCAGCAGTTATATTTTTAAAAATTCCCTCTTTATGTCCAGTAAAAATCTACTTTTAGTAGATATGTTGTTGGCGTTTTTTATTGTTGGACTGCAGAATTTTACATCTTTGTGTTTATTTCAGCTTTAGTCCATATTTTGTTGTATTCAAGTATTTGAATAACAACAAAATGTTTTACAGTGGATATGAAATTGATTAGTTGCGGGCGGAGGGTCGGGAATACTATAGTTTCAGTTGTCACCAAACAACTTCATCAGTTCCCTTTTCCGCCGACTCTGTATCGATAAACAGGTCAATAAGCCCATCCAGCAAATTAAACAAAATGAGAAATTTGCTATATGGCCCTAAAACTGATTACCCTACAATTTGAGTCGAACTAAAGAATTTTATATCCACCACTGTTTTTATGTCGTCTTTGCATTGCAAAGAATACGAACATAGTGTGTTGCTTCAATAAGCGGGGGTAAAACAACGAGAAAGTTGTTGTTTTTGCATTACGCATTGATCAACAAGGCCGTGCTGATGCCTATTATTGTTGTTGGCGTTTTTTATTGTTGGACTGCAGAATTTTACATCTTTGTGTTTATTTCAGCTTTAGTCCATATTTTGTTGTATTCAAGTATTTGAATAACAACAAAATGTTTTACAGTGGATATGAAATTGATTAGTTGCGGGCGGAGGGTCGGGAATACTATAGTTTCAGTTGTCACCAAACAACTTCATCAGTTCCATCATCTTTAGTTCGACTCAAATTGTAGGGTAATCAGTTTTAGGGCCATATAGCAAATTTCTCATTTTGTTTAATTTGCTGGATGGGCTTATTGACCTGTTTATCGATACAGAGTCGGCGGAAAAGGGAACTGATGAAGTTGTTTGGTGACAACTGAAACTATAGTATTCCCGACCCTCCGCCCGCAACTAATCAATTTCATATCCACTGTAAAACATTTTGTTGTTATTCAAATACTTGAATACAACAAAATATGGACTAAAGCTGAAATAAACACAAAGATGTTTAGTAGATATATACAAAAAAAATTGTCCATTTTAAGCTTTTTAAAAATTATAGATTTGTGTTGTCTTTGGATTCGATCGAAAGACTTCAACAGAATCTACGTTTATTGCCCTTATTCACATGTGTAAGCGGTTTTCATTAAAAGTTAGTTAAGGTGCACCCTTCATGTCATTGTTCTATAAGGAGACGATACAGACATTGCATAGTCCCAATTTTAACATTTATATCTTAAAAATGGTAAAACCTACGAAAATCAACTTAGGTCAATCTTGTAGAGAATTTTCACTACTACAACATTTTCCTCGAATCCCTTTTTATAGGGCTTGCGGTTTTCAAGCAAAATCGTGAAAACATTATAAAGCCCTAAAAATTTGAACTTTGACCGCGATTTATTTGAAAATCCCTCCGGCGATTTTTTGTTTTTTGATTTTTCTCATCTATATACATTGTAGTTTCAGAATCCACAAAAACTTCCCACGTGTAAGAACCTTTCATTTAAAATTAGTTAAGGCGCACCGTGCTTAATGTTATCTTTAGTCAAGTGGTTCTAACATGAAGAATTTTGGAAATATTTAACTACGGCTCATGTGGCGCCCAATCGATATTTTTGACGAATTCTCACAACAAGTTTGCAAGCGCAACGGCAATTTGTGGTACTTATGCACCGAAATATAGTGTCCGATTTCATCATTGGAATTTTCTCTTTTCAATTTGAAAATGTTAATATTTTGGTCCTTTTCGTTCCTTCTTTTATCTGACGTTTCGTTGTTGTTTCCTACATCTTTCAGGTATGTATAATTTTTATAACCTACACCACTATATGCCTGCAAGAATCTACGAAGTTTTACTACGATAACAATTTCTCCTTTATGTTATCGAAAATAATAGTAGAAATTAGTAGATTCTTGAAGTTCTGGAACAGACCATATGTGAAGAGGGTATTATAAGTTGGTTTTGTTCCAAAAGTTTGTAACATATAGAAATAATGGTCGTAGACACATACTTATACATACTTATATACCAAAACCAGTAAGGAAAGGATCAAAGTCGGGCGGGGCCGACTATATGATACCCTACACCCCTGTGAATATGTTAAATATAAATCGGAGCTATATCCAGATCTAAACCAATTTTGATATAATTTGGCAGACTTATTTATAGACCGAATTCAGTCACACATTCCAAATATCATTGAAATCCGACTTATATAGCGTGTTTGGAGCAGCAAATACGCGAAATCGGCCGAAAATATATATGGGTGCTATATCCAAATCTGAACCGATTTCGATATAATTTGGCACAATTATTTCTAGACTGAATTCAGTCACACATTACAAATTTCATCGAAATCGGAAATACAGTCGGACCTCGATTATCCGTGATGGTCGGGACCGGAGGCATTACGGATAATCGATTTTCCCGGATAATGGAGGCAATGCTTTTATGCAGTTTTTGAACATATTTTTAGGTAAAAATGGCGTAATATTGTACAATAATATGAAAATCTGCAATGTTTATCAAATTTGTTACGGTAATCCACCAAAACTTTTGAAGGATACAAAATATCATCATCATCAGATTCATCTGAATTAACTTTGTCCTATGGTTTTTGTGATACCATAAATACACAAATTGTGTAATACGGGAGAATTTCCAGTTTTCGTTTGTTTACCTTTTATTTGCTTAGTCAAATTAATTGGAAGTGTGTTTTAACTCCGTGGTAATGAAGTTTATAACGAAAAATAGAAGAAATGCAAAAAAGTCCACCATTTCTTTTCTATCACGGATAATGGAGGTTCCCGGATAATCGATTCACGGATAATCGAGGTTCAACTGTATATAGCGTGTTTGGTACAGAAAATACGTGAAATCGGCCGAAAATATATATGGGAGCTATATCCAAATCTGAACCGATTTCTATATAATTTGGCACACTTATTTCTATACCAAATTCAGCCAAACATTCCAAATTTAATTAAAATCGGACGTATATAGCGTGATTGGTACATCGCATACGTGAAATCGGGCGAACATATATATGAGAGCTATATCCAAATCTGAACCGATTTCGATATAATTTGGCACATTTATTTTTAGACCAAATTCAGTCACACATTCCAAATTTCATCGAAATCGGACATATATAGCGTGTGTGTTACAGAAAATACGTGAAATCGGCCGAAAATATATATGGGGGCTATACCAAAACTTGGACCGATATAGCCCATCTTCGAACTTGATCTTCCGACGGCTAAAAAAATGGTATTCCCCAATTTTCAGCGAAATCGGTCAACAAATACGACCTGTATGTTGCGAACGGACGGACGGACGGACGGACGGACATGCATAAATCGACTCAGAAAGTGATTCTATGTATATCCCTAGAAGGAACTATGGGTCTATCTAGCTTCCTTTTGTATGTTACATACAAATGCACTAACACATAATACCCCTTACCACATAGTGGTGTAGGGTATAATGAATGTATCGATGAACTGAGTCGATCTGACTATGTGTGTCCGTCCGTCTGTCCATCTAAAGCTGTCCATCTATCACGCTACAGGTCGCAATTTGATCGGGTCGTCACGAAATTTTAGGTGTTGACGGGGGTCCCAGAGATGAAGAAGCCTATTGATTTTGGTGAAGGTCGGATAATATTCAGCGATCGCAATGGTTAAAAAATGTATGTGGAGAAAAATTGAGCGTTATATTCTTATGCGAGTCAACCTTTTCTTATCAAGTCAACTTAGTGTCTTGTCTAGAATCATTTCGCAATACATACACATATGGTCTGTTCCTTTACTTTTGAAAATAGTAAAACCAAAAGTAGTAAAAGTTGTAAACTGCTCCCATATGAATTGTACGGTGTCTAAAGCAAAGGAACGCTTTTCGAGTAAAAAGTGGTAAAACTTGAAGATTCTTGCACGTAAAGGAACAGAGCTATTTACAATCGAAAAGGGGTTTTCTTCATGAATTGTAATGCCTTCCATTTCGGAAGTTTGACATGATAGATTGACAGTGGCTTAGAACGCTAAGATCTCGACAACATTGTCTGTTTGTTTGTTGGAGAGGACCCAGGTTCAAACCTCTGCCGGGGCATACGGGCTCTGCTGTGAAGTTTTATTTATTGTTGTCTTATTAGGACGAAAGTCATTATTTATGAAAGTTTTTATACCCTCAGCATTTATGCTAACGAGGGTATATACACTTTCATACGGGCAAAATGTGCCTCATCGAAATAATGGTTTTAAACCCCAAGTATGTTTGGACGAAAAGGTTTTCAGACAATTTGGAGTCGATTGAGCAATGTCCGTCCGTCTGTCTGTCTGGCTGGCTGGAGCGCACGATAACTCTCGAACGGATAAACCGATTCGGTTCAAATTTTGGCTTTTGTAATATTTTGCCCAAACTTAGTTTAAGTTCGAAGATGGGCTATATCGGTCCACTCCTTCCGGTACCTCCCCCACAAAAGTTCGAAAATGTCCGGAAAATTTGTGCGCACGATAACTCTTGAAGGGAGTAACCGATTTGGTCCATGCTTTGCCCATCGTGAAATGTGTTCCAGACTTAGATAAGGTTTCAATATGGACTCAATCGTTCCACTCCTTCGGGGATCTCCCACACAAAATTTTGGAAAAGTTCAGTTTAGGGTCATCTCTCGAATCGCTTTGATTTTTGTTTTAGCAACTTGTATTCGCTGCCCTCCATACGACGGTACAAGTTTCATCGGGGGCAAGTCCATACTTCCTGAGAAATAGCCTGAAAGTTGCAAAAAACTCCTATGACACCGTGAGCGCAAGATAACTCTCGAACGGATCTGCCGATTCGGTCCAAAATTTGGCCTTAGTAATATTTTGTCCAAACATAGTTTAAGTTTGAAGATAAGCCATATCGGTCCACTCCTTCAGGTACCTCCCCCACAACAGTTCAAAAATGTTAGGAAAATTGTTCGTACGGTAACTCTTGAAGAGAGTGGCCGAATTGGTCTATACTTTACACATCCTAATATATCTACCAGATATAGATCAGGTTCAAATATGGACTATATTTGTCCACTCCATCCGGTCTCCCATACAAAATTTCGGATAAGTTCACTTTAAGACCTGATATCGAATCACTTTGATTTTTGTTGAAGCAACTTGCATTCGCTGCCTCAATTACGATGGTAAACGTTTTTTAGGGGCAACTCCATACTTCGTGAGCAAACAGCCCGAAGAGTGTAAAACCCCCTATGGCACCATATGTTGTGGCTGGAGATCCATTTCCATAATGGTCAATGTCGATCTCCTCCGCAAAACTTTTGAACTTTAATCCTAATCAACATTTTTGTCGGTTCAAACGCCCAAAATTTTTACATACGTATTTTGGGAAAAAATTGTTTCAATATACACAGGCTGAGAGTATATCTCTGTCGGCAAAGCCGACTGATACTTTTTTACTTGTTAATTAATTAATTGAAATTTATTAGGACTAAGGTCATTATTTATGAAAGTTTTTAATTAATTAAATTTCAATTAATTAATTAAAAACTTTCATAAATAATAACCTTCGTCCTAATAAGGCAACAATAAATAATCCCAATTGCATTACCACAAGTGGTCAAATACTAGAGAAATAGAACCTAGGTTTCCCAATTTCCTATTTATGGAATGTTATCTCCATAGCGGGTATCTCTGCTTATTTTGGGCATATACCAAAGGGAGAGAATGATAATGAAAGTAGACCACCTGAGCTTTAAGTTAATACCAAATATATTGGTGTTGATGACCAAATATCAGAGTTGTTGCAATAAGCGATGAAATATTCCAATGTTGACATTTTGAAACAGTGCCAAGTAGACTATTGACAGTAGTTAATTATTTTGGTTCATTTAGCCCTAAGTCATTCGGTGGGTGATAGATTTTGTATCTCCCTGAAGAAATGTTTACCAGAGAAAAGCTTATGCACAGGGGTAGTGGTGTAGTATATCACATAGTCGGCCCTGTCCTGACTATAGCCTTTGTTTTCACATTTAAAATCGACAAATTGATAGTTAAAAATTTACAACACAACAATTCAACTTAAATACGTGGAAAAATAATTACGATTAATCAGAGCGTTTTCTTTAAACCTCTTTGAAATGTAATGATCACTTTAAACTTTACGTTAACCAGAACGCTATAAATCTGTTCGGAAAATCCAAACTATAACAAAAGAAGACATAATAAAAGGGCTATATGTACTAAAACAAGTTTATTGCGTCTTCGCATAAATTTTCAGTTTTTACAGAGTATTTTGAAACTTAAAATGTTCCAATTTGAGAATTTTCAATGCGATTTCATTTCAACGTCCAATTAATGTTTTCCCCTACCGCATAATGACAAAATAATATTATAGAAAAAGAAATGTTCTGCACGTCGCACAATGGTTCAGGAATCGATTTTCCTGGCCAAAAATCAAAATTTTGTTTTGTCAAAGATATTTAATTTCTATATGGGATTCGATAGTAAACATATTGAAACTAAGGAAACCAAAAAAATAGGCCCAAATATTGGAAGCTGTAGGCGTGGCGTGCCACTAAAGACGGGCATTTTCCCCATTTTTGGGAAATACGTAATTTTTGCAAATTTCTGGAGAAAGACGAAGCTATTTCTCTGAAACTATAACAGTTATTGTGTTCATTGTTTTTTTGTAAGGTAGGTAGGATTGTGGCCTTTAAAAATCGTTTTAGTAAATTACCGTAGCGTTTACACAACATGATCTATTTTATTTTTCCTCGGGTACTAAATTTTGTGGAATTCCAAATTTAGTGGACTAGAACTTTTGTGGAACAACATGGAACAAAGTTCTGTTTTCACAGAAAGATGCCCGAAAGTCTCCTCTTCCAGCCCATATATACTTTTGTACCCGTCCCGTTCCGTCCGTTTAACACTTTTTTCAATTTATTGAAATTACATGGGTAAAAATGTGTGTTTTTCTGTACTGTTTCCATATGAATTACAGTTTTTTTGACACAAATTACAACTTTTTTGAGTATATAAGTTTTTATACGAGTTATATAAGTTTTATTAAAACCCAAGGAGAATTTTTTTAATTTTTGAAAAAAATTAAATTTTTTTTGTAAATTTTTTTTTTACAAATTTTTGAAAATTTTTTTTTCGAAATTTTTTCGAATTTTTTTTAGTTTTTTTTTTGGTAATTATTCTGTTTATTTGTTGGTGTTTGACCATCTTTAATACATAGGAAGATATAAAAACCACAAAAACACTCATATTTTGATGAAAAATAGTTAAAAAAACTCAAAAGTTAAACTTTGACCTTGAATTTCTCTGCAACTACCGGACCGAACTTTACGGCTTATAATTCGTCTGAAAGCTGATTGTGTTATCTGTCTAACAAAAAAAGAATTATGAATATATATCTATCCGTTCAAAAGTTACAGAATTTTGACCAGGAAAAAACGATTCTGAACCACTGTGCGTCGATCAATGGATGGCTATTAGCAATTTATACATATTTTCAATAACAATTGATGGTTTTTTTTTAATCACAACACATGATGTACATTTGTGTATCAAGAGTTAATTTCAATGAGTTGTTGGATCATAGTTTTATTTCACATTTCAATTGTGTTATTGTTTGAAATGCTTTTCTTCTTTGTGTGGTTGCTGTTTTTTCTTTTTTTTTATTCTAGCCTTTTACTTTCCACTTTCCTTTCATGTGCCAATGACGCGCAGATTTCGTAAACTATGTAAATAAAACAATAATAATAACAACAACAACAACAATAGAGAAAATAATTCACGAAATTCTTGAAACAAAAAAAAAAAAAACATCACACGACCATTCCACCGACCAGCATTATAAAATATTTATGCATATACATTAGACTGGTTTTAACTAAAAGGGGAAAAATCGATGTCGGATTTTTTATGTGGCAACCCCCTAAAGTGTTTAGTTTTGTTAGATTTTAATATTGCCAAAGTTTGAGGGCAATGGGAATATGTTAACAGGTGCCACTGGGGCCTCAAAGTTTCCTTAGTTATTTGTATGTATTTGTATTGTATGGAGACAAAGGCGAATTTTCACGGAACCGCTCTACAGACCACATTAATTGTCCAATCGATGAAAAAATTTTACCAGTTTTTGAAAATCGGGTCGAATTTTTATATTAGCTATACATATATAGAACCCACTGAAACTTTGAAGCCCCAGTGGCACGTGTTAACATGTTCCGATTGTACTCAAACTTTGGCAATTTTAAAATCTATCAAAACTAAACACTTTATATATAAAAAATGCGACATCGATTTTTTAAAAACACCCTAATATACATACATATATTTTTTTGGCATAACGTCGTCGTGATGCCTATTTCAGACACATTTGCAAAAAAACGGCTGTTTAATACGATGATGGGTGGTCTCTTGTTGGTTAACATTTGTTTTTAATTGTCGTTCTTGTTATTGTTGCTGTTGTTATTTTTTGCAATCATGCATTTCTACACAACAAAAATTTTGGCATTAATTGTTAACATCTGACCCTGCATGAGGTAATGTGACGTAGGTACCTATATGAAAGAAAGAAAACAAAAAAGATTGTAAAATAAATTGATCAAGACCAAATTTTGTTTTTTTTCTTTTGTTTTGTGATAACGTTTCTTTGTTTAGAATAAAATGAAGAATAGATAAAAGGGATTTCTCGACTATTTTTGGAAGACATGTCAATATTAAAAAAAAAAAAAAAAAAACAAAAAACTTGAGGGAAATTTTCGTAAGGACACAAGGCCATAACAATAACCTACACGCAGAGAAAAAAATATGATTGATCCAACAATATTCGAAGAGCAAAATATGCATTGTAAAGATATTGTTAAATTCCAAATGTAGTATTGTGATTCCTACCAATTGGGTTTTGTTAAATCCAAAAATAGTTTTTGTCAACTGGACAATAGTTCTCTCTTTTCTTCGACAATTTTTTCTCTTCTCTCGCTATTCGATGCCGTGATGAGAAAAACAATTATGGTGAGTTTTGTTTCTATGACATGATGCCTTTATCTTTGTTTTTGTGTGTATGTATACCAACAATGAGACTCTTGTTTTTGTTTCTGTTTTGTTTCATTCTTCTATCTTCATTGTGCTTTCAGGTTTGGTGTTATACCGGAGTTTGTTATGGTGTTTAATTATTCCTTATGTTGTGGTGGGTGCTTGTGGCTTTTTGTTTGTCTTTGTTGTCAGCCAATGCAGCAAACCATGTATTGTGTTCATCAATGATTGCGATATTATACGCGACATTTATATCCAAGTTATGAGAAAAGTGTATATGAGAAGTATATACACTCAAATTAAAAATTTCTGGGCTGGTTTTCTGGGTTGACAATACTTTTTGTAAACAAAATTAGATTATGATAGTTCCTACAATCGGTATTGTTAAAGATTTTTACAATATTGCGGAAATTCGAAAGTTGTTTTTGTTTTCTATATTTGGAACAAAAGATAGTATTTTTGGATTTGGATTACAATGTTTGAACAAAACAAATACATTTTTGGAACCAAAACAGATATTTTTGTTCCAACAAAAGCGAAAAATATTTTTTCTCTGCGTGTACCCTTAGTAGGACTTAGTAGCTATAGAATAATGCTCGAACAATTCTAGCTAATGTCCGCACATATGATAATTATAGCCTCAGTCTTTAGGCTAATTAGGGTACATACACTTAGACACGATCAAAGAGTTGCTTCATCGAAATAAGGGCGAAAATACGTTGTGTTTCATTGGCACTTTTTAGCATTTTAATTATTGATTATATATGTATTAATTACTACTAACAAAAAGATAAAAAATATATGAAAAAATCAACATTAAACCATTAGCTGATGGTTCCACCACAACAAATTACCCTGATTTTAGCTTTGCTCAGGTTTAAGAATAAATTTGTTCTGTTGGTTACGTTGCACCTCGGTTCATTATGCCATAATTCTTTGACTCTTTCATCAATGAAAGTTTAATCGATTCAGTCGTTGATAGACTTGCTTATTGTGATTCATACCTACCTAGTTCATCTGCCTTTTCGTTTCCCACATAGGTAGTCCAAAACCAATTGTTAGTTTTTCCAAAGCTACTCTGCACTCAAGGACTACATTAGATTTAATTTGAAAGGATTTTATATTGACTATCCACAAAAATAGTCGCCGGTTCAAAGATCTCTGAATCCAGGATTTTTTGTCTGCAAGTCTACAGCTTTATTGATCACGGATGCAGGAAACTCAGCTTGGAATACACTACAACTTGTATAAGTATTTAAGACCCAGCCGTCACAGTGGACGCCAGCTCCGATACCTTCTTCCATATTGGAACCGCCAGCATAGAATGCCAGACCGTCCAGAGTAGTCATCTCTACTTGGAATAATGACATCTACATTTTTAAATCTCAAGACTGATGATATAGAATCACTAATTTTCCCACGATGGTCCACGATGAGGTCCACTCCTAATTCCTTTAGAATACATCCATGCACATATTTCTTCTTTTTGATCCTTGCACTAATAGGGTGGGATTAATCCTTTCTTCGTCCGCTCCTCAACGTTCCATTTGCATCGCAGATGACAGTCCAGAGAGCTGTAGTTTCACTCCATCCAGTACTGGAAGCAAAAAACGCCGAACTTACGTTTTCTAGTGAACTGTGCCAGTTCTGTCTTTGCTGGATTAACTCCAAGGCCATTTGCTTTGACCGAAGGAGACAGCGTTGAAAAGGCTCCTTGCATAAGCTCCGAAATTGTGGATAGGAATTTGTTAGAAATCAATAGCACTTTAAGGAAAATTCTGCCATTTTGCCAATTTGACAATTGTTTTTGTAAATTTGTTAGTTGTTGTAATTCATGCATATACCTTAAGTATAGTACACTTTGACAAGCAAAACTGACAGTCATCGAGGTCTATTTCGTGAATATCAAAGCCTAATTGAAAAATTTCTTTTATAATCTCTAAATAATACCGTAAATATTGTATTTCAAACGTTTTTAGCTAAATAAAAGTTGTTATTTGCCGGAAAATTGTCCTTAAAGTACGTTGACTGTCAGTTTTGACTGTTAGTGTGTACTCCCCTTTATATCGGGTGTTTTTTTTTAGTGGTATAGAACTTCAAATTGAAATAAAACACAAGAAAATCGTTTTAATGTCCATCATTTTGGCTTTATTAGAAGGATAATTTTATGCCATTAATGTTTAAATATGTGGCCGCCGCGGCTAGCTCGAATAAAGCCAATTCTAGAGGTCCAATTTTCAACCACTTTTTCGAGCATATGGGGCCGTATGTTGGCAATAACGCCACGAATGTTGGCTTCCAATTCCCCTAACGTTTCTGGTTTGTTGGCGTAGACGAGCGACTTCACATATCCCCAAAGAATCCAATGGTGTCAAATCACACGATCTTGGTGGCCAATTGACAGGTCCATTCCGCGAAATTATGCGCTCATCGAATGTTTCCTTCCTTTTCGGCCCATACACCAAAATCACGACGCATTGCATGGTCTCACGGCTTTAATTCTTGCACAAGCTGGATCTTGTAAGGTCGCAAGCCAAGATCTTTGCGCAAAATCTTCCATAAAGTTGATGGACAAAGCTCCAATTGCTGTGTACGGTGGCGAATCGATTCATTCGGGTCCTCTTCAACACTTTGCTCTACAGCGGCAATTGTTTCTTATTTTCGAAATAAATTTGCACGATTTGCAAGCGTTGTTCTTTTGTCAACCTGCTCATGATGAAATGGCAAACCAAACTGAACATGAATGACATTAGAGTTGCCAGATTTGACCACAAAATGCCAGTTTTATCTCTATTCGAAAAACAAACCTGTAAAAAAAAAACACCCGTTATAAATTTGCCTTGTGACGTTTAACATTATTAAAGGCTCCTTCTATGTCTAGAAAAGCGGCCACAGACTACTGATTTGCCTTTAATATAGGCATGCTGAAAGTTGCTTACAAAGGCGAGTGTCTAGAGGAGATAGGAGGATATGCTAATGATCTGGAGGTGTGAAGTGACTAGATTTCCCTCCTTTAGGAATGTGAGTTTCAAAGCTTTCCACAGGTCAGGTACGGACCAAAAAAGCAAACAAACCCTAAAGATTTCATCTAGAATTTGGTATATTCGATGTAATGGAAATTGGAACATCATCGGTGTTTACCATCTGGACCAGGTGTTTTATAAAAATATATATTGTTGATATACTTCAATATAAATATAACATTAAATTTCATGAAGAAACAGGACTCGACAATACTTTGGACTCTGTCGTATTATTCGACAATCGCTAGAATAAGTTATTTTCGATTGGGAAGAATTTGAGAAGTTTAACGACCCACGATAAAGTAGAAAACATTCTTTGCACAATGCAGGCGTAACATTGTAGATACTCCCAAAAATTTTTGTATGTCAAAAACAGGAAGGAAGCTATAATAAAATTAAAAAATCACTAAATCCAAAACTATTCTGGGCAGAAAAGAGTTGGATCACCTTTTATAATATTTGGCAAATTTCAATATAAAAGTTTCTAACATCTAGACCAGGAGGAGGCATTGTGACTCACAAGAGAGCCCATTTGCTCTAAGTGAGCGTAAATTTGTTATCGCTCACAGCCTGTGTAGATGCTAACACGTTGTGAACAACAACAAATTTACGCTCATTGAGAGCACAAGAGAGACCCAAAAATGTTCTCTGCCTCACTCTGATCAGGGGTGAGCACGCCTGTGTGCTAGCACACAGGTAAATTGTGAAATCATACTCTTATTTTTTTGTGAAACATAAACAATTAAAAGTTTATGCAATTTTTTATTTATATTTTTTAATAATTTGCATTGTTGACGATTTTAGACAACATTAATGTTTAAAAAATGTTGAAATAAGTAATGAAACATCAAGAAAAATAAAATATTAATTCTCCCTTAAATTTGCCTCTCTCTCGAATTTGCTCAGCCTTGATCTAGACCATGGCATACGATTATTGTCCTCTCTCTGTCCACCAAAAAGTTTTAGAATTTTCTCTTTTTTGAACTCTTTGAGTCAGCATAAATCTTTAAAAGCAAATGATAAAAATTTCTAGTCTTCATGCTCCCATTTTGGTGCTCTGAAAAATCAAGAATATACCCTCATATTTTATTTCCCCTTGATCTAATACCTACCACTTTTTGTGTCGCGTATTACTAAAGTATTTCAAAGTTAAAGTAGCAGCACATTTAATATTATTTAGCAAATTGTTATTTAACACAAAAATAAATAATCCATTAAATTTAAATCTTTATTTAGTCATTATCTCTGTGCTGTTTGTATGTACGACGGATGATATGTAAACAATTCAAGACTTCACGTATTGTTTATACTGGGGAGAAGATGCTGCCATTTAGCACTTCTCTTATCGTGAGATCCGTCTATGCATGTGTTAGGAAATATCTGCAAAATAGAACGCTCACTTATCAGTTCATTGTTCACATTATAGACGATAAGATTTTCAACTATTCTTCATACACCTTCAAAAACAGTGTGATAAGCAGAAAAGCATGATCGTTACTTGGCTTTCGATTCAATTCCTTCGTACTATTATCTAGATCTAGATCTTTACTACTTTTATCTTTGAAATGTTGTAATAACAGTACTGATGCATCAGCAATGGAGTATACGATTAATTTGGAATTACGGTCCGTAGATTTGACTACTTATTACAAAGAGGGCGCCATAAAACTACCGAAGAATTACATTCATTGCCCAGCAAACGTTTGCATCTGAAAATATACATAGTTTAGTTTAATCACCAGTGCAGGTGTCTGTACAGTGCATCTATTTACATCCCAATAAAAAAGGTGCATTCAAAAATGCAGTTTAATCACTAGTTAGAATTGTAAATTCTAGTTGATTTTTAATATCAGCTCTTTTGACTGAACTAGTTCACTATCTAGTTGACTTGTTTGGACTAGAATTGTTCAGCAGCTCTGAATCGTTCGCTGAAAATTTCGTTCGTTTGTACGAAAACATCTGCAGACATATACCAAAAGGGAACTTTCTGTATAAGTGAATGACATTCTGAACTAGATTGGAAATCCTTCGTTCGTTGGTCAGTCGGTCACTGATTTAGTTCAATGAACTAATGAACTATAGTGAAATTCATCGACAGATCTAGTAGCGATTCATTCTTCAATGAATCATTCAACTGAACTAGTTCGCTCGTGAACTAAACAATTCTACTACTAGTTTGAGTTCTTTTAACGGTTGCTCTGTTCCAGAACCTGCAAGAATCTACCAAGGCCTATATAAGGTTGGCCAATAAGCCCAGCTGATGATTATGTTTGATGTCAAAAACATTATTGTGATTTAAAATACAAAGAAACTGAAATCACAATAATGTAAAATCTATAATGTTTGTTGTCAAATGCTGTTAACAGTACTCTGAATGGCCGACCTTGGAATCTACTATTTTTTTACTACGATAACATTTTTTCCTTTATAATATCGGAAAAAATAGTAAAAATTGGTAGATTCTTGCAGTTCTGGAACAGACCATGTGTTTGCACTTATGAAGATTAACCCATTGGATCTATTAAACCCAGTGGGTTAATCCTTGATGTTTGCATTAGCCATTCAAAGGATTAATGTGGAAGTCCGTCGACTTTCGCACACGCAACACGCAGAGTTATAGGTTTGGCCTTATCGAAGAAAATTGTGTGAAATCTTACAGCCTGTTTCTGTATGTCGAAACGAAAAACATGCCCAAACTCATGTGCATTTTTCAATTTTGTTTTGAAGCAAATGTCAAAATATTTTGAAAACTAAAGTTTAGGCGTGTAAACACAGTCACAACTTTTGGTACTATGTATTTGAAAACAGTAAATTTTTTTGTTGCAATGCAAATTGTGTACAGTGGAAGGATTTATTTTTTATGCTAAATTTAAACGAAATTGACCCAATTAGTCCCGGTCCACACTAGAGTGATTTCATTAAAAAACCTCATGGCAAAAGTTGTGAACTGCTCTTATATCAATTGTATGCTTAGGCCATGTTTATATTATAGCCTTTTGTAGGGTTAACCTTCTTAATGAGGATTTATTTGACGTATACGCAAAGGAATTGGCATTTGAAACCCAGTGGGTTTGTTAAATCCGGTTGTATATAAACGTACGTTTACATCAAGTAGCTAGGCGTTTACACCAGACAGTTTGTCTTTAAATACAACTCTGATTTACTAACACATACATACATTTGTCGGCTGTCTTCCAACTGTCCATCATTTTTTCACAGACAGTCGGGTTAACAAATTTTTGGCATTTTTGTAAAAATAAGTGAGATAATAATTGAAATGCATTGAGAACAAAAGAACACGAACAAAAACAAAATATGTGAACGGATAGAAAAAGAAATCGATGATTTCAATCATAATTTTACAACTGTTTTTGCAGTTGTCTGAAAGCCTACGTCACACAGGCAAGTTTTAGGATTTTGACAATCAATACATGAAATCCACTGTCCTGTCATGTGTAAACACCCTGCGTTTACACTTTTCGAGTAAAAAATCGTAAGAATTGAAGATTCTTGCACGTATTTAAATATGTCAAAAAGCTCTAATGTAAACATGGTATAAGCAATAAACTATTGTTTACATCTCGTTGTACATTGAGACACAAATTGTTTGGGAACTTCGGAGATTTAGCAAGATTTCTTGGGATTTTTGGACAAAAATATAAGCACTGTTCCGAAACTAAAAACTTTTGAAAATTTTTACCAGTTTTGCACATTTTGCGTTCCCTTACACACAGTTTTTTATGGCTATATTACACCATATGCTTTTTCACATGTATGTTGTCACTTTCGGTATTCTATTATACAGACCAGCTGATGTCATACATGTAAAAAAGCGTATGGTGTAATATAGCGATTATATGAAAGTCATTTACGACTTTTACAACTTTTGTAACTTTTACTAGTTAATAAAGTACGGGAACAGACCAATAAAGTGACAAATTCCATTACTAATTTGACAAGACAAAACTTTACATCACTAATGAAATTATTTCGTTTTTCCATACTCTCATAATCTTCTCGCTCACTCTGAGTTCGCGATTATGCTCGTGTTTGAATTATTTTGTACTGCTGTTACTGTTATCTTTTGCATTATTTGCTCAAAATTTCTGATATCGTCGTCATCAGTAGTTCTCCCTCCTCTGTATTATTTGTAGCCGCATTTATTACGTTGTTTACGTTATAGCGTATTTTCTGTGAGCTATCTAGCTAAATAGAGACAATCTTATCTCAAAAAATCCCATACACACATATATACACACACACAAATGTTCACATACGACAAAGACGACGTTCGTCGTTGACTTTTATGTTCATCATGATGTTATGTTAATCTATTAAATATTTCTCATTCGCTCATTTCAGTTTTTGCTTTCTACGCGTATACAACACTTGTCGTTTCGCGTTGTGTGTTGTGTGTGGATTTTTTACGGTACATGTTACTCATAAAAAAAGTATAACAGCTGTTTGTTATTCCATTTGGCATAACCTACGATGAATCCGAATATGAAAAATTGACTCGAGCGAGTGATGCCACCGGATACAAATACCGAAATCTTGCTAGATTTGTTTAAATATACAACACTAATGTTAACATTTTCGCACTCTGTGCTGTCAACATCACAGTGTGGTGGCTATACTGAGAGAGTGGAGCGCTTTTTTAGTTGTTAATTTGTGTTCATCGTTAACGAACGTGCGGAATTATTTTCGTATAAAAAATTTAAATTATTTAAAGGAGATATCAACGTAAAACTATTTGTTTTTCGTTCTCCTTTTTTGTATTTTCGTTTTTGTTCGTTTAATTTTGTCGGTTTTCTATCTGTGTTGAATAACGTTGTTTTCAACTCCGCAAAAAAGAATTAAAGTAAAAATATTCAATATTAAAACAAAGATCATCAATCAATCAATTGATTCCGTCCTTTTCACTCGTACGTAAGTCCGTAGAAATTTCGCATTCGGATTCGTATCGTAACTGCTGTATGTACGATCAAGCGCCCCTCGTTCATATGTTCCGTGTTTAGTATTATGTGAAGTTTTTGAAAAAATTATAGAAATTTTTGTTATTCATTTTCCGCCCATGTATTTTGTTGTCGTTGTTGCTTTTGAAAAAAAATATATGTAGTGTTTTTGGTGGATTCGTAGCCGTGCTGATGGCGTGAAAAATATTATTGAGTACGTAAAGATAGAATAAAAACCTAAAGAATAAGAAAATAAATATACAAAATGCTTTTGTAAGATGTTTAGCAACGTACCTATAACTTGTGTACTGGTGTGTGTGTGATGCGTGTTTGAGTTTTCTATTTTACATATATAACGAATATAAATCTCTTTAGATTTTTATATAAACGCTGTTTGTGTGTATAATTTATTTTTTGTGTGTTTTCATACATATGTCCATATATACAAGTATGTTAATACGTCAATTGTCGTCTGGGTTTGCCAGACATGTTCCAACTACAAAATAACATACAGTGGGATTTAAGAGATCGTTCTGATTTTCTTGTTTTTTTTTCTGTTTGTTTTGTCGGGTGGTGAGTGAACCCGACATTTGAATGATGTGTAGTGAAATTGCAAAAACGTGTTGTAGTTATTTCTTACGTCATTGCACATACATTTAGCGACGATGAGCGCATTGACTTGATTTCACCGTTGTAAACTTACGTTTGTCAAGAGTCAACGTTGTGGTTAAATTCTATTTTTTTCTGTTCAGTTGGTCGGTATGTACGTACATACACTTGCTGCAAGCCAAAATGGGACAGGGTGAAAAATTGTTTAAAAAGTTAAATAAACTCTAAACTATTTGTTTTAGATTAACATGTAATATACATTTTAAATGTCTATGATGTCAATATTAGAAAAATACAAAAACATTTAGATATAATTAAATATAATAAATAAGTATAGGGTACAATGTAAAAACATCCAAAAATAAACGTGCAAGCCAAAATGGGACAGAGGGCAACACTTATCCCCAATATTACAACGCTGTATATGCGTGTGTTGTTACTTCACTGTGATTACTTACACAATTGTGGGGAACACCCAAATTACAATTTAGTGTGCATTTCGCGGTGTAATAACAACAAAAACGGCGAAATCTGGACGAGGTGCCCAAACTGGAATAGAAGTTAGAAACCTTGTTATTAAACATGCAGAAGATGACAAATCTGTTCGTGACATTGCCAAAATGGTTAATCGAAGCCACTCAACTGTTTACAATATCATTAAACGCTATTGAAACTCCAAAATTATACAAAAGAAACCAAAAAAAAGCCCATAACAAAATTTTTACTGAAGCCGAAGAACGGTTTCTCGTACGAAAAAATAAAATCAAATCCATTTTTAAGTGCGCCAAAACTTGCTTCCATATCACAAAATGAGTTAGGTAAAAAAGTTTGTGAGAATACAATACGCAATGTGCTACGCAGAGCTGGTTTTAATGGTAGAAGAGCACGGCAGAAACCTCTTATTAACCCACGTAACCGAGTAATTCGATTAAATTTCGCAAAAGAACACGAAATGAAAGATTTTTCTTTCTGGAAGAACGTTATGTTTACAGATGAATGTAAATTTAACGTTTTTGGGTCAGATGGCAAACCTATAGTGTGGAGAAGAAAAAATGAAGAGCTTCGCTTATGTAATCTAAAACCGACGGTTAAGCAGGGCGGTGGTTCCGTAATGGTATGGGACTCATTTTTGGCAGAAGGGCCAGGAATGTTGCATTTTATTGATGGAATCATGGACCAAAATATGTATTTAAAAATTTTAAAGGACAATTTACCAAAAAGTGTGGAAAAATTGGGTCTTAGCGAAGGCTGGCAGTTCTACCAAGATAACGATCGATTGGCTGCTGTACAATGTTCCCCATGTTATGGAAACACCTCCCCAGAGTCCAGACATTAATCCCATTGAGAACTTGTGGGATTTTTTGAAGAAAAAAGTTAATAAACGCGGGGTTTCCAACAGAATTGAACTAAAAAGGGTCCTTTTCGAAGAATGGGGAAAATACCACCTGACTACTGTAAAAGATTGGTCGAATCGGTTCCAAAACGATTAAAAATGGTGAAAAAAAATAACGGATTACATATTGACTATTAGTTTATAAAAAAATCACTTAAAACTTGAAAAAGTATAAACTGTCCCATTGACTATTTTATGTTTTTTAATACAACTTTTTGAATAATGAATGAATTTCAATTCTGGTTTTTGTTTTTTATAGTTTAGAATATATATAATAAAAGTCCATATAAAAAGTTTTCAATTTTGTTTTTGCTTTTAATTTATTTGGTTTACAAATGAAGTTTGAGTACTGTCCCATTTTGGCTTGCCCTGGGTGTATGTAGATTAATAGCTACGGTACATTCCTACACATACCTATTTAAATGTGATTGTATTTTAAATTCTCCCACTTGTTTTTGTTGGACGTTTATGTGTTTTTTTTGTTATTCGTACAACATACGACGACTACATTATACGCTTAATGACTGACTCTGTGATTCATCATTAATAAAGCTGGAATTTAATTTGTTTATACATACAAACATATGTACATAAATCGAAAAATAAATACGATTAAGAAGAATACTGTGGTCAAATTTTATATATTATATCCCAGGGAAGTGCAGAAACGAGTCATGGAAACATAATCACGAACAACATACATATTACAACTTTTTGCCGGAATAACCTTCTTTATGTGGATTTATTTGACGTATACGCAATGGAATTGACATTTGAAATCCAATGGATTTATTAAATTCGGTTATATGTTATCGTATTGATGCGTTCAGAACTTTGACAATTGCAACATTATTTCCGTAAACCGTATTACAGTACGTTTACATATAACTGTATTTAGTAAATACTGTGGACTTGAAATTTCAAGTGCATTGAGTCAAACCCTCATAATAGTACGTTTACATATAACCGGATTTAACAAACCCACTGGGTATTAAATGTCAATTCCATTACATATACGTCAAACAAATCATCATAAAGAAGGTTTACCCTGCAAAAGGCTATAATAAAAACATGGCCTAAAACCTTTTGCAGGGTTAACCTTCTTTATGAGGATTGACATTTAAAACCCAGTGGTTTTGTTAAATCCGGTTATATATAAACGTACTATAAGGAGGTAAACCCGTAAAAGCTCTAATGTAAACATAGTGCCTTAATATATAACTCAGCTTCATGATATTGCATTCATTTTTTTTACTTATCAATCTTTTTTGAGGAACAGTAATTATAAACATTACCTCGACTAATGCAAGAATTACTCCTTTGAACTTTTTCTTTGAATATATATTGATATAAGTCCCAAACATTTGGAAACTATACCCTAGTAGATGGTCTAACCTAACTGTCTAAACGAGTAAATAGCTGTGATTTGTAATAAGGGACAGTTTTTGCATGTTTGCTTTTTGCTTGTAAAAGTTTTGCAACAATGGAATTGTTGGCGAAAACATGTCTAATGGTAGGTTTACATATAACTGGATTTAGTAAAACCACTGGGTTTCAAATCAATTTAGTTGCGTAAACGTCAAATAAATCCTCATAAAGTAGGTTAATACGGCGTTTATATTATAGTTTTTTGCAGGGTTAACCTTCTTTATGAGGATTTATTTGAAGTATACATAATGGAAATGACATTTGAAACCCAGACCCACTGGGTTAACCCTGTTATATGTAAACGGCCTTTTAGGCCATGTTTATATTATAGCCTTTTGCAGGGTTAACCTTTTTTTTGAGGAATTATTTGAAATATAAGCAATGGAATTGACATTTGAAACCCAGTGGGTTTGTTAAATCCTGTTACTGTAACCCGGAAAAAACAGTGTATAATATGCTGTTTATATTAGAGCTTTTTGCAGGGTTAACCTTCTTCATGAAGATTTATTTGAAATATAATCAATGGAATTGACATTTAAAACCCAGTCGGTTTGTTAAATCCGGTTATATATAAACGGGGTATAAGTCATACAAATCCTTATAAAGACGGTTAACCCGGCAAAAAAGCTCTATTTTAAACATGGTTTTATCCCGGAAAAAGCTCTAATACCGAATTTAATAAACCCACGGGGTTTCAAATGTCAATTCCATAGCGCAAACGTCAAATAAATCCTCATAAAGAATGCCGTTTAATGTGCACATGACATTACCATGTTCTTGTAAAGGACATTCGCAAGAGACATTTTAAAAATTTTGCAGTACAAATTTGGGCGTCAAATAGTTGCAACATGTTTGTCGGCTTTCGATTGGCTGCCACGACGACTTTGATATTTGCTCCAATTTTTGATGTTGCTGCCATTTTTCTGTTCCCGTACATTTAAAAAAATGTGTATGTGGAATACAATTTGGACAATTTTCTCTTTTGCATATTTTTCCATTAAAGCACGGGAACGGAACTATTTTGTTTTCTTTTTGTACTATGAACTCAATCACCATAGTGTATTTTCCACACTAGCAAGCAACCAGTTATTTGAGCAAAGCTGTCATTCAAAACTGACAATGTGTATACAGCTTAATAGTACGTTTATATATAACCAGATTTAACAAACCCACTGGGTTTCAAATGTCAATTCCATTGCTTATATTTCAAATAAATCCTTATAAAGAAGGTTAACCCTGCAAAAGGCTATAATATAAACATGGCCTAAGGTGGTTTATTTTGCGTTTTCAAATCTATCCAATTGTAAAATGAAATTTGAATTAGTGGATTAAATTTAGTGTCCATGTCGCCTTTAAGAAACTCAGTGGATGTAAAGTGTCAATTTCTTTGTTGTTGTAACAGTATAATCGTACTCAGGATCTATCTTCAGGTGTGGGAATGTGGTTGTTTCGATGGATTGTAACCACAAATGTATTGAAGTTAGTTGAGTAGGTTTGGCAGTTGAACAGGATGTTATGCACGGTGTCTGTCATCTATCATTGTCGTGTTGGAATTTAGACGGTTGCACCATCCCGAACGATAGTCGTTTAAGGTATTTGTGATTTTAACTGTGTGAATGCTGTTAAAATTTGCTTATCTGGACATGAGCAGTCACACTGTTGCAGTTCTCAGTCTGGCTTTCTGCCAGTTATGTTCGCGGACCTCACTGGCCCCGCACAGTTAACCACAGACCGTCTTGTCGGAACATACTCTAAGGTTGTATACAAACTTTTTACACGACAAACTTTTCACACGATCAAAAAGTAGCAACATCTTTGCCGGCTTCTGATTTGTTGGTACACCGACTTCGACATTTGTTCCAGTTTTTTTTTGGCGTGTCTGCCATTTTTTCGTTCCCGTAATTTTTGAACAAATTTGTATGTGGAACTAATTTCTAACACTTTACTCTTTTACAACTTTCACCATTAACCCACTTAGCGCCGAGAATTTTTTTTGCAAGAAAACTTAAAAGTGTTTATGAAAATTATATTTTTGAGACTTTTTAAGCATTTTTTAATAAACAACTTTTTTCTCTAAAACGTATAGTTTTCCTGCAATCGGGCCTTCTTTTAAAAGTGCTAAAAAATTTTGAGGGTATTATTGGTGTATCCTTACATGCCAATCTCTTGGTTTTTGATTGAGAAAATACTCTTACTATATTCCTAACAAATCCCTGACTTTATATGATTCTAACACTTATGATTAAATTTTTATCGCATATTTAAATTTTTCATCAAAAGTCGAAAATTACAAAAAAGTAGATTTTTTTGAATAGCTTGGGTTTTAGGCCAATTGCGTGGAAATGCGTACGTCAAATGAAGCGTTATAAGCGCGAAATGACAGATAACAGACAATACTATAACAAAATGCAAAAAACCCCACAAAAATATTCGAAAAAGCCAGAGTTTTACGTCAATTTTTGCAACCATTTTTCGTGGCGTTTAAACGACCAGTGGCTTTATCTGGGTTAAAGAAGTACGGGAACAGAGCTTGTATGTTTCAATAAATCAGAGTTCCACCAAGGCAAAAATATATAAGGTATATGCATGAATTACAACAACTAAAAAATTTACAAAAACAACATTGTTGTTATTGAAAATTAATTGTCAAAGAAAATATTGAATAATAGGTCGTTCCAAATTTTTTTTTTCAGGAAAACATAAATACATTTTGAAAATCCTCTAATATAGAAAAAATTTGAATCAAAATGTAAATAAACCGCATTCAGAACTCTTGTAGGTGATTTTTATTACACGTTTAGGAAAAAAAGCAGTATTTTATGGTAACAAATTCGAAGTTTCAAATTTCATGAGTAGACCCTATTACATTTTGAAAACTAAATGTACAAAAAAGTAAGAATACAGCTGATTGTCACTTCTACCTTATATAAATATGCATTGAGTTCTACTTTCCGTTAAATTGTATTGTGTAAACCTAAAGGTATAGACATGACCATGAGGAAATAATAAGGTGGCGTAAAAATGTTATTGTCAATTAATTGTATGAAAACATAAACATTTAGACAGCTTGAAGAATAGAAATGTATTCGACATTTACGATCAATGTTTAAAGAAACATTTTGCAAATTATAGCAAACATAAAATTACAAAAAACAAATAACAAAACAAACAAAATTGAATATAAATAAAATAAACTTTGCTTTTAAGAGTTGCCAAGTGACACGATCTCACCATCTCTCTCTATCTCGGGCAATGTCTTTTTAAAATTATGTGTATGTTATGTATTAGAAAACAAAAACAAATGCAATATTCCCTAGTGTCATATTTATTTTGCTACAAAAAATGTTGTGTGGACATATTTTGTTTAAGTTTTTTTTTTAACATGTGGCTTATTAACATTATTTTGTTTTTTTTCACACAGAAACAAAAAAACAACATGTATGCACTTATATATTATGTGAATACAACAGTCTGTCAAGAAAGTCGCTGAAACAGAAATACATATGTTGAAAATGTGGTGGATGTACTGACAAAACCGGTAAAATTAAAATGCTTATAATATCGGTAATTAATGAAATTACCGGTATTGCCCAATTTACATCTAACAGCTTTTATAAAAAATGCGTCATTTAAGTTATCAATTCCACATAATATCTGTCCAATAAATGACGTATTTGCCTAAATACTCGTTTTGAAGAACCTAAGTTAGCAACCCAAATGAAGTTGTCGCTAAATCCTGCCGATAGCAACGGTGTTGTCAACTTTTATTGATACTTTTCATTTATAATTTTGAGTTATAATTTTATCGACTTATGTCGGTAAACAAAAAATGAGTTGTAAAATTACAATACTTGGGAATCTTTCTAATTAAAAAAATTAACTTGGTCAAAATTCTTTCTTGACAGACTGTACCGTTTATGTATTTTATACTTCTCTTCAATTGATTAACATACAATTAAATAAGCATATTTATTTATTTATTTTTTTCTTCTTTTTGTTTACAGCTCCCGTTAATTTATGACGACAACGTTAACGCGTAGTTACAGAGATAGAAGAAAAAACGGTACGAAGACAGAAAGAACAAAAGATTGCAAGACGACGACCTCTAAAATAAAAAATAAAAACCAAAAACAGCAACAAAACAAACAAATTAAACAACATCAAAAATATAAGCAACAACAACAACAAAATCATACAAATCATTCTAAGGAAATAATCTAAAAAAAAATAAAAAAATAATTAATTGAAAAAAATTATAATTAAATTGCAAAACAAAAAAAGTTGTATAAAGCAAATTCTGTTTAATAAGTAAAACAAAAGATAATCATCATTGCAACAGCAACAAAAAAGAATAATAATTGTCAACAAATCAATAATAAAGATTTAAAACGTCATACTTACTACCTACAACCTACCTATCATCTAGCTAATTCTAATATTACTACTACTACTATCTAACAACCTCTACCACACACGTGTTTATTGAAAAGGTCATCCATTATTTCAGCAACAACAGCAACTAAATACTACAACACCCCCCGACGACAACGGTAACAAAGCAAACGCAAAAGAAACAAATTATCATTTAGATAAATTTAATCCATTAAAGATAAGCTTTAAAGTACAAACCACGGATCAATACCAAAGATGGAGGCAAAATTTTTGGCAGGCCTACTTTCATTCCTCTCAATATTTTTAGCGATTTATGCTCAATCACCTGGTAAGTTAATGTCAATTTTTGTTAATTTTATTTAACTCTGTCTCTATCTGTAACTCTCGATCTATCGATCTTTCACTTTATCGATCTATACCTCTTGAAACATATCAAAAATAATACAAAAAATAAAACAAACAAAGAAAAAAATCAAGAAAGAAAGTTTTACAACTATTTAAGAAGACATTTGTCTTTAACTACTCTATATAATTACAGTCTACTTTTAAATGTATTTTGTTTTGGATTTGTTTCATTTACATTGTTATTTTTAATTGTAAAAATATTTGTTTTTATTGATTTATTTTTTAAGCCTATTAAACATTTAATAAATAATATAAAGTCTAAGTTATTTTATCTTTTTTAGTTTTATTATTTTGATTTGATATATAAGTAACATAATCTTTAATTCCCCTTTTTGGTTCTTATATTGTTATTTTTTTTTTTATTCAAATATATAAGGTATTTGTTATTTTCCAATCTACAAAACCCTCATATTTTTCGTATATATAGGTACTTTATTTCTTTCAAATATCAACACTGCAATACGGTTTAATAAAGTAAAATATGGCAACTCCATTTGTGATATCATGAAAAATCATAAATATTCCAAAGATAACATAAGCCAATTCAAACATCTACTACTAAATCGCCATATAAGGACCTATTTTTGTTCATTTAAATCGTCTCAAAGTGTAAACTATGGTGATTTGATTTATTTGTCGGTACGTTGAAAACGCTTTAATATTAAGCGTTTTTAATCGCCCGCTACAGTGGCTTTGATTACCAAACTCACTTATCTAGTTTATGTGAACGTAGTTTAAGTGTAATAATGACCATGAAAAACTCTAAACTAGAGTTGTATAGTTCATGAACGAACTAGTTCAATTGAACGATTCATTGAAAAGAGCGTATGAACTAGATCAGTCGATATAGTTCAGTAGTTCACTGAACTATAATCAGAGTCGGTGATCGTACGATCAACGAACGATTCACAATCTAGTTCAACATGTCGTTCACAAATACATAAAGTGACGGCGTCGTCTATGTTAAGGGATGCCTTCGTAATGTGATCAGTTTATGTTTTGGATCAAGGTACATGGAATAGCTTTCCGAAAATGAATATTTCTACAAAAACATACGAGACATAACATATTACAATATGTCGAATTTATTACCTATTGAATCTGCCTTTTTGGATAGAAAAAAAGGGGAACAAATAAAAAGAAACACACACGCACAAGCTTTTTTGCAATGACAATTTCTACACACACACACACAACATACGATTTTTGCCAGCAACCTAAATGAAAGATGTTTTTTCTAAAATTAATTAATCTTTCTTTAAGAATACAATAAAACTATGCAAATGTATTATTTTTGTTATGGAGTAGTTAAATTATATTAGTATTTTGTTAGTTTGTATTTTGTGTATGTATGCGTTTTCATCAAACGACCGATTAAGAGCCGGTGAACGATTTTGATCCGAATGATTGAACTGGACAGTGAACTATGAACTAGATTACTGACCTAGTTCAGTTTAAAGAGCTGAGCTATTGAACTAGATCTTTCAAATGAACTAGATTGTACAACTCTACTCTAAACTCGTGTATGATTTTTAAATTTTGTAGATGTTTTAAAGAAAACACAAAGTCAATATTGCCATGAAAACCAAGGTTTAGGTGTTTTTTCATTCGCAATCATTTTCTTTTAAAATAGTGAAACTGGTTGTAAATCGGTATCGATTAATTTAAAAAAATGTAATATCAATAGATAGTTTTGTCTATCGATATTATCGGATTAGAAAACCCTAACCTAAAATCTATTGAAACAAATAGAAATTACGCGGCTTTTTAATTTTGTGGATGTGAAAAATTAAGTCCGTAATCACACGTACATATTAAACACGTGCAATGGTATAACTGTTTATATCAACAAAACAGATATATCATATACATAACAGATATAATATGATATAAATGTGGGAATGAGTGTAACAGTTATGATATTGTTTGGGTTGTGTATACTCACAATAACATAACTGTTAGAAACAGTTCTGTGTTGTATATGAACAAGTGAGAACTTTATTTGTTTTTTCGTTCTCAAGTATCTGTTGTACAACAGATATTTTTCAAATACTACAGATACCAACAGATACTATAGGTGTAACAGGCTTGTGTGAATAACTTCTAAGGAAATTTTCATAAAAAATAACATTTTTGAACATTTTTATTATTTAGGGGATACATAAATATTAAAGACATGAACTGTTATAACTGAACGCATCAATTCTGGGTTCAGTGAGTGGAATGTACGAGGGCTACTAGAAAGGTTTCCGACCTAATAATGAAAACGCGAATATTTTTCAAAAATAGTTTTATTATATTCCAAATATTTATTGCAAATAGTTTTGTTATATTGAAGCGTTTTTTGTGGTTATTTCAAAACTAGGTTTAAAATACCTTCAAACCAATTTATTACCCGCAAGTCCGAGCCCGATCGGAGTATCTTACGACACAACTTGTAAATAAGTTTTCATGTCTGAAATACTCAGGCCACCACCGCCGAAAATGTTGTTGTTCTGGTCGGGGATTGACCTTAAGAGAATAATACCTTCAAAAGCCCTTAAAACGACGCGTCACTTTGTAAGGTAGGGGTTGTTTCAAGCTGAATAGGCCTACAATACATTTACCGAAGTATTATCCACCTACTTCGGACATTAAAGTCATTTCCACAGAAGTACAGTCATGGGGCTATATCGGTGTAGAAGCAGGCTGATAAAGAACATCTACACTTTATATGATCTTAAATTATTATTTCGAGGAGAATGACAAACATAATATACCCTCCATAACAAATTAAACGATTTTGTTATTTCTAATGGTTTTCATAATGCAGAATTTATTATTGGTCCATGGAATGATTCAGAAGAAATTCGAAATTCACATTTTTGATTTGGTTTGTTGTAGTGTTGTGCCAAAGGAATTATATGGAACTATATCGTTCACTTCGCAGTTCCGATGGCCCACATTTTTTCTTTGAGCAAACTGCGTATAATTAATATCACACGTTATATTTCACAATGTTACTCATACGTTTTGGAACTAGTACAAGGAACTAGGAACTAGATTACCAAACTCTAGTTTGTAGTACTCGGTCCAGTAGCACCATGTCTAACCAGATTTTGTATCCTGACTTTCGGGTCAAATAAGTAATAGGTGCTTTATATGTGCATATCATTATTATGTGACTTTCAGGAACACGATATCTTATAGAGAATTTTACGGTCGTTGTCTTTTGCTTTAGTCACTTTTTGGTAAGGCTCACAGTTTTTGACATATATAAAAAAACCCAAAAATATGACCTATGACCATGAATAAGTTTCTTTGCACGCATGGGATCAACGGAGATTCTTAGGACCTCATTTGTAATGACAAATCCTACATTTCCACCAAAATTCAGCTCTGTGGGAATTTTTCTATTTCAATTCCTATTTTGTTTGGGCTACATACAATAAATACTTATTGTATCACACCAGTATCCATTTATATCAGTTTGTACAAACCAGATATAAACAAATATGTTCCTTTTTTCTGTCTATACCAACTCATATCATACCTGTTTGAAAAAGTATCAGTATCAACTTGTAACTGAAACTACATTCTACATATCCATACTCACTCAATGTTGAAAAATGTCGGAACTGATATATTCAGTTGTATCCATGCAGGTGTTTAGTACATATTTTTCGGAAAAGTAAATTGTATTTTTGTGTCTCATTAAATAAAAACTATTATTTTTTGTCATTTATATTTCTGTGAAGTACTTGTGCAAAATGTCAACAAAAACAAAGACATTTCCGCCATTTTTATTTCCAAATAAATGGTGATGACAAATTAACGATAGTATCGATAGCTATAGATTTTTTGAAATTAAATATCGAAAATATCTAATGTTGGGAATATCGGTATTTTGACAGTTCTGTACAAACCATCAGTTTTGACTGTCGATTTTTCGGAAATATCGATTACTGTCAAACTGTCCGGCAACATCAAAATATTTTGTGGTTGCCTGATGACTGTCAAAAATGAACGGCCACACCGGTAAGCAACCGATTATTAGAGCAAAACTGTCTGTCAAAACTGAAATTGTTGGTTAAATGTACAAATAATGAATTCTTTTGTCGATTTTCGGCATCATAACTAATAACATTTGGTCTGTTCCAGTACTGCAAGAATTTACTAATTGTTACTATTTTTTTCGATAACATAAAGGAAAATATGTTATCGTAGTAAAAAAATAGTAGCTTCTTGCAGGTTCTGGAACAGAGCATATGGTAAATTTCAAATTTCCTTTACAATTCCATCGAAAAAAAAATAAAAAAATTTTGTACAAGCACATTCACGATTTTTGGTACATGGGTTAAGAAAAAAATCGTGGTTTCAAATCTGTTCGCGTTCACAAAATCGGATGCTGCGCCCAAAAGTTAGGGGGATTTTATTCCCTTATAAAGAAAAAAATTTTAAAAATTCCCTTTGTGTTGTAATAAGAAAATTTATATATAAAGCGTTAACAGCATTTAATATCTATCTGTAGATGCCTAAATATTTACTAAATGTATTTCTATTTTCGCGGAAAATCAAGAAATACTGAAAAAATCTTGGAGTAAATTTAATTTATTCTAATTTAGAGTCCAAATAAAACTCGAAAAAATAAATTAAAAATACGTACAGATTCTGGACAACGCGTAGAAAAATATGAGACCAAAATTTTAAAGATAGGATTTATAACTGCCATATTACAGCAACAACAAAAGACGAAAACTTATTGTTGGAATATTATTTCAAAAATATATTTTTTGTTCAATACGAAAAATAGAAAAAACATTTTTGGGAGTTATTCTACTACTTCGCTAAATTTCGATGCAAGGACTGACGGACTTTGCTGAAACTTCTTCAGGGAAAATGCGATGATAAACCCGAAAGTGTATTTGCTTACTTTGATAAACAATAGGATTATGAAATAGAAAGTAATATTGAAATTACAAGCAAAGAAAAAACATAAAAGTTAAAAAAAGTATAATTCGCGAATTCGTTAAAATCAGTTAAGGCGCATGCGCTTTTCAGATACAGCTAGTGCATCTCTGTCAATATGTAGCGATTTTTCCACTTTTCATTCAGCGGCCAAAGTGTGCTGTCAGCTGCATCTTACTGTTCAAAAAACCTTAATGTGGGTAAAAATTGCGCGATCTACATAAGATTATAAGGCGCATCTGATTTCAGTGACCGCCTATAAAAAATACGTCATTATAACAAATTTTAAACAAATTCTTCAAGAACCGCGGATGTGCTACCAAATTCTATTTTATATGAAATACGAATATTACTCCAGAATCTCGGTAATTTATGCCCCACGGTTTTGGAAAATAATATCATCGCGAATAAAAGGTTCCATTTATGTAAAAATAACCAAAGAAAATCGCGGTTCAATGCGCGGAATCATCAAAATATAATTTTGCAGAATTTCCTACTTTCAAGGTATCTATAACCGCCGTTTTAGTGGATGGATTTGAAAGCGGAAGGGTTCATTAGATCCGGCGCGTAAAAAAACTAAAATCACGCGGGGTTCAAGGGTACCTAAGTCACAGTTGTAAATTTTGAAACCAAAAAATAGGTTTTTAAAGAAAAATTACACACCAAAATCTCGACTTTGGACTTCTATTACTAGGAAGCTGTATGAAGCACATTCATGAGATATACATCAAACGACGTGGAATCACGAGTTCTACAATCCAGTAAATAGTTTGAGTAATTATCTGGTTGCGCCCTCCAATTGTAAGAAAAATTCAAAAAACCCAGATTTCAAAACTTCAAAATGTCAGCATCGATTTTAGGGGGATGCAGTGTATATATCGAAAAGTCATACATTAGAACCATGTTGCCCAAGGGGTATTCCTCAATTCTTTCTTTTAGCTTATGTCTGAATTTTCCGTGGTTTGACCAGAAATCAAGAAAGAACACAAAAAAACTTGTAAACTTCAACATATTTTTACCCATTTTTTAATATTACCACCAACGCAGCTTCCACGAAAATTATTTGTTATGGTCCATACTATGAGATCGTGGCTAAAACACTTCAATTAATATAAATATATTCATATTGTATAAAATATATTGACAGTTCGCGACTTATTAAATGGTGAACCTCAACTTCAACGATTGTAAAACATTTTTGAATATTACCATATATTTGATTAAAATCAACATTTTATACTAAAGCAAATTCATTTTTTTCGCCTTGTTCACAAATATTGACTTTTGCTTTTCGTTGTAGCAATTTCCAGTAGTGCGATTCTGTAACTAGTTAACGACAGAATTACCGACAATTTTCGATACCTGGAATTTTTTATTTGCTTATAATTTCGATAATTAACGAAATTTGTCGGTAAGTTGCAGACCAACATGAAGTTGTCGTTTACGCCTACCGATACCGCAAGTGTTGTCAACTTTTAGTTCAACTTTTCATTTATAATTTTGCGTTTTAATTTTACCGATTTTTGTCGGTAACGGCAAAAAAAGTTACAGAATCACACTACAGATGCATATAACTTTATTATTGTGGCATGCGTTTTACCATGGTACCAATAACAGGTACAAAATACAAAGTTTTAACATTTAAAGTGAAAAATCCTGATCAGCTCTAGAGTTTGAACGATCTAGTTCACTATATAGTTCAGTGAACATTAGTTGTTTGTATGAACGAACTGCGAATGAGTTATATTATATCTTTGTTTTCTGAAATAAAGTCCTCGACACATAAGAAGCATGGCATTCTTGCATAATTCATATCTGATAAAAGACTAAAGACCAAGTTCGACCTAATAAAAAGATTTCAGAATCACATTTGAATTAGATCGAACTTGGTCTTTAGTCATTTACCACATATGACTTAAGCAAGAATGCCATGCTTCTTAAAGCGCTCGGCACATACGATGCGTTGAGCGTCGCGGTATAACAACCACATGTAAAAAGTGTAAATGATGCCAAGTTTTTTGAAAAACAACAATATGACTGCCGCATTAAAGTTAAACTTAATTTAACTTTTTTGGGACAACGTGTGTCCCAACGTGTCACTAAACGGACCGTATGTGCCGAGGGCTTATGTGTCGAGGCCTTTACTCATACACAAACGAACTATGGTACTGAACTATGTAGTTCACTAAATTTGGCAAACATCGCCAATTTTTCCCATTAAAGTTGTTTTAATAAAATATTACAACAACGACTATGGGATTAAGCCTGACAATTTTGAAAAGCAAAAAGAAGTCGTCATCCCAAATAAAAAACGCCAATCCTCCAATTTTAACAACTCTAATCAGCTGTTTTTGCTGGCAGGCCTGTTAATTGGACCATGTGCTTCGCCTATTGCCAGTGTTCCCAAATTGTTGTCTGAGAAACATTTTATTCTAATTTTCTAGTCGACATAAAAACAGTTTTCACAATTAAAAAGCGGCACTCGAGTTAATAAAAATAAATGCTCAAAAATAATCCAACCATCCCTTGTAATCAAATTCCTGTATACATATGTAGCATTCCAATTTCAATATCAATTTCGTTTGGCTCTCAATTAAAAGTCACGTGTTTTTACGACAATATTGCTCGTCGTTGGGAAATTTATTTATGTTCATTCAATACTTTCGGGCCGATGTATTCTCGCAATAACTGGCTTCCATCATTGGTCGAAATGCATGCATACATACATATGTATGTACGACATACCAAAATATTTATGTATTTATAAATACATCGATAACATGTACAAAAAAGAATTGTTATACATGCGTATCATAAAGTGGTTCTACATATTCTGTATAATTTTATGGGTACAAAGGTCAAATAATTCGAATAAAAATAAAATAAAAGTATTGTTTGTAAATATGCAAACAAATGTATTTAATGGATTTAGAGATTGACACAGTTTAACCGGCTTTTACGTTTTTTGTGTGTCAAATACATGGCGGAATAAGAAGGTGTTAAATACAGTACACATTGTCAGTTTTGAATGACGATTTTTTGCAATTATCGATATCGGTCCAGCAACCACAAAATATTTTGTGGTTGCATGATGAATGACAAAAATGAACGGCCACACTGGCAAGCAACAACAAAGCTGTCATTCAAAACTGACAATGTGTACCCAGCTTTAGTTACATCGATAACAATAATCGGGCCATTTACCACACGAAACGTCAACATTTGTTCGCCTTATCCACCCAAAGCAGTTTACCCCTTAACCCATTATGTGCTTTTGTTGACTAAATGTGACATTTATTATTTTTGGTCAACCCACTTTAATGTACATACCACATATTTTTTTGCACACTTTTAGCATCATCCACAACTACAGTTTACAAAAGCATTTTTTTTGTATGCATTTTTTTTTGTTAGTCGACTCAATTGTCTATTCAATGACAGTTGAGTATTTTAGATAAAAAATGTCTAAATGTCATAAAATGTGTGTAAAATGTCATTAGTTTTGCTTTAAAAAACTTGTGAGGCTAATCAGTTTCCATCAATAAATTTTAATTTGATGCGTGGCCATATGCCTTAGGTACATGTAAGGCATCAACATAATAGTACGTTTATATATAACCTGTAGTGGGATTCTGTAACGCATTTTTGAGGTTATCGATAGTTGTCGGTAAAATTAAAATGCTTATAATTTCGATAATTAACGAAAATTTTCGGTAAGTTAACGATGAATAAAAAGTAGTCGCTAGCCTCTACCGACACAAACAGTGATGCCAATTATTCTTTATGTTTTTAGTCATAATTTTGCGATTTAATTTTACCGATTTTTGTCGGTAACAGCAAAAATGAGTTACAGAATCCCACTACGGATTTAACAAACCCACTGAGTTTCAAATGTCAATTCCTATTTATATACGTCAAATAAATCCTCATTAAGAAGGTTAACCCTGCAAAAGGCTATAATATAAACATGGCCTAAGTTAAGGGCTTTAACTTAAAATATACTTCATGGAAAATGTAAACTTGGCATCATTACCAAGGTTTCCTGTACAAGGTCCTCCGACAAATTACATTTATTACATTAAATGCCAAAATATACCTACTTGTTTACATTTTGCACTGTGCTCCAATCACAATAGTGCATTTTAACAATTACAATCATGAACATCTGTTATTACTTGGCCGACAAGGTCCATAAAAAAGGTCACGTAAGGAGTACAACAACATCACTATTGTCTTCATTTATCTACAAATAAATCAAATAGAACAATATCATGAAAATTATTGCTGATGTAAATGTAGACTAGAATTTGGCAGCATTTTTTTGTATGGGAGAATTTTCTCCAGTTCCTTTAATGGTTTTGATAGGAAATATTTTTACGACCCTGCTTCTCGGAACATCCCATCCGTACTCAATAAATGGGTGAATAGCTTAACACAATAGCTCTGTTCTTTTACGTGCAAGAATCTTCAAGATTTATCGCTTTTTACTTGAAAAGCGTTCCTTTACTTCAGACACCACACAATTCATATGGGAGCAGTTTATAACTTTTACTACTTTTGCCGGTTTTAGCATTTTCAAAAGTAAAGGAACAGACCAAATGCCTCAGCTCATGTTTCAATATAGTGCTTGGTTTACATTTACGAAATCCACTCTCAATTCCTTTGCGTATACGTCAACTGAAAACTCATCTGAAATCCATTGGATTTCATTTGACATATACGCAAAGGAATTGACAGTTAAAATCGAGTGGATTTTGTAAATTTAAACCAAGCATAACCTATTGTTTACGTTACATTTTCTTGTGGCCTTATTGAGAACTAATTTCACGTAAATGCAATGGAAATCTAGTGGATTTATTAAATCTGGTTATTGTAAACGTATATAAATCTTAATTTGGTTGTTAAAAAACTGTTATTGTGATTTACATTCAATTACCTTCAAATTTCAATAATGGTTTTTGACAACAAAATTGATAGTTATTTTTTTGTGGGCTCATTGAGAACTAATTTCACGTAAATGCAATGGAACTCCAGTGGATTTATTAAATCTGGTTATTTGTAAACGTTTTATAAGTCTTAATTTGTGATGCACATTCCATTACGTTCAAATCTCAATAATGTAGGCTGACTTCCGTATCGTCAGATGATTGGCACATGACTGCAAATGTCTGGAGTATTGTGTTTCATAACGCCGTGCGCAAATGCGAAGCTATTTATTTCAAAACGTCACAATTGTGCATTTTTAACGCCTGTAAAAAGCAAACATGTATCATTTTTATATCTAACGCATTTAGTTGCGTTTTCGAGGAACAATGCATGAGTGTGCAACTGAAATATTTTGACGAAGTTTAAAAATAAAAACTACATAGCATCTGACAATACGGGAGTCAAAAGTATTTTGACAACAAGATTAATAGCCAATTGGGCTTCTTGCATTGGGGTCATGTCTTAACCGAATAATATTTTCTTGGTTAACGTTGGGCCTTTACGAATCATATTCTAATAGCATTTACCCCCTTTACACTCCTTTACAATAGAATTCTTACTCTTTTTGGCAATTACATAATAACCATTATTATGTAGCAATTTATGTACCAAACATAGTATTTATTCAGTAGTTACTTTATCAATAAACAAAATTCCACTAAAGCAAACAAAAATGTACTCATTTACCCTCTGCCTTCGTAATGACCTATCCTCACATCTGTCTTTTTTCTCATCCTATGGCCATTGCCACCACAATTTACCTCGGTCGTCGGACGGCTGTCTTCAATACACAAAAAAAAAAACACTTTTTCAATTATTCTTCCTCTCTCTCTTTTGGTTTTCTCTCTATTGGTACAACCAACCCAAACCTATTATCCTCACTTGATTATATTGCCTGATTTTGTTATTTATAATTTGATTGTACAAACAAAATAAAATAGCCAGAATTTACTTTTCTCTTGACCACATTTGCCAGAGTTAGTGGTGTTAATAGTTGAGCCAAATAAAAAGAAAAAAAAAAGAACAACAATCAATATAAACTTTTTACAGTAACAAAACATACTTGTGTTTTTTTATTGCACATAAACAAATAGTAGAAAAGAAATATTTTTTGTTTGGTAGGGGTATTTGTATGTTGTACGAGTTGCGGAAGCAAAAACTTGAGCATTAAATAAATACTTGAAAGGAAATATAAATTAATTACATTTTTTGTAAATACTTATTTAAAATCTGTTTTTTTTTAAAGATTCGAAGAGGAACCAATGAAAAAAACTTGAGAAACCTCAAAAAATTACTAATGACAACTTTTTATAGAAAAAAATTCAAAGTCTAAATGAAGCTTGACTTTCTAACAGTGTTGCCAAGTTGAATTAAACGCATTTTTCATTTAACGTGTTTTATAAAACATTCATCATTTAAGTTGTCAATTCCATACAATATCTGTCAAATAAATGACGTAAACTCCCAAAACACCTGTTTAAGTGCAAGTGAAGAATGCGTTTTAATCGGCTTTTACATCTAACATGTTTTATAAAGCATGCGTCCTTTAAGTTGTCAATTCCATAGAGTATCTATCAAATAAATAACGTAAATTCCCAAAACTCCTGGTTTAAATATAAGTGTAAAATGCGCTTTACACGTAACGTAAATTTTTGTTTACTTTTCATACGATCAATTCACAAAAACAATGAATGTGACAAATTGTGTAAAATCGGCTGGCCTTACTGTTTCACCTTATGTATTGATCATGGTTGTAACCATGGCGGAATAAGAAGGTGTTACATAAATAACAATAATTGTGCCATTAACCATGCCAAGTGTCAAATTGGTTCACAATTGGCCTGCTCGATAACTCAAAAATTTGTACAATAACAAACTTAATCAATAAAAGAGAACCGAGAGAACTTGCGAGTACTTGAAAGTACTTTTTACTTGTACGATAACAAACTTAATCAATAAAAGAGAACCGAGAGAACTTGCAAGTACTTGAAAGTACTTTTTACTTGCGAAGTTATCGAACAGACCTAATAACGCATTACTGTGAATTGCTTGTTTACCTTTTGTATCAGATTTTATTTACAAAGATGAATTTTGACAACTAGTGTGACAATCAGCTGTTTTTGCCGTTGTTCCTTTATTATTGTGCCATGGTTGCACTAGAGCTGGCAAACTATCGATATTCCCAACATTAGATATTTTCGATATTTCATTTCAAATTATCGATAGTAATCGATAATATCGTTAACTTATCATTACCATTAATTTGGAAATAAAAATGGTGGAAAGTTCTATGCTTTGGAGGACATTTTGCACAAGTAAATCACAGAAATACAAAGGAGAAACAACAATTGCTTTTATTCAATAAAAAGACACAAATATATCATTTACATTACCGAAAAGTTTGTACGTTTGACATCCACATAACCGAAAAGCCGCGTAAATTCGATTCATTTCAATAGATTTTAAGTTACTGTTTTTAATCCGATAATATCGATAGACAAAACTATCTCTCGATATAGATGGTCTGTTCCAGAACTCCAAGAATCTACTAATTTTTTACTATTTTTTTTTCAATAACAAAGAAAAAATTGTTGTTGTAGTAAAAATTAGTAGCTTCATGCAGGTTCTGGAACAGATATAGAATTTTAAAAAATTAATCGATACTGGCGATAGTGTCATCGATTTTTTGCCAGCTTTACGTACAGTACACATTGTCAGTTTTGAATGACGTTTTTTTGCAATTATCGATAACTGTCCAACCGTCCAGCAACCACAATATATTTTGTGGTTGCATGATGAATGACAAAAATTAACGGCCACACTAGCAAGCAACAACAAAGCTGTCATTCAAAACTGACAATGTGTACCCAGCTTTATGCTAAGTTTACATTTATGAAATCCACTCGATTTCAACTGTCAATTCCATAGCTCAAACGTCAAATGAAATCTCATCTGGATTTCATTTGACGTTTAACCTATGGAATTGACAGTTGATTAGATTGCACATAATAAAACTTATAACGTATTTACATCAACCCGGTTCTAATAAAACTCATCAATAAGATTGTCAATTCAATTCCAATGATATTTTCTATCGAAAATACATGTTTTATATGCCTGTGTAAATCTGTCTCTGTCACACGAAAGATCTCATTCAGAATAGTAAATCGTTGACATTTTATAGAGTATTTACTGTTGTTCTCTGTCTGTCATCATCTGTGCCAATAGATTCGAAAACCAGTTAAATCATGCTTTCATTAACATTATTTTTTTTATTATTAGCACCTGGTGCCCCAGACCAGAGCACTTGTCATACAACGGAACTAGGTAACCTACACCTACTCACTCACACACTTTGTTGAACCAGATGGAACCGGGGGAACATTTGTTACTCATTTTGGTAGTTGTTGTATTCAATCATATAAATACATACATATATAAAGAGAAAACAAAAGAATAACATAGACTAAAAGACAGGGCAACGGACATAGACATAGGAAATAAAAAAGAAAATATGCAACTTTTTTCCATTAATCTATTTTTGAATGCTTAACAACAACAGAAACGGCAGCAACTACAACAGCAACAAAGAGAAAATAATGTAGAACATTTCTGTTTAGTTTATTTGTGCTGTGCTCTTCTTCCACTTTTTCTACTTATTCAGTGGCGTTATCTGCAGTTTGGCCTGGTTGGCGAACTGAGTGACTGGTCTTTGTTCAATTGTTCCATATATCCTCAGTTCAGTTCGTCTATAATGTATTTTGTTGTTGGCTTTGTTTTTTTTTTTTTGCTTCTCTTATCAATTTCATCGCGCTCTGTATTTTAAGGGGAGTACACACTATCATTCAAAACTGACAGTCAACGTACTTTTAGGACAATTTTCGGGCAAATAACAACTTTTATTTAACTAAAAACATTTGAAATACAATATATACGGTGTTATTTAGAGATTACAAAAGAAATTTTTCAGATAGGCTTTCATATTCACGAAATAGACCTCGATGACTGTCAGTTTTGCTTGTCAATGTGTACTATACTTTATATTCCACTGCTTGCAGCACTCTACTGAACAATAACAAAATCGAATGAAGAAGAGTAACAATGAATAAAATAAAAAAAGACAAATGAACACAAACGAGACAAAAAAAAAAAAAAGCTCGACACATGACAAAAAATAATAATAATAATAATAAAAAATGAAACAATGCAGTTCAAGGAGATTTTAGTGGTAGAACAAAATCGTTTATATTCCAAATGCATATTTATGCAGTTTCATATATTGAAATTATAATATTTTATGATGCAATTAATAAGGTGAAACAGAAACTTACTTTGATTGAAAATATTTCAATCTGTCATAAGTTTTGTTTACGTTTACATACGAATAATTCACAATAACAATGAATTTGGCAGATTGTGTGAAATCAGCTGGCCTTATCGCTTCACCTTATGTATAGCACATGGCACAATAATACAGGTACTACGGGAAAAACAGCTGATTATCACACTAGTTGTCAAAATGCATTATTGTGAATAAAATCACATACAAAAGGTAAACAAGCAATTCACAGCAATGCGTTATTGTGAACAATTTGACGTTTGGTGTGATTTGATGTAACACTTTCTTATTCCACCATGGTATTGCACCATGCATGCATACCGTGGTACAATTACAAAGGTAGATGCATCGGCGAATTGCTATAACAAAGCAACTTTTTTTGTAATGTAGACTGTCAAAATTTTAGCCAAATGGTCTCTTTTTATCGTTCGTGTTTGTTTATAAAGTGTAGACATGCTATTTCTTATGGGTACTTTACACGGTATGTTTTTTGCATATGAGTTGTCACTTTGCATATACATTTTGTATGGGAGAAGTGATTTTGATTTTTCATTGCGAATTCCTAGTTTTTTGACGTTTTAGATTCGATCAGCTGGGCTGAGTCATCTACCTTTGTAATTGTACCATGATGCATACACAAGTGGCCCATTAACAGCTGATTAAGGAAACAGCTCCCAGCAAAATAAATTGGAAGTAGTGCAATGTAGACTGCTTCTATCACGGCATGTTTTGATGCCGTTCAAACGGAGTCGTGAAAAAGGCACTCCAATCCTCACATTTTAACCGCATTTGGATGCAATCTAAAGAATCACATCCACTTGTCACATTTTAACAACATCCGGATGCAGTTCAACGGAGTCGTGAAAAAGGCACTCCAATTCCTCACAATTTAACAGCATCCGGATGCAGTCCAAACGGAGTCGTGAAAAAGGCACTCCGTTCGCTACATTTTATTAGCAGTTGTTAGAGATCCCTATATGTACATAAATCAGATTGTACATCTCTACAGGCAGCGGCTTTCATTTTCCAAAAAGAGATAAGCGTGTTAACATGTCCAAACATTTGTTAATACAAACTAAATAATAATTAATATTTAAATAATATTTAATTTGTGAAGGTTTTTCCGGCAACTCACCAGAAGAAAATTTCCGAATGGAGTGCTGTTGGAGTACGTGTCGAAATCTTAACTGGTGATGGGAAGACAACCCATTTAGCAAATGAAGCAAAAACAGTTCAGCTTGGAACAAATGCAAGCGGAGGAAACACGCATGTTTGCGATTGAATTCAATGGAGAATTTTCATAATTTGTGTTAATGTAATAAAGTTGTTAATATTTTTGTTTTGCACAAATAATAAATGCATTTTATTTGTTCTGGCATATTTTGTAATGGCTTGCACAATTTCCGCAGAATGCCTGTACCAAACACGTGCTTTGGACTGCCTCCTATTCTACCCCAAAGGGTTAGTTAAAATGCAATGCCAAAGGGTCAGTTAAAATGCAGTGCCAGAGGGTCAGTTAAAATGCAGTGCAAAAGGGTTAGTTAAAATGCAATGCCAAAGGGTCAGTTAAAATGCCGTGCCAAAGGGTTAGTTAAAATGCAGTGCTTTGGAGTGCATCTTTCAGTAGTCACGCTCTTGTAAAAATCATCAGTGAAAATGCATAATTTGATGCACATCCAGATCACTTGTACATATCATTTAACTGCATCTTTGGAGGCAAACATTTTGCTGGGCTGTTTAAAAACATGTATCTTTTTCGACAAACAGCTGTAGTGGAATTTTGTAACTCGGTAAAATTAAAATGCTTATAATTTCGGTAATTAACGAAATTTGTCGGTATGTTAACAACAAAGATAAAGCCGTCGCTAAGTTCTACCGATAGCAACAATGTTGTCAACTTTTATTGATACTTTTCATGAAAGCTTCATAAAGAAACTTGGCTTCACTTACACTTTTTTTATGTGGTTGTTGTTTTTAATGTTTGACGCGACGACAGCACATTTTACTTACCTATAGTTTACACAAGACAGTTTGTTTAGAAAATTATCCCAACACATTTAAATTCATTTTACATTTAGCATGTTTTACAAAACATGCATCATTTAAGTTGTCAAATCCATACAATATCTGTCAAATAAATGACGTAAACTCCCAAAACGCACGTTTTAAGTGCAAGTGTAAAATGCGTTTAATACGTATATTTTAGTCATTCAGTAATTTTACAAAACTTTTTCAATTGATAAGATTTCTCATACAATTGTAATTTACTTTACAGTTAATACAGGACATCGATTGACTTGTATTTATATATTTAAATCGACATCAGTGTTTTCATGTCAAACTAGTTTCCCAACATTTTGTAATATAATCATATCCTTCAGTCATATAAAGCAGCATTTAACAAAACATGGACCATTAAGGTTTACAATTTCCATAGAATATCTATCAAATAAGCAACATATTTGCCACAAATTCTTGCTTTAGGTGCAAGATTAAAGTGAGATTTAATGCTCCATTTCCTTATGCGTGTAACTAGAAATTTCTTTGAGGCAACTGAGTAAGTTTTTGCAACAATATTTTGTTTTGTAAACCAGTGTTATTTAGGAAAGAACAATTACAAACACACAAAAACAAATCGATGTGATGTAAACAATAATATACAGATTTCTAATGTAAACACGCACATTGTATAATTGATGATGATCTTGATATTTATGTACCACCTTGAGGGAACATTAATCAAGCTACTTATGTATTTGTGTTTTTAAAATTCGAAATTGTTCTATTTTAATTTGAAGAACATTTTTCGATGGAAGTGGACAACTGTTTAATGTTTACATTCTTTGTCATGATAATAGTTCGTTTTCATATAACCGGATTTACTAAACCCACTGTGTTCAAACATGGTGGAATAAGAAGTTGGTACGTCAGTTGCTTAAGTCGTCAAACGTTGCGGTGAAATGCTTGTTTAAGTTTTGTGATTTTATTCACAATAATGCATTTTGACAACTAGAATGATAATCAGCTGTCTTTGGTGTAGTACCCGTATTATTGTGGCATGTTTTAAATACCAGTTACGTTTACATGACTACGTATATTAATAATAATTTAATTTTATTAATTTGATCGAATACATCAAAATGAACAGTTTCTTAAGCTGTTGTGAGCTGGGTGTTTCAGTTTCATTATGGCCAGTCCAACCCATAAATACCACAAATGTTATATTGAATTTGGGAAAGCATAAAATGGTTAATAATTATTAATATATATTTGCATTAGCTTTACATATGTACGTTCTTTAATTGACTACCACTCCTGGTTTTTAGAATTGATAATTTCTTTAGAAGACATACATTAGCAGTTTTCTGCTACCACCATATCCACCAGCACCCGACAATACGATTTGTTTTCTTTTTATTCCCATTAATCAACTGTCTTCAACAACAATCACGCACATAACAAACTTGGTGGGAACTAAATTAGAAGCACATGTGCTTCGGCTACACTTTGCCTTCAATTTCTTACCTTGGCCGTTTAGGTAATATACCAAAACAAACAAGTGAATTGGTTTGTTGGTGGTGATTGGTCATCCATCCAATCAACCGAGCCAACCAACTATCGCCAAAAAACCATATGAAATATATACATTTATACATTATACTAATGTACAATATATTTGAACATTTGCATTAATTTAAATGTGTATTTCTGTATGAACTTATATGTGAGTAGTGTATATGTCATAAATATGAAAAAAAAAAAAACAAAACATGCATACAAATTGTTCAACTTGAAATTTTTTCAGCCAACCCGGCTAATTGTTGAGAGTAATTTCAATATTTTTTTGCTCTATTTCTTTCTATTACGGATTTAAAAGGATTATTTCAATATCATTGTATATAAATAAAAAATTTAAAATCAGGCACATGGTACAATAAATAGCTAGGTCAAGTGCCAGTTATAATTTATGTATTATTTATTTATTTAGAAACAACTTTACATTAATTCAAAGCCATCTGGCCAAAAAAAAAAAAAGATTGATAAAACTGGTACTGATTGAAATCAGAAAAGAAAATTTAAAGCTGAAAACACATCCAACGTTTGAGTAAAGTTTTGTATCATTTCTGGTAGAAGAATAAAGACAATATTGAAACTTGGCAGCACTTTGTCTTTATTCATCTGCCAGAAATGACACAAAACTTTACTCAAATGTTGGATGTGTTTTCAGCTTAAGCCGTCCGTTATGTGACGCGCAACGCGTTGAAAACAAGAACAACATGAAAAATGTGTAAGTGATGCCAAGTTTGTTCTTGAAGTTTTCACCATATTGGTTGTCAAAATGCATTATGAAATCACATACGAAATTAAATCACAAGAAAACGAAATGTAAACATATTTTTACGTTTGCTCTGAATTTAAGTGATTAATGGAACACCTTAAAGGCCGCTGCACATACGGCGCGTTGAGCGTCGCGGTACAACAACCGCATGAAAAATGTGTAAGTGATGCCAAGTTTTTTGAAAAACAACAATGTGGCTGACGCATTAAAATTAAACATAATTTAACTTTCTTGGGACAACGGGTGTCCCGACGTGTCACTAAACGGACCGTATGTGCCGAGGGCATAAAGGCCGCTGCACATACGGCGCGTTGAGCGCTGCGTTACAACAACCATATGAAAACTTCAAAAACAAACGTGGCATCACTTACACATTTTTCATGTGGTTGTTGTTCTCAACTCTCAACGCGTCACACAACGGACCGTATGTGCCGCAGCCTTTATTCCGCCATGTATTGGATAATTGGAAAACACTTAAATTTATAAAGTGTCCTTTGCCGTAGGATTTTGGTCATGAGTAGTATTAACAATAACGTGTTTACACGTGGTGAAATGCAAAATACAAACGGCGCCATCTATTTGTTAGATTGTAATTCCTCTTGCCTCATCATTTATTATAAATGTAGCGTTTCATTTCATGAAAAAACGTCATAAAGACAAAATAAACGTCATAGAATTTAATGAGTCAAATACAAATTATTAATTAAATGTTTGTAAATGTTCATATAAATATATATACATATGACTTAATGGCGTCTAAATAATTCTTCATTATAAATTGCATTCTAAAGTGGTTGAGTCATATGGATAGGGCGCACGTATGTTTATGTATGTATGTGTAACATGTAGCAAACCATTTTATAATAAAATTTTTAGTGAATCATTTAACAATTCGTTACTTGTTTTGTCGAATGTAAAGCCCACACAACGTAAGAAAAGTATAAATCTCGTAAAGTGAGTAAAAAACAATTTTGAAGAAAATAAAAACATGACTATTGAGAGGAACATCTAATTCTGTCTTAAGCAAATAGAGTCCGTAAATTCGAAGACAGAATAAACGCCTTATTTTGGATATGGCGTTTCGTATTGTTGTTGCTTTTCAACTATCCACTTAATATTTAAGAGTTCATTGATTCAAACTGAAAACACAATAAACGTTGATTAAAGTTTCACGTAATTTCTGGTATGATCATAGACTAATGAATATATAGACGACGGAATGCTCTCACCGAGTATGTTCGAATTGAGTGTGGTAACTAAGAAACTCAATATAAAATGAAAAAAAATACAAGTTAATAAATATTTTGTTCTGGCAAAAGACTACGTGGGGTTAGCTTTTGATGGGAACTATATTCTCAGATAAAAATATCCAAGAAAATATTGTCATTTTCCACAAAAATCGTCTTCGAACTTTTTTGAGTTTTCGGGTTTGAGTGTCTTGACCGCGGAAAAATTGAGTAATCCTTCGTCTATGGTAAGATAATAAAAGATACAAGTTCAAAATTGGCTGGACAGTTGTTTACTCATTTATTGGAAATGTTTATTGTCTTTGCAGAGTTTATAAAATGCATTTTTTTTCTTTTCATAATCCTACATTACAACACAATGAACATTTCTTAATAATATCTTTCTTTTGTTGTGATTTTGATAAAAATTTTCCATTGTATGGAGTAGAAAAACTGATACACATACATTGCAATTACGATATTTTCCTTTGTTCGTTTCTGTTTTGCTTGATCAGCTTTATATGTTGTATATACAATGATGATAATAAATAAGCTAGCTTTGTGCAAAACAACGAGATATACAATTTAGTTAATTGGGGATATAATCAAGAACCTTTAATTAAAGTAGACATCGGTAGCAAAACAAAGCGTTTTTAAAATATTTTTAATACAAATCTTTTCAAATCTTAAATTTTGTTAAGAATTCACTCTAGGTTAAAATGCCTCCAATTAAGGTGTTTATTATCATGATAAACTGGTCTATGTTGCTCTAATTGGCATAAAAGGTATTAAAATGTAGACGAAATAAATCACAATAGACGTATTATCGTTATTATGAATGCTAATGTAAATGTTGTTTGCAAATAAAACGCATCCATGCTACAAGGTGTTATGCTTGGTTTACATTTACGAAATCCACTCGATTTCAACTGTCAATTCCATTGCTAAAAGTTAAATGAAATCCAATAGATTTCAGATGAGAATTCATTTGACGTTTAAGCAATGGAATTTACAGTTGAAATCGATTGGATTTCGTTAATGTAAACCAAGCATTACACTAGTTGCAAAGACATAAATACAACAAGATAAGACATTTTGTTTGCTATCATTCTTCAGTGAATGGCTTTTGAATTTAACATAATGTTATATCACGATATGGTGATATAACATTTTTTTCTTTTATACATGTTTACGTATTTAACCGAATTTACCGATCCAATTGACATAGAATTATTCTTGAATAGCTCCTTGAATTCATAAATTTCGTTTCTGATACCATTACATGAAATGTTCCTCCTTGGTTGCGATTTTGAATTAACTGCAACCTGTTAAGGGTAATGTTTCTATACAAAGTTTCGAAAACATTTTTTTGTTGCATGCATTTTGTCTAGTCTTAGTTGTATTTATGTCTTTGCTAGTTGTTAACAATCGAAATAAATAAATTTGTTTTATTTTCGTTTACTATTTCTACTGTGAGTTCAATCACAATAATTAGTTATGACTGTTATAGTAAGTTTACATTTACGTCGATTTCAACCGTCAATTCCTTTGTGTATTCGTCAAATGAAATCTCATCTGAAATCCATTGGATTTCATTAGACGTTTAAAAAATGGAATTGACAGTTTAAATCGAGTGGATTTCGTAAATGTAAACCTAACATTAGCTGCATTTACACCGAACGTGTTACATTAACCCTGGCCATTTGGTTTGTTTGGTTCAATTGTAAATTTAGTAGAAAAAAATGACGCATTTGACTCGAAACGTACCCAAATTTATTGTAATTGCGATTTCATTGTACGAAAATTTCCATTTTATTTTCTCTTTAATGAAAGTCGACTATTACGAAAACGCCTTTTCAGCAGTGGCAACGTGACTCAGCGATTTTTATCAGGGTTTAAAATGCTAACGCCATATTAGCAAAAGCACCGAAAATGTGCAGCTTTGCCTGTTCTATTTCTTTGAAATATGTTTAGCAACAATGAACAACGGCAACATGTAGCAACAACTTTCACAAAAACATTTGGTGTGTCTTTTTAGTTACTAATGTTGCTGAAACATTTTTTTTTCAGCAATTTTTCCTTTATACAACTGTCAAAATCTGCAACATTAGCTGTGGTTACCATTTTTGCCATTTGTTACCATTTTTAACCTGCAAAGCGTTCCTTAACCCCAAAAAGTGTAAAACTGGCAGCAATTTTTAAGATAGGAGAGAGAGCACATATGCCTTTTTTACCACAAACTACCAGACAAATTTCTGCAGGTAAAAAAATGGCAGAACTGATTTTTCGACTTTTGTTTGACGATGAAGAAAAAATGGATGAAAAACAGAAGAAAAAGTCGAACGCTGACTAAACTAAAAACTGCGAAATAAAAGACGAAAATTGATTTTTTATGTTTCTTTTTGACACTGCTACCAGATCTACCATTTTTCCGTTCCTTTATTTTTTTGGTAAAAATGTTCATGAGAGAGCAATTTTGGCACTTTTCTCTTTTACCACTCTAACCATTAAAAAAGTAAAGGAACAAAGCTATTAGTAATAATTATTAATAATCACGTAAAAAGACACAGCTATTGCTAGCGATGCTGATGCTATTTGACATTGTTGCTATAATAAAACAGCATCAAACACGCATACTTATATTTTGCAGCACACATGATCAACACATAACAGAAAAGAGAATAAGCAACATATGACCTGTAAAAGTCGTAAACGATTTTGTATACGGGAACGCAAAATGTGTAAAAGTGGTAAAAATTGTAAAAACTTTTTAGTTCTGGAACAGAGCTATAGTTTCAACGGCTTAGCCAGGTTTTCAGCAAACAATTGTTTTTGATATCAGGGTTACAAGTGTAATGCATTAAAATCACGATATAATTAATTCCATTTTTTCGTTCAAAGGACATTTTGGTGAATGCGTTTAATATTTGTTTTTGTTATTTTAAATAATTATTATAACAATTATAATAGGTATTTTGTATGTTCTACCATATGATGGAGGCATTTGACATTAAATGACACCCATTTTTATTACTGCATTGGCAACACTACTCGCAAAAACACCCCTCGATTGTGGATTTGCTTCGACGATTTGTCAGCCGTGTGCTAAATATGTAGCGTTGTTGTCGATTATGCCTAACGAAAAATAGCTTAGGCGTAAAAAATCAAATAAGCAAAAATTTACAAAAATAAATATGCGTTCGGTTGCTTATTTAGCCGTGTGTGTTAATGCTGTGTAGCATTTGAAGTGTACAGCTAATGCTAATGGTTTTAGATGCAGGCTTTTAAACCCTGATTTTTATATGTGAACATTTGTGCTCAAATCGTCTAATTTGGGCGATTTTCAATAAAAATTTCGAATGGCCTGTTGAAAACTTGTATTTAGTTGCAATTTTCGAGACATTGTTGAAAAACATTGATAGCTGTCTGCCTGATGATTTAGCTGGCTCGACTTTAATGGTACACATTGTCATATATCACATATAAATGTATACTACATACCATTACTGTACGTTAAATATAAATATTTATCTTTTAAATACCATATAATAATTTCCTTTTTGTATAAACAAATAATGCAATCGGGATTTTCTGTTGTTATGCATATACATATGTATGTATGCATGTATAACAATATGTATGTAAATATGTACGGCTAAACGAATAATGAGTTAACAAATGCAAAAACAAAAATTGTAGGAGTAAATGTCACGAGGTTTATTAACTAAACAGAAGATGCATACACAATCAACATCCAGTCATTTGGTCTACTTATACATACATACATATAAACTACATTGTATATATACACATACATATGTATTTATATTTGACCATATTTAAATACTTGTTTAGAATTGATAATATGAAAATATTTGTTTTAAAATTTTTCTCCTTTTTCATTCATACCATCATAATATGTTTATTTTGCTTTAGAGATTTTTTTCTTCACAAATCCCTGGTATTTGCTTTTATTTATAAATCAAAATATGTGTTTAAGATTAGCAACAACACAAGAAATGTGAATACAAAACACTTTTGGGATGTTTAGTTTTAGGGGTCGATTATGGATAGCAACCCAACTCCAGTTGCGTTGCCTACAGCAAATTTTGTAATATAATTTTGAAGCAATCCATATTTCAATAATTACACTTTCATGCCCTCTACATTTCAATAGTAACAATTTTCATAGTTTTGTACCTTTGTCATTGTGAGTTTGTAAATATGCCAATTTCCCATTGTGATTGATTCATTGTATTTTAAAGTTAACAGACAGAATGCAACCATGTAAATATTTTAATCTACTACTCATGTAAACCAACTCATTATTGTTATTTACTACTAAATTACATAACTATGTACTAGTAACTACTACGTACTTCTCATACTCAGTACCTAAATAGAAGAAATTTTAATAAATTCGCTCAGTTTGTGATCTACATTCTAACGCGTTACATAACCAGGGGTGCCAAGTTGGTGGTTTTCCCGCTACTTGTGGCGATTTTTGACGTACAAAAACCACTGTTTTAGCAGGAACGTCAACTGTTTTAAGGTAAAAATCGCTACAGACATATGGTGCGTATGTGGCTGTAGCGATTTTTGCCTCGGAACAGTTGGCATCCCTGTACATAACAATCAGATAAGATCACAAGGGGTGATCTCCATTCTAACATGTTATGTAACTATCAGATAAGATCACAATGAGACAATGTGCTCCTCCAGCAGTCAACATCAATCCTCACTTGTGTTTTCCTGAACAATCGACACCAGATTGTTATAATTTTCTATTTCGGCATTTAAATTTCTACTTTTTCACAATTAAATTAATAGCTGAAGGTACAAAACACTAATATTGATTGAATTTGACAAACTTTTCCGTCTTATTACTCATTTTAATTGCATGATTTTCTCTTCTGGCAACGCAACTACAGTTGAGTTGCTATCCATAATCGACCCCTTAATTTTACAATTGCACCTAATACAGGAGTTACTGGCTAACACGTCACTGATTTGACAGATAATATATCGGATTTTGCTAAAACCCATATGATGTGTAAAGGCTCTATAAAACTTGTAGATTACTTTTTAATAGACCATTTACATATAACCGGATTTAATAAACGCACTGGGTTTCAAATGTCAATTCCATTGTGTATACGTTAAAGAAATTCTAATATAGTACGTTTGACTGGATGTATTTAATTCCAATGGACTTAAAATGTCTTAGTTAGACATGACATAAGAAAGTATTTGTATTAATCGGGATTTAATCATTGAGATATAAATTATCAATTCCATTACATAAACCTCAAATAAATGTAGCTTTGTTCCAGAACTATTTCTTTTTTACAATTCTTACCACTTTTACACATTTTACCCGAAAACCGTTCCCGTACACAAAAAGGATGTAAAATGTTCACGCCTCTTTAAAAAGAAATGGCACTGAATGACGCTCTCTTTAAAAACTTTTTACATGACAAATTTGAGCTTGTAAAAATAATAGCATGATTGCCGCCTTCTGCCTCGTAGGCCGGCTTTGACATTTCTGTCAGTTTTTTTTTACTTTTTTTTCAATTTTCCGTTTCCGTACATTTTGAATAAAGTTGTATGTGTATCACATTTTTCACAGTTCGCTCGTTTGCTATTTTTACCTTTAAAAAAGTACGGGAACACACCTTGCGTTTTTTTCTTAATAGTGCCTTTAAATTTTATTCGATTTGGTAAATCCAGTAGATTTAAATTGTCATTACATATGTATATGTACGTCAAATAATCCTCATAAAACTGATTGACCCGTCAAAAAGCTCTAATTGAAACATGCTATAAGTTACCTAGATTTCTTCTATACCTATAAAATACAAATATATTGACTCAAAATGTTCATCACTGTGTAAAAATCTGTTTTAACTTTTCCATCCATGACAAATGAGAGCGAAATTCTGTTGATTGTACATTTTTAATGTGTATTTGTTGATGCTGTAAAAGCATTTTTTTTTTCTAATTAAATAAATATTATGTTTTTGGATTACATGTTGATAAATTAGTATCCCAATATGACATATAGGCAAAAAACAAATACATTAACTAAATGACAAGTTTACATTTTGCTTTACAAAGGTACTATATTTGTATGTTATTGTGTTTTTTCTAATGTCAAGATTTCTTCATGTCACACATCATGTAAATTAAAATAATTTGTTTGTTGGTAATCAAAATTTTGCTGATGACGACATAATAAAAAAATACAAACATATACAACTATATATTACAAGAAGCCCAACAACAAATAAACACTCATATTAAATAAAACTATTTCTATGTTATTGTTGTTTCAGCTGCTGTTGTTGTTGACTTGTGTATTTTTTTTAATAATTTGATGACGCTACTATATAGTATTGCTTTGGGTGTTCTATTTCATTGTCAGTGTCATACATAGTACGAGTCATTTGTAGATGTCTATTTTTAGATATAATTATAAAGAATTTTTGCAATACGTTTTAGAAGGTTGACATTCTTTGGGAAACATTTTTTTTGTAAATGTGGATAAAAAGGTATTGGCAAAAACGTTTTTGATTCATTTTGTCTGTGTCCCATTTTTGTCCCATTTTAATAATTTCAAATATCTGTAAAATTTTGACCAATATTTGACATAATTTCGTAATCATTGGTAACCATTAGTTTTAGTAACAAATTTTTATAGTTACCGACAAAACTCGGTAAAACTGAAAGCTTACAATTTTGGTAAGTCACATGGCGAAATAAATTTCATGAAATTATGCGTTTTTAGATCGAGTTCCATACTACAGTAATTTTATTAAATTTCTTTAGTGGGAAACTCGATCTAAGGACCCCTATAAAATGAGAAAATTTTTAGTGCAAGTGTTAGCGTGTGGCATAAGACTATGTTAGGAATCACTGTAAAGTAGTCGTTATGTCTTGCTTAATACGCTTAATACAATTGTCCAGCCAACTTAAATTAAAACATTTTTTTATAATTTTGACCATTCATTTTACGCATTTTTGTCGGTCACCAAGAAATTCCACTACAAACGTCTTTTTATTACCTTTTATAGTTCGTTTACATTTACGTTATCCACTCGATTTCAACTCTCAATTCTATGCTTAAACGTCAAATGAAATCCAATGCATTTTAGATGAATTACCATTTGACGCATACGCAAAGGAATTGACAGTTGAAATCCACTCGATTTCGTAAATGTAAACGTACTATTAAATAGGCAATACCACAGTTAATACAGTTGGACACTAAGCCCACCTCATTGTTATGTTTGTTGCATGGTACAATTAGAAAGGTAGATGCCTCAGCCCAGCTGATCGAATCTAAAACGTCAAAAAACTAGGAATGTGGCATGAAAAATCAAAACAAAAAACCATATGATTCTGTAAGTAAGAGATAGCATGTCTACACTTTATAGACAAACACAAGCGATAAAAAGAGACAACAAGAGACTATTTGGCGAAAATTTTGACAGTTTACATTACAAAAAAAGTTGCTTTGTCGTAGCAAAGCAAAAACATTGTCAAAAACATTATTGTGATTTAAAATACAAGGAAACACAAATCACAATAATATAAAATCTATAATAGCTGTGTTCCTTTACTTACCTGAGGTTACCATGTTTACCATTTGTTACCATTTTTAACCTGCAAAGCTGGCAGCAATTTTTAAGAGAGTGAGAGAGGAGAGAGTGCACATATGCCTTTCTCTTCTACCACAGGCTACCAGACAAATTTCTGCAGGTAAAAAATGGTAGAACTGATTTTTCGACGTTTGTTTGACAATTATTTCACAATGAAGAAAAAATGAACGAAAAACAGAAGAAAAAGGCAAACGCTGACAAAACAAAATTAAAAACTGTGAAATAAAAGAAGGAAATTGATTTTTTATGTTTTTCGTTCCTTTACTTTTCTGGTAAAAATGTTCATGAGTGAGTAATTTTACAGTTTTCTCTTTTACTACTTCTACCATTAAAAAAGTAAAGGAACAAAGCTTATGTATGTTGTCAAAAGTTGTTAACAGAACTCTGAATGGCCGACCTTCTATAGGCCTTGGGCAGTACCTTTCTCTACATGCAACACATTAAGGGCGCCTTACACATTCGGCTCAAAAATATACCAGTAGTGTGATTCTCTAACTCATTTTTGAGTAACCGACAAATGTCGGTAACTATAAAACCCAAAATTATGAATGAAAAGTTCAAATAAAAGTTGACAACACAGTTGCTATCCGCAGAACTTTACGACTACTTTCTTTTGGTCTCCAACTTACCGAAAATTTTTGCGTTTTACAGCCAGTTTCTGTATGTCGAAAGAAGAATGTGTGCGAATGAAACACGCCCGAACTTTAGTTTTCGAAATAATTTTACCTTTGCTTTTGCTTCAAAACAAAAAACAAATTTGAAAGAGACAAGAGTTTGGACGTGTTTCTTTCTTTCGCACACATTCTTCTTTCGACATACAGAAACAGGCCGTTAAAGTTACCTATTTTGTCGGTAACTCAAAAAATGAGTTAGAGAATCACACTAAAGAGACATGTGAAAGGCAATAGTAACCTTTCAAACATTTATCTTCTCTTTTTCCGTCACCTTTTCTAACGGCAATACTAAATAAAAGATATTTTTAGATTTATGACATCTCTCCAGACAACCAAAACGCTTTAAAATAATAACATGTGACATAATATCATAGTCACTGGTATTCAGACTCTTTTAGCACATTTTCAGTTGGCATCACTTATTTTTCTACAAGCAACACATTAAGGGCGCCTTGGACTGTTTGACTCATTATGAATGTAAAAGAAAATAAAAATGTCCCAATCCTTTATCTCATCGTTTTCATAACATTTTCTAGGGGCTATACTTTAAGAAAAGATCGTGTTAGATTTTTTTTAACATCTATACAAAAATTTAAAACGCTTTAGACGCAATATTTTAGACATATTTCGCTATGAATTCCTAAATTCATAGCAATTTGTTGCGATAAAATAATTCTAGCCAACATTTAGCACCATTTGATAGGTCCCTGTGTCATTTTTTTATCATATTTCGCAATAACCTTCGTAATATATAACAACCCGAGTTGGTGATTACTGCAGTACAATATCACCGTTGTTGACATGTTGTTGACGTTTACTAAAGCAATCGCATTGTTATCTTATCAGAAAAAAAGCCTGTATTTGCTAAAGTAATCTAGACATTATAAAGATTATTTGTTTGTTATTTATGAATTGTTAATATATTTGTTTAAATGAAAAAAGAAACATCTTAACAACTTGCCAACAATGTACTTGTACTACTTTTCAGTTTTAACTGCATTATTATGAAATTTATTGCGTATATACATATGTCTCAAAATTGTTTTGTTCAAATAAACTTTAGTTGTTGTATAAAAATACATGGGCACTATTATTCCTCTTATCTTGCAAAAATAATTTATTGCCATTTTTTCCGTCAGAAAGTAGTTGAAGTTAAACTACAAGTCTTTCATAATACACAAAAATTGCTCTAATTGTAAAATCTAAAAACTAATGGGCTATCGCAATGAACGAACGATATGTTGAAAAATCTAATTTATTATGACACCAAAACACCAGGTTTGGGAAAATACGCACGGTGTTTGGCAAATATTCATTGGAATTGACTACATAAATAACACACTCGATGTAAATGTGCTATAAGATACTACAAATCAGCTAATACCAAGATCTATTTAACAGGTCACGTAGAGAGCATAACAACAACTCTATTTTGCTCGAAAATTCTTCAAGCTGTCAAAATATTCGTTTACGTTTTCATACAATTTATTCACAATAACAAATAATGTAACAGATTGAAACCAACCACCTGGCCGTTTTAAGCCACCACATAATTTCATTATGGTTCATACCATGGCGGAATATAATATAAATATAAAACACGTCTTAGACTATATACTTAAACGCATTTTACACATGCATTTAAAACAGGTGTTTTGGAAATTTACGTCACTTATTTAACAGTTCTTCTATGGAATTGACAACTTAAATGACACATGTTTTAAAAAACATGTTAAATGTAAAAGCCGCTTAATACGATGACAGCTTAAATCCACAGGATTTGCTAAATCCAGCATAGTCTCATGGCACAATAATAAAGGTAAAGTCATTAGAAAAATCTGATATGGCAGCGCTTCCACTTTTATAACTATTGTCAATTTTCAATTCAAATTAAAAAATATTCCATACATTTGTACGTACGACAAGAGGCAAAATTTTTATGATATTTAAAAAACTGATAGTTTTTATCCCTAGACTATTAATTCAAACGCGATGTGCATAATTCTTCATTAATTTTCAGGTACGTACTATATTTTTTGCAGATATGAAATATATCATTGCATAACGTTCAAATCAAATGAATTTGCAAAAATGAGATTGGTTTGCGATAAAGGTTTAAACTTAACCGGATTTAATAATGGTCATCAAGTGTCAATTCCATAGCACAAACGTCAAATAAATTCTAATATATAAGGTTAACCCGGCAAGTTGAAATCGAGTGGATTTCGTAAATGTAAACCAAGCATTACATTCTTTGGCATTGTTTACCTTTTATATGTGATTTCATTCACAATAACACAAACTGCCAAAAATGTATTATTGTGAATGAAATCACATAATCAATAACGAAAAAATGTAAACAAATTTTGACGTTGGTCTGAATTTTGGCAACTAATGGAACACCTTATTACGTCCTGGTATAATAAACTGAATACGTAGTAGCTTATAGCACATTTACATGTTATTATTCCACCATAGTTTATACTTTGCCACATCTTTAAGAATGGTTCAGTGGAAACGGAGGAGGAACTCCTCTAGTATAAAAAAGTGCTGCCATGATCAACAACTTTACATTATTGTGTAGCAAAACTTAAGTGTTTAGACGATATCAAATAAATTACTCTATTATATTTCTAATGTATTAGAGGGATGTTACTAATTCTGAAGAGCATACATGTAGATTGGAAAATATTCAAAAATAAAAATAAATATATAATTTTTACAAGTTTTTGTGTACGCTATCATACGCATAATAAAATAAACTATCACGATTAAAACATGTTTATATACCGTGATGCAGTGTTGATATTTTTAATATAGCTAAAATTAATAATAGTTTAGTTTTCTTCATAATTGTTAATAATTTTATTATTATTTTTTCAGTTTATATCTCTTTTTTTAGTAATAAATTACCCAATTAAGTTTATCCTTAATTAAAGTTTCTGTTTCTCTATTGTTGATTTATGTTTCATTTATTGTGTGCTAAAAAAAACTACCTTGATTTCCAATTACATTCAACTTGGAGCTGAAGAAAAAAATTGTCCTAACATGAGCAACTTAATCTGAATTCATTTACTAAAAGAAGAAGAAGTACGTTCTTTTAAAAACAAAATTAAAAATTCCTCTAAAAAAAACTTATTAAAAATTGTATGCCGAAGCCCATTTTTGGTTTTTAATTATTTTTTCCGTTTTCTTTCTAAACATATAATATACACAAACACTTACATTACAGAACAAATTATTCTTTTTTTATTATTTCTTTCGTTTTTTGTTTGTTAATATTTTTCAATGTAAAATAATAAAAACGAAACAAATGTATTTTGTGTTGTTGTGTTATTCAGTTGTCTTTGTTTTTGTTGGGGTATTTTGCAATCTTTCCTTTTAGGTTTGGTTTCCGATTTATTTTTGTTTTCGTTTTCTGTTTCACTGTAATTATTTGTGATTTTTCAATTTCGTTCATTTCCTCTTTTTATTACCTTTGTGTGGCAATAATAATACTATGTATTTTATATTTCTTTGTTTTATCAAAATTATTAATGTGTATTTACGAAAACAAAACACACTAAAATGTTTTGGTTTTTTAGGAATCATACCTTCTTGTTATATTGTATCTCTATGGAAGTTTGATAAAGGGAATCCAACTATAAAGAAAACACACACACGTAAATAAAATATATATTTTTGATTTTTAAATATTATACCGGATTAACCCAGTGGGATTAGGTTTCAAATGTCAATTCCATAGTGTAAACGTCAAATAAATCCTCATAAAGAAGGTTAAGCTGGCAAAAAGCTCTAGTACAAACGCCGTTTTACTCTAATAGAAGGAAAGTTCACCATGTTCACACAGAAGAAATTCACCAGCAAAATGTAACTCTACCTATGTGTAACACTTTTAATTTAGGTTGACCAGTTGATTTGCATTCAAGAATACCGCCATGGATTGTAGGAAATGGTGGTAAAAGATGATTGGCCCTTTACATTACAAATTTTTCTAAATACAAAATTAGGACAAATTTTGAACTGCTTTCATATTAATTGTATGTTTTTTTGAAGTAAGGGAACGCTTTTCATGTAAACACTGGTAAAACTTGAAGATACTTGCACGTAAAAGAGCAGAGCCAATGTAACATCACTTGTCATTACTTGTCAACGCACTTTTTTCGATCCCTTTCTTTGTAAGATTTTTATTGGAGTAAAAGGCCGCTTTTCGCAAAGGATCAGAGCTAATGTGAAGTTTATCATCGCATTTTGTTCTTTGGTTTGCTCTCTTTGTAACAATTTCATTGAAGTGAAAGGGCCGCCAACGCATAAAAGTGCGTTACAATCATTCTTTACGACATTCGTATATAGGTCGATCGTAAATGTTAAAAACCACCGGGTGATTCATAGAATATTGCTAGGTTTACATTTGCGAAATCAACTCGATTTCAACTATCAATTCCATAGCTTAAACGTCAAATGAAATCCAATGGAGATTTCATTTGACATATACGCAAGGGAATTGACAGTTGAAGTCCACACGATTTCGTAAATGTAGTATAATTTTTTGAACTTAAACTACATTTACATATACATACATTGAAGTGAAGCGAACGCTTTTTAAATAAAATGTGGCAAAAGTTCAAGATTCTTGCACGTAAAGGAACATATCTAATGTATCATTTTTTATTTTCTTTCTTTTCCTCTCTTTGTAACAATTCTATTGGAGTAAAAGGGCCGCCAACGCATAAAAGTGCAATACAATCACTCTTTACGGCCTTTATGTAGGTCGACCATAAAAGTTAAAAAAAGAAAACGAAATCAAAATATCAGGTGATTCATAGAATGATTTGAACTTAAACTATGTTTACATATACCAGTATGATACTAACTACAAAGATTTTATTTATATGATTGTTTTTTCGTCCAAAATGTCATATTTAAAGAAAAGGTAGAGTAGTTATTTTCATATGTAGTGAAGTTATTTTATTTGCAGACTATTTTAAACAGGGACTAGTTACAATGTTTACATTGCGCTACTCTATCACTTAGACAATTAGGCAAATTAAAGATTTTAACTTTCCTAAAGCAGTATGGGTGTCTGTTTTTAATATAGAAGGAACAATTACTCATTCTCTTACAAGCATCCATAGAAATATATTTAGGTTTTTGATTTCTAAAAAGCTAAAAAAAAAAACAAATGATAAAGAAAGACAAAAAACCAACAGACGTATCTTGACTTAATAAATATATATTATGTACATAATCTATATATGAAAATCTTAAAACATGCCAAACTCTGCCATTTCTCTGTCTATTACTACTATACTGCTACTAACATCAAACTACAACTGCGTTCGAACATACAACAAAAAATATCATCGTTGGCTTCAATGTAAAATTTTTACCTACTACCACCACTTGATGACAACTTAATTTATTTATATAAATATGGCAACCCTGTGTGTATTTAAATGCTGCCAATATAACACCAACTAAATGACCTCTAACTTTAATATGAAATAATGGTGATGATGATGATCTGCGATGTGAACAAAAAAAAAAAAAAAAAAAATACGAACCAACCAACACGCAATAATTCGTGTTGACCAAATGGCAAAATTTTCCCCAACAACTATAAACATGACATTGAATAAATTTTATTTGTGTGGCGGTGTCGGTTGGTCGGCCGGCGTTTGCTGATGACTCTTGTGGACGAAATTTTCTTGCATGCCACCTAATTACCATGGCAACGAACAACATTTATACATGGCCACCACATCTTCTATAATGTGTAGTAAATGATGTTGAAGATTCAACAGAATTTGAATTTGAAACAGCGCTTTACTATGGTGATTCAACCGTTAATGTGGGTGAACGTTTTTCAATTACATGCATTATACCCATAACAGATCCAATAAACTGGTTAAAGGATGACGAACCCATAAAATTACACAATTTACGACATGGTCATGATGAACATTCATATGTCTTAAGTGAAAGTGCTATTGAGGGTGAGTTTTTCTTAGAACGTCAAATACTACTTTAGTGAAAGGGGAAAATAGAACGCCAAAATTGGTTAATTCTAAAAGACATTAAAAAAACAGTTTTCTAGTTTCCTTTTGACACTTAAATGTTTATAATACAGGTCATTTGAATTTATTCCAAGTACATACATACATATTTGAAATTCCTGACATGCACTAATTCAAATTAATAGGGGAGGGATTGATTTTATTAGTAATGCCCTGAATTCCGAATGACTTCAAGTACGTTAAAATTAACGTTTAGCAGTCATTATCATGATAATCGATTTAGATTTATTTTCCATGATATTAAATGCTAGTGGAAACGTCATATAGCCCCGTATTTAGAAAAATAATAAAAAGAATTCCATTGCAAGTAGTCTACTATTTTTCAAATTTTGACAATTTTTTACTTGTTCTGGAACAGAGCAAATGTGTAATTTTCTGCCACTTGATATGTCTCCCTGTGTCGTTACCACACGTCATTTAAATCTAAAGCCACACGTTGAAACTTTTTGAAACTTTTACCTATTCCATATGCCTTGATATGGATGATTCAAAGTAAAAAAAACGTTGGTATCTGTACTTAAGCTTCATTTAGACTACGTTAATAACGATAACGTAGGGAGATTTAGCAACTCAATCTAAAAAAATATGAACAGCACCGGGTGTTACATTTAAAAATTATTAAGACATAGCATCTCAACCCTCCCTGATTGCATAGAATTAGTTTAGAAAATACGTTGGGCGTAATTATTAAGGTTTACCGCACATTTATACTATATCGGTTTAAATGACTTAAAATGTATGAAAAGACCTGTTATATAAATCAAATTAGAGCCATTAGGCGTGGTAATAAGTACTAGTGTAAACGTACAAAAATCCTTAATAAACTCTAAGCAAATTATGACCTACTTTCAATTTTTCTTCCCTTTCGAAACAAACAAAAAATTATTTCGCCAATTCGCCCCACAGGTGAAAAGCACAAAATTGAAGCTCACATTACAGTTCGTCATGCCCTAAAAGTACACGAGGGCAAATATCAGTGCAACAATTTACACACCAGCTATCATATGCTGCAAGTACGCAGTCCGGAACCGGATAAACCTGAAACGCTATCACCATTTCTAATACAACAACATCATATGGGTGGTAGTCGTAATCGTAACGAAGAATATCAAAGATATTTTCCCACAGAATCGGGTTATGTAACAATACACGATCTAACGCCAAGTCAATCGAATGAAGATGACTTATTTACACGCACCTGGGAGCCAACCGAACCAGAAACACCGCCACAAATTCTAGCACTGCCAACGAAAAAACCAATTACAACGACAACCAGTGGCCAGCAACAGCAGCACCATCACAGTCATCATCATCCGCATGAGCATGATCACGATGGACATTTGCCACATATCCAACAAATGGAACATGATCTGAAGCACAAGTTATTTCTGATAAATACAACAACAAATTTTGATGGTAGTCCTGTGGCCTCGATGGATACACGCTATCACAATAAGACAAAAACATATGATTTGAATCCGCCACCAACACCGCCCCACTATACAACCGAATCGTGGAGACCTACTGGTATTTATTATGCTGCCACGCCACCTAGTTTCCCGCCACCGCGTACCACTCCAGCACCAGTAACTGCAGCACCACCACCACCTCCACCAGGGCTATTTCCCTATTATATGCAACCGTATTATATACCAGGTTATCAACATAAGACCCATGATGGTTATCACATGGCCCCAGGTTCGCCAGGAGGAATACAACAGGCACCGCCTCAATATCATATGCCTCCAAATTACTTTATTCCGCAATATATTTCACCATCACAACAACAACATCCACATCCATTCTATAATCCAATGGTGACATTTCCCTCACATGCACCGGGTGTAATGAGTATGTCTCCGGGTGCGGTCGGCGGTGGTCAACAACAGATTCAGCATCCACCAATTACATATTATCCGCATCCATTTCAGCACTACCCTCAAATGCCACCAAATCAACAGTATATGCCAATGCCGGTGGATAGAAGTGTTACCGCCGCTGCCACATCAGCACCTATTTTTGCCCCAGGGGCGGTAACGGCAGCAGCAGCAGTACCCGGCGGTGGTCAACAGCAGCAGCAGCAACTACAACAACCTGTGCTTATTTTACCAGGCGTGGTAACCCAAACTATGGCGGCTCCCAGCAATATTTCACTTATCTATCCTCCTCTTCCTGTCAATAAGGGTGAGATTCATAACTTTAGCTTTTATTGCTAAAACGAAAAACAAAAACTTCCCAATCAAACAACTATTCATCATTATTATCTCGAATACTTTGATTTTGTTTCCATTCGATTCCAAACAAAAAAATGTTTCTCCTAAAATTTGAGACTACAAAATATATGTTTTTGGTTTTTCACCACCTCCACCACCAACTCATCATACGCCTTACGTTACGTATGTTGTGCATTTATTAATAGCTAATTTTAGCAAATAGCTATGAAATATTCTTGTTCTTTGCTCTTTTCTAGTCATCTCGTCATAGTTTGTTATTCCCCCCTCGAGAATAAAAAAACAAAAAACAAAGAAGCATACAACCAAACCCAACCCAAAACGTCATCACGCATTGTCATACATTTTAATTCTATTGTTGTTCTTCTTCTTGTTTTATTTTCTATGAATTTCTTGTTTAATTATCTTCTACACACTATTTGTCTTTCACTCGCTCTCTCTCTCAACAGTAAATATAGTAACAATTCATTTATCCCCCCCAATCAATCAAATCGTCAATCATTTTCATTGTATTCATCATGCAATCATTTCTCATGCTGTGTTGTGCTGCTAGTTGCTAATAATGTTTGTTCGTTCGTTCATTATTGTTCGTTAAATGTTCGTTTTAACGATTTTTATGATAACAATTGAAAAAAAAAAAAATAAAACTAAAAACCCAAACAAATCTCTCGTTTATCAATGTTTTTTGATTAGTATTAAGAAACGTTTTGTTTTAGCTGTATATTTATAAATTGCTCTCTCACTCTCAATTATTTTATATTTGTTTTGCCATATTTTTTATAAAATTCCACCTATCTTTCTCTTCTATTTTGCTCTTGATGTTTATTGTTTTTAATAAAATTTCTAATTAAGTTAATTTACAAGTTTATAGTTTAGTTAAAATTGTTTTACAATTAATATTTTATTAATTTTCTTTTTTAACATACGTACATTATTCTTGTTAAATTTTTCTACAAAACATAATTTACATTTTATATAATTCAATAACAAAGGCTTTTCCAATTTTACACATGTTTATGTTTCAATGACATGGAATGAAATACCAAACTGTGAATATTTTTTAAATGCCAATACATTTATATATATGAAGTTATTTATAATACCGTAAGGTATTTATTGTATATTTATTTTTTGTATTTGTATATAAATTACTATGTATAATTATTTTACAATGGCCCCAAGCTGGGGTTTACACAAAACAAACTCTTCAAAAATACAACCCTGATATACAGTCGCATACAAGCTATCAATAAATGTTCATAGACAGAAAATACATAAAAATCAGTAAACAAAAATTTGCGTAATAAAAAAAGGCATATATTATAAGATTTTCATTTATGATTTTTTATTACCTTTAAATTTCAAATAAATATCAAATTTATAATAACTATTGTCTGATGTTGAAAATGTTTATACGATTTGATATATCGTCAGGTTGCTCATTACAAGATGGCATTTCACTTTTAAAGTTAACATACACTGAATCACCCTGTGCATGATGCAATATACAAGGTGAAACGATAACTCTGCGTTTACAAATGCCAGTATTGGCAAGACAATAGCAAAAATACAAACCTTTTTCACAAATACATTTATAAATTTTTAAATATGTATAGAGAAAATTATGAATGTATTGGTGAAAATGGTTTGTACCTTTGCTATTGTCTTGCCAATACTGTCTGTGTGTAAACCAGTGATGGCCAATAAAACACATTTGCAGATTATAACTTGCGCTAGTGTGAGTGGAAACATAAACAATGCGTTAACCGAACGAATGTGTTTACAGTGTACGTGTGTGTCGTATGCCCGCGGGCATAGGAAAGTTGTTGTTGGTGGCCATCACTGGTGTAAACGCCTAGTTAGACCAGGGGCTCAATTCTTGTTCTATGAAGATTTGAAACAAAGACATAAATACAACAAGATAAGACATTTTTTTTTGCTAACATTCTTCAGTGAATGGCTTTTGAATTTAACATAATGTTATATCACGATATGGTGATATAACATTTTTTTCTTTTATACATTTTTACGTATTTGACCGAATTTACCGATCCAATTGACTTAGAATTATTCTTGAATAGATCCTTGAATTCATAAATTTCGAATCTGATACCATTGCATGAAATGTTCCTCCTTGGTTGCGATTTTGAATTAATTGCAACCTGTTAAGGGTAATGTTTCTATACAAAGTTTCGTAAACATTTTTTTGTTGCATGCATTTTGTCTAGTCTTAGTTGTATTTATGTCTTTGTTTGAAATGAAAACTTTTATAAAGGCAATAAATGTCAAATGAAAAATTTTATAAGGCAACTATTTAATTTTCACATGAAAATTTGAAATGAAAAATATTTTCTTTATAATTTTTTTTTTCATTTGACACTTATTTCCTTTATAAAATTTCTCATTTCACATTTTCATAGAAACAGAACTGAACCTCTGCTCAAGCTCAAGATCTATTTTTCAGTAGTGGGATTCTCTAACGCATATTTTGGAATGAAATGTATCACTAAATGTTGACAACGCTGTTGCTATCGGTAGTACCTAGCAACAAGTTTATTTTGGTCGCTAATTTGCCGAAAAAATTACCAAAATTATAATCAGAAGGGTTGGCGTTTTTTATTTGGGGTGACGACTTCTATTTTGTTTTTCAAAATAGTCAGGCTTAATCCCAGAGTCGTTGTTTTAATATTTTATTAAAACAGCTTTTGTTTGCAAGTGAAGTTGCTCGAGTTTAGTTAGTGCCAAAGAAATTCTCGATCAGAGTGTTTCTTTGCACACGTATCTATTTGAGCGGGCAATTGACACTTGGGTATAAAAAGTTTCTTGTTGAAAAACAAGAAACAAGGGAACTGATAAAGATCTGTGGCGAGATCTGAAACTGTAGTCTTCCCTGCCTTACCCCTTGGCAAACATCGCCAATTTTTTCCCACTAATAAATTAAAGTTGTTTTAATAAAATATTAAAACAACGACTCTGGGATTAAGCCTGACTATTTTAAAAAACAAAAAAAAAAAAAAAACAAAATTATAATCTGTTTAATTCTACCGATTCAATATGTTCAATACGTCAAAATGTTTGCGTTTTCATACAATTTATTCACGCTGGCGTTTTACGCCACCTTATATTATATGTTATTGCGAATTAATCATATTTAAACGTAAACAAAAGTTTGACAGATTGAAGAACTTCCGAACTTTCCGAACAAATTTGTTCGCTCTCTAGTCTAGTTTTACCATTAAAAAAGTACTGGAACGGTGCTATTGTATAGTCACAAATAATAAGGCCTGTTCTATAACTTCGCAAGGAAAAAGTACTTGCAATACAAGTTTGTTATCGAACAGCATTTTGTAAAACTTTTGGTTACCGAACAGACCTAGAGGTTGGATACCAACTATTTTATTTTTGTTATTGCTCTTTATAAACTACCCTGTTACCTTTAATTTATGGTGAAAAAGTCGTGTTTATGATGCAATAATAAGGTGTACAACAAAAATACAAAAACACCAAGAAATCTTTCGAGCAGTCAAAATTTCGTTTTCTTTTTGATAAATTCACAATAACAACGATTTTGACAGATTGAGTTCAATCAGCTCATGGCACAATAATACTGGTACTACACCAAAAACAGCTGATTATCAAACTAGGAATACGCAAGTCGATTTTCGAGTAATCGATTTCTCGATTCTTTGATTTGAAGAATCTAAAAATCGGAATCGAGCTTTGACTTCATAGAGAATCGAAAGATCGATTTTCTATTATGATTCTTCGATTCTTACAGTGAGAATCGAAAGATCAATTCTGTTTTGGCTTTTTGATGTACCACGAAAATGAAATATACAGATTACGTTGGTAAGAGCAAGACAACAATATTATATTATTTGTTGTACTGGTGAACAAAGTTAATCTAACGGTACGGCAGTATTAAACGCGAAGCATTGTACACTAAAACGTTCACATTTTCAACTAAGGAGTCATCTCGATCGAACGATTCTTTTATCCAAGTGTAAGAATCAAAAGATCGAAAGATCGATTTTTGCTTGGAAATACGTATCCCTATATCAAACTAGTTTTCAAGTTTCACTAGGGATAGGTAAGTCGACTTTCGGTTAATCGATTAATCGATTTTTTGCAGTCAAAAATCTAAAAATCGTAGTCGACTTTTGTCTGGAAGGAAAATCGCATAATCGATTATCTTGTGATCGATTTTCTAGTTTGACCATAGATTGTTGACTTGGCGGTTTTACAGTTTCAAAAGAAAACTCGAAAATCGACGAATAGTCGATTATAATCGATTTTCTGCTGTTATGAAAAAGTCGAAAGTCGAGTTTTAAGACAACTGAAATAATCGCAAGACCGAAAAATCGCATTTTTAAATTTAGACCATAATCGAATAGTCGAAAAATCGATTATTGCTTTCCATTACCTATCCCTAATATGAACATGTGTGTCTGGTTATTTGCAAGTTCTTCCAAGAAGAAATTTCTCCAGCAAGAACTTGCAAGTTCTCAGTAAAAAACTGAGTGAAGTGTATGAAACAAAGTGGGTTAACAGGCAACCATCAGTAAAAATTTTTACAAATTCTTACAAACTTTTGAGTAAACAGGCTGTCTTATTGTTATTTTTTTACCATGAATCAGCTGGCCGCTTTACGCCATCCATTATGTCATCATGGTTGTCGCAAAAATCTGATTTCACAAAATACGTTGTTATTGCGAATTAATTGTATGAAAACCTAAACGTTTTGACAGCTTGAAGGATTTTCAATCGAAATAAAGTTGTTTTACACTTGGTTGCATGGCACAATAATACAAGTACTACGCCAAAAACACGTGATTATAAACAAGCACTTCACAGTAATGCGTTATTATAAAGTTTTGACGTTTGGTCTAAATTTGAGCAACTGATGTAATACCTTCTTATTCCGCCATGCCATAGATCGAGTTCCCCACTATAGCAATTTCATTTTATTAAAAGTCTTAAAAAGTCCATACCATTGGCATTCTTGCTTAAGTCATTTCTGGTAAAAGAATTGCCGAGCCAAATTGAACTAGCAAGAAAGCCAGCCGCTTAAACTTGGTTCAGACTATGCACTTATATGATGATTAATTGTATTATCTGGATTTATTGGACATATATTGTATGAAAATGACAACTTTAATCCACTGGATTTGCTAAACCAAATATAGTCTATACGGGGTATTAAGGTATTAAGATTAAAACACAGTGAAATTTGTTGTTTATTTAACACGCATGATTTCATGTAAAAGAATAAAGGGCATGCACGATCTAATGCAAATGCGGTCTGTCATTTTTTTAATCTTTTTCATAAATTGAGCCATTTCTGGTAGAAGAATAAAAGACAAAGGGCAACCAAGTTCGAATTTTTCTTTATTCTTGTATATGGCGGAATACGAAGGTGTTACAGCAGTTTTATTCACAATAATGCATTTTGACAACAAGAACGATGCAATACCTGTTTTATTGTGCCATGTTCGCTTACCAAAAATGATGCAAAACATCGTCATGCGAACGTCACTCCACTAATAAATTTCTTTTCATGAATTACTGCAAACAAATTTTCAACTTCAGTGTGATGTTTTTATTACAAAATTTTGGACTAATGAATGTGAGAAACAAACAATAACTTTTTTGGCAAACATTTAATATATGCTCTGTTCCAGAACCTGCAAGAAGCTACGACTTTTTGCTATGATAACAGTTTTTCCTTTATGTTATCGGAAAAAGTAGTAAAAATTAGTAGATTCTTGCAGTTCTGGAACAGACCAATAATAAAACTAGACCAAAGCACGGAACAATTGATTCCATTTTCACACTAAACATATCCTAAAAGTTTATTTAAAAAGTAGTGCGTACCAATAAAAATATTCCAGTTTGGTATAAACAATTATTTTCTTTTAACAAAATCTATGTTTTTTCCATATTTATCTTGTATTCATCTTATTTTTTACCACATATCCAACACAAACTCAAAATTTAATTATCCTCTTGTTTTGTTTTTCTTAGTAATTTCACTCCAAGTTGAATAAGATACATTTAATGCGAATCAAAAACAAATAATTATTCCTTTTATGTTATTTTTTTTTAACTAAAAAACTTGTGATTTTTTAGTTTAAATAAACGATTTCAAGAAGCCATCATAACCTAAACACATCAACTACATCTTCATTGTCAAGTGTCACCTAAACAACGACGATGACGGCGAAGACGACGACGCCCAAAAACCACAGTCATATCTTACTTGTCATCATTATTGTCAACGTAATATAATTGTTATTTTTTTTTTTTTGACATAATTAATATTAATCATCCTACAAAACTAATATATACTATATACATATATGCTTGTGTAAAACATATATATGTATGTATTTGGTATAGCTAAAAAAACATCTAAAAGACAGTACAATAATGACAACCCATGTGTACGGAATATACAAATATTTGACAACTTAAAATATTGATTATGATAAAAATGGAAAGCGGGGTATATTTGGGGGAATAATATTTTGAATTGTAGACACATATATACAATTGTCATTCATATTCATAAGTAATTCATGTGGACGACAAAACATTCAAAAATATTGTTTCTCCCCTGCTCTCTCCAATTGATTTTGTTGTACATTTTATCTCCTTTTTAAGAAAAAGAACGTATCCATTGTATCATGAAAGCTATGATATCATTTTACACACCATCTTCATATCGTTTTTTCTTTTTCTTTTTTAGCTATTCCTTATTTTATTATTTCTTATTTGAATTTAGTTAAGGAAGCATTTTTTGTCAATGGTACAATTTCTATTTACAATTGAACAATTAATATTGATAATGGGCTTTTTCACGATATGTATTCTTCATATTGGCTGTCTGTCACTATTGGTATACATAATGAATACTAAAAGTGACAACACATATGAAAAGAACATATCGTGGAAAGAGACCATTGCCTTTTTACGTTTTCATCTAAATTGCAATATCATAGTCATGGATCAAATAAAAATTTCGTTTATGTCCGTCATAGTTTTAAGTTTTTTATTACTTTTAAATATTCTTCTTTATTTTAAGATTATTTATTTCTCCTAGATGTATTCCTCCCGAAATTTGTCTTCTACAATTTTATTCTAAGCTAGTATCAGTTTAGATATTTTTATTATTCTTCTTATATTGTTTTATTATATAATCTTCTTATCCACCATCGTTCCTTCATAAATTTTAGTATTCTCTTTTTTATAACTATTATGAATTTATTTATCTCATACCAGTTTTTGCTATATATGAACGATTATTGTTTCTATTTCTTTATTGTATTCTCATTCTCATTTAAGTGTAAATATAAGTAGAGCTTAGTTTAATTGTCATTTTCCCTTAACTTTCTTGTTATTTATTGAATATTTCTTGAATATTATCACTTTGTGCAAAGTCAAATAACTAATAAACAATTTGTTTTTCTAAATTTCTTTTCTAAAATTTTGCAGAGCAAGAATTTTTGGTGCCAAACTATGATAATGTCGAACAACAGTTAAAAGTTTATGATATACGTGCTCCATTAGTATTAAGTTGTGAAATTACAGGGGAAGGAAATTACGAATTAACATGGTGAGTATAAAATTTTTATGGAAATTTTGCTTTATGAGAAACTTTAAAACATGTTTGACACTCTTTAATTATATTGATCTCGAAGTACTCCACTTTTATGCTTTATTAATTAATTGATTTACCTGAAATAGTCCTAGCTTGTTCCACACATCCCAGCAAAAAGTTTGTACACAAAAATTCAGTTTAATTACTAGTAGTATAAGTGGCGCTTCACCGCACCATTTCTGTGAATTCAACCATGATTTTTACAAGAGAGCGCGAGGCTAGGATGCAGTCAATTTTGCATCCACAACATATCTAAGGATGTAATAACATAGTTTAAAGATTATTTATTACATCTTACATGCAAACCAAGATACAATACATAAGGTGGAACCAAGGCATGTTGACTAACCCTGCGTCTACACATGACAGGACAGTTGAGTTCATGTATTGATTGTCAAAAACCCAAAACTCTGCAAAAACGTCCAGACAACTGTAAAAACAGTTGCAAAATTATGAATGAAAATCATCGATTTATTTTCGTTTTCCGTTCACTTATTTTGTTTTTGTAGATATTCTTTTGTTTTCAGCACATTTGAATTATCATCGCACTTCTTTTTTCACAAAAATGTCAAAATTTTGTTAACCCGACTGTCTTTGAAAAATTGATGGACAGCTGGGAGACAAACGACAAATATATGTATGTGTTAGTAAATCAGAGTTGTATTTGCAGACAGTCTGTCTTGTGTAAACGCCTAGTTAGTCGATGCATTGACAACTCGTGGTACCAAGGCCTATACAAGGTCGGTTTGTTGTAAAAACATTATTGTGATTTAAAATACAAAGAAACTCAAATCACAATAATGTAAAATATATTATGTTTGTTGTCAAAAGTTGTTAACAGAATTCTGAATGGCCGACCTTCTGTTGGCCTTGCGTGGTACCATCAGCTGAGCTGATGCGGGTGGCTGCATAATCATATGCCGTGGGTGGAACCATGGTATAATAATGGAAAGGTAGACCAGGTTTGAATATGAAAAATACAACCCTGTAGTTATGGCTTAAAATGTCAAATTAGCAATAATAAAAGTAGATGTATCGGTTTTATACATGATGAAATTATAAGGTGGCGTAAGACGGCCAGCTGATTCAATCTGTCAAATATTTTGTTATTGTGAATAAATTGTATGAAAACGTAAACAAACATTTTGACATATTGAAGAATTTTCGGCCAAAATAGAGTTGTTGTTGTGCTACTTACGTTACCTGTAAAATAGATCTTGGTTTTATAATGAAAAATATGGAATTTAGAACTTCTCCGTTTACGTTAAAAGTATCGCAAATTAGTCTTATAAAAGATTAGCAACTACTTATTCTTTAGGCTCCATAACTAATAACTTTAGTTGTGCTCCAGAATATTATTGCTCGAAACGTGTTCCCGTTCTCGGAAAATAGCAAAAGTTGTACACAAAGAGAGTGAAAAATCTACTAGACAAGATTGGCTGATCTAGATTCTGATTTGCTAAAACGTTGACATTGCAGCTAGCGTTTTTACAATATTTCTTATTTTTTCGTTCCAGTACTTTTAGAAAAAGTGTCGAACTAAAAGCTTTTGTCCTTCTTTTCAAATTTTAAGATATTGTGTTTCAGAAGAAGTTTTTTGTTGAAACAATTCGCCGATGCATCTACCTTTATTATTGCATAATGTCAACAACAGTAAAAACTATCAAGCCTGTTTTTCACAGAACAAGCCATAATAATAGTAATGATAGGTTTACATTTACGAAATCCAATCGATTTCAACTGTCAATTCCACTGCTTAAACGTCAAGTAAAGTCCAATGGATTTCAGATGAGATTTCATTTGACGAATACATAAAGGAATTGATAGTTGAAATCCACTCGATTTCGTAAATGTAAACGTAGTATAAGAAAAAAATTGTAGTCAGCTGTTAGCTTTGGCCTACCCATGGCGGAATTAAGGTAGAAACACAATCAGCTCGTTGCTTGCTTGGCTTGCTTTCCAAATATCAAATTATATGGGGAACGCCGGCGGAATTGCGAAGAGGCTCTGGTATTCCTTTATAATTTGACATTTGGAAAGCAATTGCTTGTTGCTTAAGCAACGAGCTGAAGCTGAAAACACAATCAACGTTTCAGTAAAATTTTGTCATTTCTGGTAGAAGAATAAAATTTGAAGTGCTGCCAAGTTTCAATTTTTCTCCATTCTTCTACCAGAAATGACACAAAACTTTACTCAAACGCTGGATGTGTTTAGGGCATGATTCTGTTTCTATCTTAAGCGGGGTACACACGATCAGTTTTAACTGTCGATTTTTCGGAAATATCGATAAATGTCAAACTGTCCAGCAACCACAAAATTTATTGAGGTTGCCTGATTACTGACAAAAATGAACGGCCACACTGGCAAGCAACCGATTATTTGAGCAAAACTGATCGTGTGCACCCCACTTTAAAAAGGTGTTAAATCGATAACAATAATCGGGCCGTTTACCACACCAAAATTTGGTGGAATAAGAAGGTGTTACATAAATAACAATAATTGTGCCATTTATCAGACCAAGCGTCAAATTTGTTCAACATAACCCATTACTGTTAATTGCTTGTTTACCTTTTGTATGTAATTTTATTCACAATAATGCATGTTGACAGCTAGTGTGATAATCAGCTGTTTTTGCCGCTGTACCTGTGTTATTGTACCATGGGGCATACCTTAACATTATGACCAGCTGATTTCACCCAATCTGTCAAATTCATTGTTATGAAATGATGTTTATTGTTTGTTTTTGTTCACGTACTGTACGCGTGAAAAGCAAATGCAAAAACAACTCAAAATACTTGGTCTGTTCCAGAACTGCAGGAATCTACCATTTCTACCACTTTTTTTCGATAACATAAAGGAAAAATTGTTATCGTAGTAAAAGTTTGTGGATTCTTGAAGGTTATGGAACAGGCATACTGTCTTTGAAAAGATAAGCATTCCTGCTTTAGGCTGTTTTTTGCGGTTGCAGAATTCCAATATCCAAAGTCCATGATGTATCATATGTTATGTAATCTGTAAAAATGTCAACACATTATGTCCTTCCAATATTGCTGTAAGTCGTGGGTTCGATTCCCAGTTAACATCAAATTTTCAACGGTGGCAAAATATCCCTCAGTAATGTTGGCGACATTTCTTCAAATCATTGATGTGAGAGAAGTCTGGGATGTTTTTGGAACAATTTTTATTATCATCAATGCTAATGTGTACGTCCAAACCAGCAAATATGCAGTGAAATTACGTATCCACATTGTCTGTGTGGGTAGATATAGAATGTTTTTATTTCGATACATATGACATTGATTGCTAGTCTAAACTACCTCTAAAGGGCTCTGTACATTCGGTGCAACTACATGAAAACATCAAGAACAAATTTGGCATCACTTATACATTTTTCACGTGGTAGTTGTTTTTAACGTTTGACGTGACGTACAACGCACCGTATGTAATTTTTGTAATGCTTGGTTTACATTTACGAAATCCACTCGATTTCAACTGTCAAATCCATAGGTTAAACGTCAAATGAAATCCAGGTGAGATTTCATTTGACGTTCGAGCTATGGAACTGACAGTTGAAATCGAGTGGATTTCATAAATGTAAACTTAGCATAACATTGAGAATTTTGACTTCTGTCATACGTTGATTTTCAAGACTTACCACCCATCTGTAAATGCTATTGTGAGTGATGCACTCATTTTATTCACAATGATCGTGTACATATCCTCGATCTGGACCCTGTACATGCCAAACTATTTCCGTTTTAATGGTACTTGTTACAGCCAAGTTCTTTTGAACTTCCTGGGGCTCAATTCTGTTTTTATGAAAATGAAAACTTTTATAAAGGAAATAAATATCAAATGAGAAAAAATATAAAGAAAACATTTTTCATTTCAAATTTTCATAGAACAAGAATCCAGCCCTTGTACTTGATCTCCCGCATGCATTATATATGTAAAACCATAGCATTTTTTCATCTCAAAATCATTTACATGTTGTTTTTTGTATTTTCTTATATAATAATTTTGATACTTTTCCACAAACCGTAGACGATAGTTGGGCAATCACAAAATGGCGCACACAAACACCAGAGACATTAGGTGTGTTCGTTTACTCAACAATTTCTACAAATTTGTACATGTTCAGTAACTTCTTGCAATCGACTAAGGTCTTTTGCATTGTACTGTAGAGTAAACGAACAACATCCAGTAACAATTTGTACAAATTTTGAGTAAACGAACACACATATTGTCGTCGTTTGTGATCATTAACTTTTTTCTCCAATGTCTTGAACTAATTTAATTATAGATCAATATTATAAAATAGTACAAAAGGTTTTAGGTTTGTTCCTTTACGTTAAAGTTTCATAAAGTTTGACCAGTTTTACCATTTTTAACTCGGAAAGCGTTCCTTTACCCCAAAACGTAGTAAAACTCGAAGCAAAATTTAAGAGAGAGCATGCCAAAATGGCTTTCTCTTTTACTACTTTTTGCTCGACAAATTTCGTGGTGTAAAAAGTGTAAAATCTGTCAAACTGTTGATTGACATTTATTTGACAATTAAGGTAAAGGGAAAAAAAACAACGACCACTGTCGAAGCGAAATAAAAATAAATATAAATAATAATAAAATAAAAAATAACAAACTGTGAAATTTATTTTATTTTATGTTATTGTTTAGGCAGCCATGTTTGTTTCTTTACATTGCTGCAAGATCTACTATTTTTCCGTTCCTTTAAGGCCTCTGCACATACGGCGCGTTGAGCGTCGCGTTACAACAACCACATGAAAATTTCAACAACAAACTTGGCATCACTTACACTTTTTTCATGTGGTTGTTATTTCTAACGCGTGACGCGACGCACAACGGACCGTATGTGCCGGGGCCATTACTTTTGTGCAAAACTTGTTACGTGAGGGCAATTTTGACAATTCTCCAATATTTCGAACATCATCGGTGTTCATCATCAGGGATTTTCTTTGAAAAAAACAAATAACATTTTGTTATAAAAATATATAAACGAAATATGTGAAAAATAATTACATTTTTTGTTTTTCTTTATCGACTATCGGTACATCTCTTCTTGCTCACAACTAATTTCCAACTAACTAAAGTTTTTTGTGTTTTTCTACAAAAATTAAATCAAATATGTAAACCTTACTGATTTAGTATTATAGCATGTTTATATTAGAGCATGATAAACACTTTGCAAACAAATTGGTACTATAAATCCACGGGATTTACTAAATCCAGTACAATGTAAACGTACTATTAGGTCCATACTGAAAAGGTATAATAATTAACTAATAGTACGTTTACATATAACGTTACAACAACCGCATGAAAACTTAAAGAACAAACTTGGCATCACTTACACCTTTTTTCATGTGGTTGTTGTTATAAACGCGTGACGCGACGCACAACGGTCCGTATGTGCCGGGGCCATTAGGCAGTAATGTCATGCTACTTTTTGCGTCCACACTAGTAAAAATGCAATGAAATTACGTCTCCACATTGTCTGTGTGGCTAGACATGGAATGTTTTTATTTCGTGTCATATGACATTGATGGCTAGTGTAAACACCACTTTAACAGTTTCTTATTTAAATATCTAACTACATATATATTATAATTAATTACATTTTCGCAATATGTTTTCTTTTATTTTTTTAGGGAAAGAAACGGTACAGAAGTGAGTAAAGTTAAAGAACTTGAAGGTCGCTATCGCATATTGGCGGCCGAAAGAAAGTTCATTATTGAAAAAACAGATGTCCATGATGATGGCCTTTATTCATGCGTGGCCAATAATGTAAGGAAAGATTTTAATGTAGTTGGTAAGTCGGGTTGTTGTGATTTGTAATAGAAACCTCCTACTGACCGTATTGACATTACTGTTTTTATTTAAGCTAAAATTGCTGTTAGAGTGCCTTCAAATTCTGGCGTTGTTGAGGGTGAAAAATTGTCAATTGTATGTACTGTTGTTGGTACTAATCCACAATTGTCATGGAGTTTTGGTAAGTTCAGCAAAAAAGAAAATAAATTTGTGTGGTATAGTACGTTTAGATTTATAAATCCACTTGATTTCAAATGTCAATTCCATGGCGTATAAGAGTACGTCAAATAAATTCTCGTTATAAATCCACTTAATTTTTATTTGCCGTATACGCTATGAAATTGAACTTTTAAATCGCGAGGGGTTTTAGTAAATCTAAGCGTTGCATTTTTATAACGGCTTTAATTGTTTTTCTTTTTTAATTATCTTTCCCTGCAGGTAATTTAACCATCAACAATAGCACAGGTCGTTATATTTTAAGAGCCGATGATAATAAAATTCAAAATGCTATTTTAACCATTGAAAATGTCAGTTTGGATGATAGAGGCGAATACAAATGTATTGGCCGTAATTTAGCCACCGAATACGCTAAAGTGCCAGAAGCTAGTGATACATCTTTTGTACGTGTAAAAGGTATGATGAAATCGTATTGAATATGTATAGAAATCAAAGCGTTGTTTCAAGAGTCAATTAAAGGATTCTTATGTCTATTTTACACACTATGTTTTTTTACATATGTGTTGTCACTTTGTGTATATATTATGTATACCCATTAATGAATTGTCCTTTTTTGTCTTTCACAGGCAAATTTGCCGCTTTGTGGCCTTTCTTGGGTATCTGTGCTGAGGTGTTGATACTGTGTACCATCATTTTGATTTACGAGAAGAGACGCAACAAGAACGTAGTGGATGATGACACAGATGCCCAGGATCAGTAAGTTTCTGTAGATCAAAGACTACATACACACACAGACACATACACACAAAAGCCTATACAACAACAAACAACACTTCCTTAAACATGTCTCTTTATTTTCGAACACAAAGAAATTTGCTCTTTATTTCATTTCTAAAACTTCCGTTGACTTATCAACAACTTCTTTGTTGTCTCTTTGTCTTTTCTTCTGCAAAAGTAGTTAAAAAAAAACAAGAAAGAAAATTCAATTTAAAAACAAAACATAGTTTGAACAAAACACATTATTATCGCTATAGAAAACAGACAATATACAAATAAAAAACGACTTAAGTATGTAAAGTAAATAAAAAAGAAACTAATATGAAAATAAGTTAAAAACTATAAACGGAAAAAATTAGTTAAATTTTAGTTGAAATTTTCAAATAAGTTACAAATACAAATTATAATTGTTTGCCATGTTTTTTTGTTTTATTAAGTCTATTTTTTTTTTCTAAATAAGAAATACAAAGAAAATTTCAGCAAATTATTTTTGCAGTATATTCTTCTGTTCTCTACAAGCCATTTTTTCCAAACTTTCATTTATCTACAAAAAAAGAAAAACAAACAAAACTTTATTAGTGCAAAAGTACATTAATTTACAACAACATGTTAATACTATTAATTTAAAGAATTAAAGTTTATTATAAATAATAACACACCAACGTTCTAAATTTACCAAACACAATATATTTTTATGTATTTCTAATTATAAATTTATTATTTTTTTTTTTCATTTTTGTTTTTGTTCGACATATATGTATATTTAATGATACAATCATGTAATGAGAAAATAAAACAAACAAAAAAGTATTTTGCTTAAGTTACAAAAAACCACTAAAGTTGATAATTAATTTATAAAAAATGAAACTATGACTTATTATAAATAAAGTAACTAAAAACAAAACAAACCTCATCCAAGCTCCCTTACAGATGTAAAGAAAGAAATAGACTCTTTTAAAAAGAGCCACTAAAAAGTTCGATTATTTTTTTGAAAAATGTCTCTGAAGTATAAAAATAGCTATACATACAACCAAATGCTAGTGGAAAATTGTTAAATCTATTGAAGTTTGATTCATTTCTTCCATATTTACCAAAAATTCCTGTGTTTCTGTTTGCAACTGTGAACTTTGCCATTTGTTGCACGTTGAAATTGAAGGTTGTAAATTTTATTGTGAATTATGTCCTTGTTTTGTTATTCGTCGAGCACAGTTCACAATGGAATTTTGCAAAACGGTTACAAACAAAATTTCGGAATAGAAAATAACAATAGTCTGTTGAGTTTAAACAGCTTTATGGGGAGACAGTATGGCCCAATTAATATGAACACAGCTAAAACTGCTTATCATGATTGAGAAACACTGAATACACTGTCAACTATACTGGAGCAAGTTCCTGTTTCCAGCAGAGATATTTTTCAAAACGCTCGACTTTTATTGTTTTATAAATACTCTGTTCGTGTTGAGTTGTTATTCAAAGAGGGAGGTTACATCAAGCACTGCAACAATATTAAAAAACACAAGAGTAACTTCTGGGAATGCTCTTTCCTAACACTAAAATTTGCTAGGTTATATTAAGTTATATAGGCGCGTGATTAAAAAAATAAAAACAAAACTGAATTAAACAATATTTGTATTTATCCGCCCCCTTTTGTCCATTTTATTTAGTTTTGAGTTTTGTAAAGCAAGAACTGTATGAAAACAAAAACACCAAAGATGATTTTGATTTCCAATATTCTAATGGTGTTTTTGATATTTACACCAACTCCAATCGCCAAGTGTGCTTAAACATAAAAATTCCATATGTTTTGTTCACCTACACCCACACACTCACACACAAAGAGGCAACCAATACTTGATCCCTAAATAATGAAGTTTCCTTCGTCCTAACAAGTGTTAAACTTCATTTGGTATACATATTAAAATGTCAAACGAAAAAGTGCCGGCTGCCTTTTGTGTCATGTAAAAAACACCAACAACAACTAAAGTCATTTGAAATAGTTATTAAATACCTAATAATTTATTTTTGTTATTATCACTCAAGATTTATTATTGTTTACTCTACAAATTAGTTTCAGCTCCGTTTCACTTATTTCTCTCTTTCTTCAGTAATTGTTAAATAATCATATTTAAGTACTTATATCACACACACACACATCCAAACATACATATATAAGTCTACAATATATTGTTTTGTCTCTCCACTTATTAAAATTTTATATCCATATACCAATAAATTAGTTTTGAACATTTTGTGTTTTCTTTAATTATTTTCTATATTTTTTAATAATATAAACTTATTTTTTCTTATCACTTAAATACGAAATGGATTTAAAAATTGTACTATGATTTACATATTATTATGCTTATGTTGTGTTTTCTCTTTATTTAATAATAAATAATAATAATTTAAAAACAAAGCCTTTAAAATAAAAATTAAACAAAGAAATTACAAAAAATTATATGTGTTTTTCATTTTTAAATTTTAATTATGTTTTAACAATAAGTTAGATAGTTCGAATAACACAATTTACGTTACCGAAAAATTTTTACTTTGCTTTTAAACTACTGCAATTTCATTAAATTACTCTAGTATGGAACTCGATTTAAGAACCCCTAGTTTCATGCACAAATACAAAGCAACTGACAATACGGAAGTTAGCCTACTTCACAGTTCTCTTTTACAGAACAAATTTGTAATCGATGCTGTTCGATTTTTAAAAGTTTGTACAAACTGTTGAGTTATCGTACAGACCTATTATCAATTCTTTTTTTTTTTTAATTCAATATCGATAGATAGTTTTGTCGACCAACATTATCGGATTAAAAATCCTTAACCTAAAATTTTACGCGGTTTTCCGGTTTTGTGGATGTGAAAAAGCAGTAGTATTTAGTATTTTGTGAAAAATTAAAAGGCTTTAATGCATTTTGTGTCTTTTTATTAAATAAAAACAATTGTGTTTTTCCTTTGTATTTCTGTAAAGTAGTTGTGCAAAATGTCAACAAAATCATACAGGGTTATCATGAATATTTCCCTAGGAATTTTCCGCACCGAAAATAATTTTAAAAAGTGAAATTATTTTAAAATCAATATTTTAAAAATTTGAGAACAAGTAGAATCACTTAATTATGGAATATTCTTGCCGAATCGACAAAAATATTCCATTTTTGGATATAAATATGGAAATAAAAAATTATTAAATTGGGGAAAGGGAAAAATTCCGCACGGAATTTTTATTCATGATAACCCTGATAGAACTTTCCGCCATTTTTATTTGCAAATTAATAGTTATGACTAATTAGCGATAATATCCATAGCTATCGATACTTTGAAACGAAATATCGAAAATATCTAATGTTGGGAATATCGATAATTTGCTAGTTCTAACCTAGGGAGTAGATGTTCGACAGTCTCTATCTCTTCTGCATCTTCACATAGTCTACAGCATTGGTACCCCTAATGGGTACTTTACACGATATGTTATTTTCGGCGTACGTAAAAATACTTTAACCCCCAGTTTATGTATTTCGAAACGAAAATGTGTGCGCATGAAACACACCCAAACTTTAGTTTTGGAAATATTATTGCCTTTGCCTTTACTTCAAAACAAAAAACAAATTTGAAAAACACACTCAAATTTGGTAGTTTTTCTTGCGCATTTATTTTCTTATCGACATACATGAACAGGCCCTAAATAAAATTTTCAATCGTTTCGTATTTTCCATAGGAACAATACAAAACGAAACATAACTCAAGCTGGCGGAGTTCGCTGTTTAGTTTCGTTTTGTTTACATTCGTGAGTGCGAAAGTACTCAACCCACAAGCGCAGATAGAAAACTAAATAGTACTAAACACATGTGAATAAATAAAAAACGTTAAAAACGTTATAAAATATTCACTGTAGTATGTTGATGTTAGTTAATGTTGTTGTTGTAACAGTGCTTTTGTTACGTTTATTTGTTCGTTCTTCTGTTCAATCTGGCTCTATCTCCAGTTGGCTCTATCTCCAGTTCCAGAAAAGTGGCTGCTTCGATGGGATGTAGCCACAGATCCACTGGAGTTAGATGGGTAGGTTTGGCGGGGCAGTTAAAAAGGTGTTGTGTGTCGTGCGGGCCCATGCCGCATACTGGGCATATGTCTTGCACGGCGCGATCGATTTCTGCGACTGCAATATCCCGAGCGTAGTTGAGCCAAAACTACTCTGGTTTGTCGTGGCAGCTGACTCTCCTCAGCTGCGATAGATGGAGGATGTACTCCGAGTTCTTTATTCACACTATAATTGCTTAAGGCCTTGGCAACTGCGTCCGTGTGAATGCTATTCAATCCTGCTTGATATGCTTGTTGATCTAGGGGTTCTCTCCTGTATCGTTGGACCTCTCCCTCTAGAGCATGGATATCCTTCCTGATCTCCCTGAATGGGCCGGGCCTACCCACAAGATGGCGATTGGGATGGCTCACACGATAACATCCAAGCAGGTACTGCAACGAAAGCATCTCATTGTGTTGCTTTACAGGAAGAATTTTTGCCTCCTCATGTAGATGGTCCACTGAAGATTTGAGGAGGCACCCTGTCGCTGTTCTCAGGGCGGCATTCTGGCAAGTTTGAATCTTTTTCCAATTCGAATCACACAATCTCGGGGACCAGACTGGAGCCGCATAGCTTACCACAGACCGACCTATCGCGTTATACGTGGCCAACAAGGTTTCTTTATCTGCAACCCAAGTGCTGCCGGCCAGGGACTTGAGGACCTTGTTCCTACTTTTCAACTTATCGCAGATAGCTGTGGCGTGTGCGCACGACGTGAATGTAGTGTCGAATGTGACCCCTAAAATTTTAGGGCAGTTTGTGGTCGGAATTCTGCTACCGTCGACCACGACATTCAACTCACGTCCAAACTGCGCTGTCCATGTGGTGAACAGAGTGGCTGTAGATTTTGTGGGGGAAATCTGCATATTCCTCGAATGGAAAAAGGTGGTAAGATCGGTTAAATAGTTGTTCAGTCTCTCACAGATGTCATCAGGATAGGTACCCGACGCCAGGATCGTGCAATCATCCGCATACGTCACGATCTCAATGCCGTCTGGAGGGGGTGGAATACAGGAGAAGTAGAGGTTAAACAGTTCCGGAGATATCACCCCACCTTGGGGAACTCCCTGTTTCACTCTGCGGGGTTTGGACTTCTTATTCCTGAATTCCACGTACGACTGGCGTCCACACATATAGTTGACTATCCAACGTTTCAAGCTTGGCCGGAGGGTTGTCTGCTCAATGTCCTCAAACAGCGTGGAGTGCCTGACTGTATCAAAGGCTTTTGATAAGTCAAGCGCCACCATCACTGTTCTATCGCACGGCCGTCTCTGGTTGAGTCCTTTACAGATATATGTGGTAATGGCGTGCAGCGCTGTTGTCGTGCTGTGCTGCTTACGGTTTTTTTTTTTTTTTTTTAAATGGGCGTAATGATAGCGCGCTATCAATAGTGGCCCTACACAGGAACAACCACTCCGGGACCGCTTGCGCATTACTTCGGAGTGGAGTTCATAGACTGGATTCATCAGCTTTCTTAATTGTATCTACTCCCCCATCCATTATATGTTGTGATTAGGGGTTCGACTGTAATCTTTGGCGATATTTGTTTTTCTCTGCCATAAGTGTTTGTGCAAATGTAGTGTATTTCATCCATACACTCTTTGTCTCCAGCATTTCCTGGAAAAAATCATCAATGGTTATATGATTAGGTATTTCATATCGCACTCTCTCATTCTCCCAAATTTTGCACTGTAGAAGTGTATGTTGCACATTGTCTTCGCCAAGGTGGCATAGTTCACATACTGCATTGTCTTTTAACTTGAATCTGAAAAGATAGCTCCGAAAATTTCCATGATTGCTGAACAATTGTGTTAAATAGAAGTTAAGTTCACAGTGTTTTCTGTCTACCCAAGGTTCTATGTGTGGGATTATTTTAAAGGTCCATCTGCCTTGAACACTATTATTCCATGAGGATTGCCATTCTTGGAACAGCCTTCTCCGGGCTTCGTTCTTAATGCTTAATACCTCCCTATTTGTGTATACGTTTGGAAGTGACTTTCGTTGTTCATATATGTAACTCCTTTCACGTAGGGTTAGATGAATCGGTGGTATACGGGCCAGCACGGACAGTGCCGCTGTTGACGTTGTTCGGTATGCCGATATAACTCGTATCGTGCATGCCCTTTGCACTCTCTCTAGATGTTTACGCAGTTGGGAGCTTCTTGAAATGCTTTCGCTGAAGACAGGAGCCGCGTACGTCATTTGCGCATAAGCTACTGTAGCTATTAGTCGCCTTGTTGATTGGTTCGGGCCTCTCATACTTGGCATCAACCTTACTATGTTCTTAGCAGTTGCTAGCGCTTTCTCTGTTATGGTTTTGACATGTGGTTCAAAAGAGAGCTTCCAGTCAAGGATCACTCCTAAATATTTTAATGTTTTATTTATCTCAATGTTATAACCGTCAACGTTTAGTTTAGGATAGTTGAACTTTCGTCTACTCGTTATGAGTATTGCTTCTGTTTTGGCCGCAGCAAGTGCAAGCTTTTTTGATGCAAGCCATCTTGAAATTCGAGATAAGCTATCATTTGCTATAATTTCGACAAGTGGTGCTGATGGTTGGTCGACGATGAGTGCTACGTCGTCCGCATAACCCACTAGTTTGGTACCAGGTGGAAGACTCATGTTTAATAGGTTATCATACATTAAGTTCCAGAGGAAGGGACCTAGTATAGAGCCCTGTGGCACTCCAGATGTTATTGTATATGATTTGACTCCTTCATCAGTGTCATATAAGAGCTTTCTGTTATCCAGATAACTATCAATCATTCTTATCAAATAATCAGATATATTTCTATTTCTTAATGTCTGTCTGATTTCACTCCAATCGGCAGAATTGAAGGCATTTTTAATATCGATTGTGATTATTGCACAGAAACGCTTTTGTTGCATCGAGTTCATTGCCGTATCCACTACTTCTCGGATGGCGTCTACTGTCGATCTACCTCTTATAAATCCAAATTGCATTGACGAGAAACCACCATTTGCATTTACTTCTTGTTCTAATCTGTTTAGCAGCATTTTTTCAAGGAACTTCCCGCATGTATCTAACATGCAGAGTGGTCTATAAGATGATGGATTATCTAACGGCTTGTTATTTTTACGCAGTAACACCAACTGTTGTAATTTCCATTTCGTCGGAAATTCGCCCATTATTAAACACTTATTTAGGACTGTTACAATTAATTCTGGCCATATATTCCCCACAATTGCCAGCGCTTCATTTGGGATGCCATCTGGTCCCGGTGCCTTGCGTTTCTTAAGCTTTCGGCTTACATCCGCGACTTCATTGATTGTGAAAAGATCTTGATTTCTCAGTTGGGAATTGACTGTTGGAATATTCCTTTTTGCTTTATTCGTTGGGAATAGTGTACTAACAATAGTAAGTGCCCACTTCGGGTTCTTTATACCTGGTATTGCGTTTCTATTGCCAATCTTCTTCATAATAATCTTGTATGGGAGACCCCAGGGATCATTTTGCACTTCACTAAGGAGTGCTTCAAACGATTTCCTTTTTGAATCTTTGATTGCTTTTCGTAGTTCACTTCTAGCCATTCTGTAGTTATTCATTGCAGCTTCGTCACCCTTCTTTCTCGTTGCTATTCGTTTTGCTTTGTGGACCTTTTTCGGAGATTCGCGATTTCTTCATTCCACCAGTATACCTGTTTTTTTGACTTTGTGATTACTTTCGTCTTTTTCATTCCTGAGGCGCATATCTGGGTAAGAACATTCGTCAGAAGTTTGGTTGCGCAATTTACGTCCGTGACGTTGCTGATATCAGTCATGTTTTTTATTTCTAGGAGTTTTCCCTTACATCTTTCAACGTTTATGCTTTTTGCGTTCCATCTTGGAGCTGCCTCGTTGGGTAACGACGTATTGTGTCCTATTTCGAACGTAATGTACTGATGGTCACTCAGTGTTTCTTCGCTTAAAACCTTCCAGCCAGATATTTTGTAGGTTACTGGTATTGATGCTAGGGTAATGTCAATGATCGAATTGGCGTTTCCCCTCATAAATGTTGGCGTATCCCCGTTATTGAGTATAATTAACCCCAGTGATGCAACCATTTCACTGACAGCGACGCCTCTTTTATCTGTTTTCCTCGAATTCCACTCAGACGATTTACTATTAAAATCTCCTCCAATTATGACAGGAGTGTCATAGCTTTTTACGTGCTGTTCCAGTTTAGATAATTGTGTAAGGAAATCTTTCAGCTCTAAGTTTGGTGAGAAGTAGCAGCTATAGATTCGTAAGCCGTTAGTGTGTACAACTACAAAGTTATCTTCGCCCTCCTCCACTTTATTTATATTTATCCTAGGGTTTCTTATGTATATCAACGCTTTTCCTTGGGCACTTTGAAACCAATCCTTGCTGGCGCATTTAGCGTATTGTTCGCTTATCAGTACGATGTCTATATCAAATTTTATTGCATTGCTAAGCATTAGGTCTTGAGCCTGACGTCCTCTTCCCAGGTTTATTTGTAGAATCTTAGTGGTCATTTTTGCAGAGATTGCTTGTACCCATGTAGTGGTCTATGCTATCTCGGCCCGCTTCAAGACATAGAACACATCTTGGTTCATTGGTGCAAGAAATCGCCGTGTGACCATCGATACCGCATCGCCTGCACATTTTGGTTCTATCTACACCTTTGCAGTGCCGAGCGAGGTGACCTTTCTCCAGGCATCTATAGCAGTGGGTGCCAAATATTTTCCTTCTGATTCGGCATCCGACTAACCCGATGTCGATCTTTTTCTTCTTTAGAATCTTTATGGCTATATTCGTAGGGATTTCGACTAGTGCTTGTTTGGTCCCCCCGTAGAACTTTCGGATGTTGCGGACTTTAATGTTATCTGCATTGGTTTCGTTCGAAGCTTTTAGAATACTGTTTACAATTTCTTCTTTCGTTGTAGTTTCCTCAATATCTCTGATGTCTATGAGGAATTTTTCGACATGTGTTTGTGTTTTAATCTCCTCACCAAATGATGTTTTAATAACCTCTTCTAATTTTTTAGCACTTCCACCTCTTGTTCCCATTTCAATATGGACATTTCCGTCTTTGGTTTGACGGATCTTTTTTATTCCAACTCCGATTTCGTCGAGCTTGATGCAGGTTTTCATCTTACTCACTATGTCTGCATATGAAGAATTATCACTATGGATAGTGAGAGACTCGCCTTTTGTTCTAATTGGCTTTTTTTCGGCTCTTTTTTTATCGGAAGTCTTTTTTCTTTGAACAAGGGACCACGATTGTGTATTAGCTCGTTCTTCTTCAGCCTTCTTCGGTTCAGTTGTACGCACTTTCTTGTTAATTTTACTCTTTTCGGGAGAAATTGAGCCATGTTGATGATCGGCAACTTGATAGCTATTTCTGATACTGGGGAGGATCAAGGCCTCAAGTGTCTTTGCTACGGGCGACAAAAGCGAAATCGGTCTGTACGATTCACTTTTGCTGGCATCCTTGCCTGGCTTCCGTAGTGGGACCACCCTGCCCATTTTCCAGACTTCGGGAACAACGAGGGTGGCTAGCGACAAGTTGAAGACTTTGGTGAGATACTCGACTCCCGGCTCATCCAGCTGCTTCAACATTACCATGGAGATTCCATCAGGGCCCAACGCTTTGGATGATTTAGCGTTCCTGATGGCATTGGCAACATCATCCATTGTAAATTGTGGTGGTTCATCCTCGGCAAGAAGAGATCTGATGCGACGTAATACTCTTCTCGTCGCCCTGTCACTCTCGGGATGCTCGACAAACTGTCGATTGAAATTACTTGCGCACCTCTTCGGGTCAGTCAACGTAACGTCTCCAAACGTGACTGAGGTCCTATCTTCCCTTCTTCCAGGGTTCGAGAGTGACTTAACCGTTGCCCACAATTCACCTATACCGGCTCCAATGTTGCAGCTCTTCAGATGATTTAACCATTTGTTCCGCTTATGCTCGCCGACCAGCCTGTTAACTTCCAGTGTCAGCTACCTGACTCTGGGGTCATTGGGGTTGATACGACGAAGCTCATCACGCTCATTTCCTAATCCCGTCGCCTCTGCTGGGAAATTTGGTCTTACTTCAGGTATTCGACCAGCAGGGATATGGCGAGCGGCTGCAGCAGTGATGATGTCCCGGAACGTCCTTTCCGCTACCCGAACATCAGAAGGATTGGGCAATTCTGTGAAGCGGTGATTGGTGAACTCTCTGAAACTCGGCCAATCAGCTTTTTTGTCAGACCAGGTGACACGATGGTTATGTCAGGCGAACTGTGACACTCTCCTCTAATTCTGGTAGGGGCGTCCTCATTGACCGTGCAAAACGTAGAGCTATCAATCTGCTCAGCCAGCGCTGTACCTCTCTGGTCGTTTCCGAGGGCCGAATGCCACATCTCATGATGCGCATTAAAATCCCCTAGGACCAGACGATTATGACCTTGCAAGAGCGGGCTAATGTCAGGCCTATACTCAGGGATACAGCTATTTCTCGGCGGGATGTATACATTCAGCAACTCTATCTCGGCAGCTCCACACCTGACTGCTACCCCCATACATTCCATGTACGGGTCATTAGAGACAGGCTCATGCGAGATAGGTCTGTATTGGACAGACTGGTGCAATAGGAAAGCCAATCCCCCACCTCCACTTCTGGTGCGATCTTTCCTCAAAACATTGTAACCATCACAATGCTCTAAGCTGTGGTTGTTGTTCAGCTTGGTTTCCTGCACCGCCGCGACCTTGATGTTCTTCCGACTCATAAAATCTACTATCTCCTCGATCTTACCTCGGAATCCATTGCAATTCAATTGCAAAAAGGCTGCATTTTCGGGGATTGGGACAACAACGGCTGGTGTTAAAGGCTGCTTGTGCGGTTGTTGTCGAGGGGACTGCGGGGGAGTTTAGTAATCAGACGACGAGCGAGTCTCGTAATCCGACGACGACTCACTGAGGACTGTGTTCACGCAGCATGCAGCAACATAGTCCCTGTCGTAGTCCCTCACGTGGACGAGTCCAGAGCAACCCCTTAGATGCACCCACTCCTGACATCTATTGCATCCCACCGAAGGTTGGATGTGGGTGAAGATGCGGATGTGACAAACTGAACACAGATATATTGGTCCTGGGTTTTCCTCCGTCCCGGCTCGGACCAATAGAATTCGGAGCAGGCATTCCGGGATATGCTGCTCCCAATACAGAAAAACGAAACAAATACGAACATGTAAACACTGAGGTGGCAGCCGCTGGCCGGAACATTGGTTTTGTGTTGTTCCGGGTCAATCCGGTACGAAAGAACCCGCTGCCGTGGGATTGTAGTTAATGGGGTTGTTAAGCAATCACATGTGTGTGCGTGCCTGAGTGTTTCATTGGCCATAACGCACGGCAAACGTTTGTCAAAAATTCTTTTCGTTCCAGTGGTGAATGAAACAACTCGGCTAAGCATAGCCGAAGTACATTTGAGCAATCGTACGGTTTTCATCTTTTTACATTGAAAAGTTTGTGGTTTTGGTTGTAAGATAGAAACGATTCAGATAAGCTGAAAAGTTTGTGGCGTTGTGTGATTGGTACGGGAATCGTTTTGTTTGTTCACGTGCATTGGTTATTTTACATATGTGTTGACACTTTCCATATGTAAAAAACATTTCGCGTAAAGTAGCCATTAGTAGCACACTGGGTTGGTGGCCGAACAAATTCACCAATTGTTAGGTCGATAGACCTAGAACAACCTACTGGACTTAGAACAGCCGGTTGGTCTTTTATTTGCTTGGAAAGTTCCATATATTAAATGGATAGCTCCGCGGCTCTATCGTGTCGAGTAGCTCTTATTTTCTCGATTTTATCAGATCTTCTAAAGCGTGAATACATTCCACATCCTCCAGTTTTTATATGGGAAGACTGACCCTGTTATCTTTAGATCGTGATTACTGCAAACTTCTATAAAAAGCGCTTCATAGTCATTCCATATATCGTCACCATAAATGGCCGAAGACGTAACCGACATGAAAATCGAAATTCGTTTTTTGGCGTAATCTGATACATAAAGCTAAAATAGATACATGATCTGGCAACATTTCAAGCTTCTACGTTCAAAAACAACGATGCTATTCAAGAAATGGCATTTCGGAAAATGGGATAATATTGCAGATTTTGTTGTAATGGAGGATCTCAAAACTAAGCACTTCAGCGGTTTTGGTTTCACTACTATGTAATGCCAAGTTTATACTTGCGCTCCAAAATCCACGGGATTTCACGAAATCCTGAAATACACCCCGGTGTTTACACTTATTTTTTTGTTGATTTCAAACATATCACAATGATCAAGGTGGATGCATATGCGCAGCTGATCGAACATGAATTTTCAAAACAAGTTGTTGTAAATTGAATTAAGCATCAAAAATATACGACAATATAGAACATTAAAACTTTATATTGAAAATTATCGTAAAATGACCTATATATCGTATTAATTGCGTATAGTACTAACAAATGAAAATATCAAAAAAATGATTTTATCGTTGAGACTTCGTTATAATAAATTTTAGCTTTGTTCCAGAACTAAAAAGTTTTTACAATTTTTACCACTTTTACACATTTTCGTTCCCTTACGCAAAATGTATATGAAAATCGTTTACGACTGTTACAACTTTTACCACTTTATAAAGTTCGGGAACAGGCCATTCGATAGATAAAAATTGTGCTCAGAACCTGCACAAAATTAGTACTTGCAGTAGTTTTCCCGTTTAGTGCTAAAAATGCGTTCCCATACTCCGAAATCTAGCAAGACTTGCACTTCTCTTTAAACAAAAATAGCGCCGAATAACACCCTCTTCTTCTGTTTTCTGCCATACAATTTTGGCCTAGTAGAAAACTAGCAGCAAGCATGTTCATTGGCATCTAATATTATAGCCGATTTTGATATTTATGCTGGAGTTTTTGCAATTTCCGTAATTTTTCCGTTCCCTTATTTTTTATGAAATTTGTATGGGAAAGCAAGTTTTGACAATTCACACTTTTTTCTAACATTACCATTAAAAAGTACGGGAACACAATAAAAAATATCATTGTAACAAAGTAATTTAATATTTTTTCACATTGTTTACAAATTTTGATTCTAAAATTTTTTGTTGCAGCAATTGACCATCTACCTTGTTTATTGTGATACGTGAAAAGTGTTGCAACTTTTGGTACTTTTTTAGGCAAAAGCAGGGTTGTATATCATGTGTACTGTGATTTCGATGTTGATTTCGCTGAAATCACGAAATGAGAGGATTTCATTTTTGTATGCGAAATCATGATAAATTTTGCTTGATTTCGCGCGAAATCACGAAACGCCCTCGAAATCACGAAACGACGCCAAATGTAAACTAAGCATAATTCCCCTTCGTATATGATCGATAATATCCCATATACTCGCCTTCATAAGATTAATATTCCACAAAACAGTTTTTAATTTTATAACGTTTTTTGCTTCTCCTGTAAAGTTTTGGTTTTGTGGGTTACGTCTTCGAACATTTATGGTGACGATATGTACCTGTCCCATATTTTAGTATGTTTGCTTTAATACAAACGACGTTTAGTCCCAATTTACATTAGGCGAGTTTACTTGCGGCAATTGTCAGTTTGAGAGAGAGAGAGGTGAGGCATATGGTAACCCTTTGCCTCTCAGCCCCCTCTCTCACCTACAAACTGACAATTGCCGCAAGTAAACTCGCCTAATGTAAATTGGGACTAAGTCTATAACATTTTAATTTTCGGAATTGTCCTGCACCATTTAGTTATTTTCATTTTGTTTGTTCACTTGAAGTGGATTTGGACTATACGACGATTAAGTGCATTATCTCGATTTATTTGACATATATTGTATGAAAATGACATCTTAATTCCAATGGATTTCCAAAGTCAAGCAATAAAATGCGTTTACATTGGAGCTTTTTGCCGGGTTAACTTTCTTTATGAGGATTTATTAAATCCGGTTAAGTGCCAACAGCATGATTTGACAACTACTCCGGTGTCTAATCATACTCTTGGCATCGATATTCGTTGATCGTAAAAACTTCCAGCCCAGAGAACACCTTACATTACACCATGTTTACATTAGACATTGACATTTGAATCCCACTCGATTATGTATGTAAATTCAGTTATATGTAAACGTAGTCTTATATGCAGTTCTTGAATAGTCTCATGAATCAAGTACGTTTACATTTTAGAAATCTGGTGAATTTCAATTACAAATCCATTGCGTAAATGTCAAATAAATACTCATTAAAAATCCTGCAAATGTTATTTGAATGGATTTGACATTTGAAATCCATTGGATTTTGTAAATACGTTTACATTTACAAAATCCAATAAATATGCACAATTTTAATTTTATATTCTTTTTTTATTATTAATTGTTTTTACAAACGCAAAAGCAAATGATTTTAAAAATTTTATATAATAAAATATCATAGAAATTATATATGTACATATATTGTTGCTATTTACTTTAATTTTGCATTTGTTTTTTTTTTTTCTTTTCTTATAGAGCGAATGATGATTAGAAATTTCCCCTACCACAACTAGAAATAGAACTGCTAATTTAGATTTATATAATTACTACTACAACAACTACTAACTATTACTACTACTATTACTAACTAAATACTAAAAACAAAACTAAAACTGTTACAATACAACTACCACCACAACCACCAAGAACAACAACAACCAGTAAAGAAACAAATTAAAAAAACAAACGAATGAAAAAGATAGTAAAATTGTGTAAAAGAAAATAAAAAAACTAAGCGACAAAAAATCATCACCACAACTAAAAAGCAACATCACCACCACCTCCAACTACTATCAAAATCTCTCAACATCAACATCATCGCCACCTATTTAGATTAGCGCCATTAGTGATGTCATTATTGTCATTATTCGGGGTTGCCGCCGCCATCGCCTTCATCATTAACGTAATTAAATTTCTTCCGCACTACTCCCAAGACCCAACCGACCGACAGTCATCAGTACACGGGTCTTGTGACAGACAGACAGGTGTGTGAGTGTGATCCACGAAAATTATTCAAAAAGAAAAAAAGCTGCAGCATTCATTACAAAAAAAAGTTCATAACGAAATACCATTTCACGTGCGCGTCAGCCTTCCGACCCACCACTACTCAAATAAACAGCGTTGATTATTTATGGCGTAAGAAATAAAATCTGAAACGACGAGTTGAAAATATTATTTATTTTCATAAATTTGCTAAATAAATTAAATTGTATTATAATTAAAAATCTAACTTAATAATGAGAGTACACATATGTATATACTTATATCTATAATTATACATACATATTTACGAATCAATCCCTCACTTCCTGCGCCCCTTCGAGAGAAGAAAACCAACAGACAAACAACAAAAAAGAAACATTAATGAAAATCACGTAGTTAAAATTAACAATAAAAAGTAATAATAATTATTGATTAATGAAGAAGAAGAAAAACAAATTTTGTAATTGTTGCTAACAAAAAGAAGAAAAACAAAAACAGAAATCCATTTTTAAACAATAGGATATCTCTCACAACTCTCTCTGTGGCAATTTATGATATAAACATGTGTTTTTAAAAAACCATCTCATAAAATGGTCACAGTATTTTTCCAAGTTTACAATAAATTGTTATGACATTTTAAGACACGAAAATGAAAATTATTTCTATTTTTGCAGCGATAGTGGCATAAATCCTACATTTTTCACATAGACGGAGTTTTTAACAAAAACAGTTGCATACTTTTAGGCTTATTTTTTCATTAACGGTTTATGTTTTTAGAACAGAGTTGCCGTTTCACATTTTAGTCTTTCTGAACACAATGAGTAGCATTACAGACAGATTCTCTATTTCTTTTAATTAATAATTAAGCTTTTCATATTTGCCGATTTTTGTCAGTCTTCTGTAGTGCGCTTCTCTAACTTATTTTTTGAGTTATCGACAAAAATCTTTAAAATTAAAATGCAAAATTATGAATGAGAAGTTCAAATATAAGTTGGCAACACTATTGCTATCGTTAGAACTTTACGACTACCTTCTTTTGGTCGCTAACTTACCGAAAAATAGCTTTAATTGCCGAAATTATAAGGTAAGCATTTAAATTTCACCGATTTTTGTCGGTAACTCAAAAAATGAGTTAGGGAATCGCACTACTGGTCGTGAGAATTGGACAGCGACATAATAACTAGGCGCTTACACAAGACAATTTGTGTTATGGGACTTTTACACGGTATGTTTTACTAGGCGTTTACACCAGACAGTTTGTCTTCAAATACAACTCTGATTTACTTACTCATACATACATTTGTCGCCTGTCTTCCAGCTGTCCATCATTTTGCCACCGACAGTAGGGTTAAAAAAATTTGACATTTTTTATATAATAATAATTAATATGTATTGAAAACAAAATAACATGAACAAAAACAAAATATGAGAACGGAAAATAAAAATAATCGATGATTTTCATTCATAATTTTACAACTGTTTTTGCAGTTGTCGGACGCCTACGTCACACAGGCAAGTTTTGGGTCTTTGACAATCAATACATGAACGCAACTGTCCTGTCATGTGTAAACGCAGGGTTATGCATAACTACTGCCACGTTTTATAAATCTGAATTTTGTACATACCATACAAAAATGTGTATGCATCAAAGTGATATGGGTATACGTATGCATTTTTACGAATAGAACACGCTCTATTCTCGTCTGTACAACAAAAGGAAAACAGATTTTTCGTTTTTTTTTCGCAATATAAAAAACGAAAACAACAGAAAACGAATGAAGAAACAAAATTTTGCTGTGCAGAAGGAATAACATATGGGCGAAATAACAGTGACATTTGCTATGCATAACATGTATAAAACATACCGTGTAGAAGCCCCATTAAAATACAACCCTGTTTGGCATTTTTGTAAAAATAAGTGAGATAATAATTAGAATTTGTCGAAAACAAAAGAAAATGAACAGAAATCGATGATTTTCATTCATAAATGTCCAACTGTTTTCGCAGTTGTCGGGAGGCCTACGTCACACAGGCAAGTTTTGGGGTTTTGACAATCAATACATGAACTCAACTGTTGTGTCATTTGTAAACGCGGTCTAACCGCGATATATTGTTGTTGTTGCATATGTGGTCTGTTCCGTACTGCAAGAATCTACTAATTTTTACTATTTTTTTCGATAACATAAAGGAAAAAATGTTATCGTAGTAAAAAATAGTAGCTTCTTGCAGGTTCTGGAACAGAGCAATGATGTGTTTGTAAGTGTTTCTTTTTTGCTTAATCTGGCTCTATCTCTAGTTCTAGGGATGTGGTTACTGGAGTTAGTTGAGTATGTTTGCAGGGCAATTGAGAAGGTGCAGTATGCAGGCCTGTGCTGCATGCTGGACATATGTTTTGCACGGTGTCACCAATCCTTGCCCTATAGCATAGTTGACCCAAAACTACTCTGTTTTGTCGTGGCAGCTGACGCTCCTCAGCTGCAATACATAGGGGATGTTCCCCGAGGACCACAATCACACGATAATTGTGTATGGCATCTGCGTGAATGCTATTTAAACCTGCTTGATAGGCTTGCTGATCTCAGGATTCTCTCTTGTAACGTTAGACCTCTCTATAAATGAAGGTACATCCTGACATGCCTGGGTGGTGGATCCTTTCCACCATATTGTAATTAAGATGGCACTCACGGTAAACACCCGAGCAAGTATTGCAACGAGGTCATGCCATTGTATAGCTGTACTGAAAAAAGGTGCAAAGATCAGTCAATTAGGAGTTCAGCCTTTCACAAATGGCATCTGGGAAGGTAGCACACGTGAAGATCGTACAGTCATCCATACGTTACGATCTCAATGCCGTGTGAAGGGATGGAATACAGGAGAGGTAGAGGTTAAACAGCGTGGAGTGCTTGCCAGTATCAAAGGCTTTCGATAAGTCGAGCGCCACCAATACTGTCCTATCGCATGGCTTGCTCTGTTTGAGTCCTCGACTAACATGCGTGCAGATGACGTGCAGCGCTGGGGAGGAGTAAAGCCTCAATAGTCTTTGCTTTGTTTCGGGAATGATGTGTGGTTGGCTAGCGACAGTTTGAGAACTTTAGTAATATACTCGACTCCCGGTTCATCCAGCTGTTTCCTTCTTTCCAAGGTTCGTAAGTAACATAACGGTTGCCAACAATTCAACAGGTCCGGGTGATTTAAAGAGATTGAAGGGGTTTATTGCCCATGAAATTTTTGGACGATCTGCTTGCGTTTAGAGAGCTCTGTGGCTTCCGTTCAGTCAAGCAAGTGACTATTAGCCAGGAGATTCAGAATTTGTTGGCCCAACTTTGTCCATGTACAATATTCCCGTTTGATACTGCCGATGGATTTGGTGTCCTTACACTATGGCATCTGGGTACTTCCTTGATCCTTCTCTATCGACTCGCTAAAGATCCTATCGCAAATGTAAGATGTACGTTTAACTTTTATCAACGTGATGATGGTTCCATGCCTATTCTTTTGACAGATGTTTTTATATATTTTACGTCAAACAACTTTATCATCATATAACGCCATACTTACATTATACTATGTTTACATTTACGAAATCCACTCGATTTCATCTGTCAATTCCTTTGTGTATACGTCAAATGAAAACTCATCTGAAATCGATTGGATTTCATTTGACGTATACGCAAAGGAATTGACAGTTGAAATCGAGTGGATTTCGTAAATGTAAACATAGTATTACATTAGATTTATAAATCCACTCGATTTCAAACGTCAATTTCATAGCGAATACGTCAAATAAATCCTAGTACCACTGGATTTTATTTGACGTGTACGCTATGAAATTTATATTTTGAATCGGTTGGGTTTCGTAAATCGAAACGTACTATTAGTCGGTATTTAGATCACATTTGAAATTACATTTTACGTACTCCGTGAGCAGTTTTACTAGGCGTTTACACAAGACAATTTGTCCTAATATGCAACCCTGATCTACTAACACATACATACATTTGTCGGATGTCTCCCAGCTGTCCATCATTTTTTCACAGATAGTCAGTCTAACAAATTTTTGACATTTTTGTAAAAATATGTGAGATAATAATTGAAATGTGTTGAAAACAAAAAAAAAAAAAAAAAAAAACATGACCAATAACAAAATATGTGAACGGAAAACAGAATGAAATCGATGATTTTCATTCATAATTTTACATTGTTTCTGCAGCTGTCGACGTAGTCGTCCGCACAGGCAAGTTTTGGGTTTTTGACAATTAATACATGAACTTAACTGTCATCTTTTTGTTTATAAAATATCAAAATGCTGCAAGATTTCGAAATGACTTTTAATGCCTGGGTACATAAGCTGCCTCAGCTGATTGCCTTGCTTTCCAGCTTCATTTCTGACATAATAAAAATAAAAGAATAAAGAAGGCCGAGCAAATTTCGAACTATGTTGCCGTTTTCGTTTTAATTCTTTTATCAAAAGCAAGCAAGGCAAGGCAGCTTATGTACCTAGGCCTTTAGTGCTTTGGATTTATGCTTAACGTGATAACTTAATTTACTTGTAAATTTGCTCATGATAGAGGACTTTAATTCGATATCGGCATAGTTCGATGTCCATATACATAGAAAAGCTGACCACTTAATCCCGGTCCACACTAGAGCAGTTTCAATGAAATTATGCATTCTTAGATCGAGTTCCCCACTACCGCAATTTCATAAAATTACTTTATTATAGAACTCGATCTAAGAACGCCTAATTTCATTAAATTATTGCATTGAAATCGCTCTAGTGTGGACCGGGACTAACATACCGAATTTCCTCTGTATAAACTCTATATCATAAAATTGTGACATTTCTTTAAAAAATTTCCCCGTTTCGAGATTCTGTTGAATTGAAAAGAATATCCCCCCGAAAAATAAAAACAATCTGAAAATGGTGCGTAGAAAAAATAAATCATAGACAAGAACAAAAAATAAATACAAATACGAGGAGTTGTTGTGTTACATTTAAACTAAATGACAAAAACAGTGTAGTTTAAATAAATTAATGAGAAAAAAGCAACTAGGAATTTAACAAAGAAAAAAGATAATATTTAAAAAGAAATCATCAAAAAATAGACTGCCCGTGTCAAAAAAAAAGTAAACAAGAAAATTTCAAAAAGAAAACTTACAAAAAATACAAACAAAACAAACGAGAGGAGCAGTTTTATGAAAATATTTTTCATAAATTATGAAAAACTTATTGAATAAAAAACCAAAATGAAAAAAATATTTTGTATAAAGCAAATTTAGAAAAATTAAAAAAAAATAATAACTAACGTAAATACGAAATATTAATAACTGAAGAGAAAAATAAAAATTTTGTTTTATAATTTTATGGTGCATATAATTATAAATAAATCATAAAATCACAAAAATACTTATATAAAATAATAATTACATAAAAAATCCCATTATTAATAAAAATAAGTTAAATTAAAAAAAAAAAAAAAAAAAATCATTGTTAAACATCACATGTTGATTTGTAATAAACTATAGTAATAATGAATAGTATTATATACAAGCATAATTAAAACGAAGAAAAGAGAAAGAACCTAAACAAGAAATCCTTTTGAAATGACCTTCACAAGGATTGGTAATGCAAATCATTTCTTGATTTATTAGATTTGGATATTTATTATTTTCAGTTTAAAGGTTTTGTAGAAATTGAACTGACGAGACTGGAATAAGTTCGGTAAAGGAGGTTTTATTTGTTTCTTCTCATCAGGAATTTTTTGATCCATGTTACCCTCAATGGGCTCATTTAGAAAAGTCATTATCTGTCTAAACGTACTCTATCTCTCAGTGGTCTAATTAACAGGTCCCAGAGCAAAAACTGCTGATCATCATTTGAGCTGTCAAAATAAATAATGATGATTGAATTACCGTACAAAAAGTAAACAAATGTGTAAAATTGTTGACAATTAAAGTAAAAAATTATAATCAGCTGCTGTTGCTAGAAGACTTGTTAATTAGGCCATGGCATGATGAAATTATAAGGTGGCGTAAAACGTCAGCTTCGTGTTATTTTTTGTTATTGTGAATAAATTATAGCTCTGTTCCAGAACTAAAAAGTTTTTACAATTTTTACCACTTTTACACATTTTGCGTTCCCGTAAACAAAATTTATATGAAAATCGTTTACGACTTCTACGAGTTTTACCACTTTATAAAGTACGGGAACAGGCCATATATGAAAACGTAAACAAACATTTTGACATCTTGAAGAATTTGCGTCCAAAATTGAATTGTTGTTGTGCTACTTACGTGACGTATAAATAGATCTTGGGCCATGACCTTGTCGCACAAAAAGTAATTGCGTATTTACATCAAACTGGATTTATTTAAACGCATCATCATCGAGGGTAAATTAAATTTAATTAGTACTGTAGCTCAAATCAGCGCTAAGAGTACGTTTACATTGACGAAATCCAGTGAATTTCAACTGTCAGTTCCATCGCGTATACGTCAAATAAAATCCACTGGATGCATGTATGCTTTCTGTTCGGAAGCCAGTTATTCGACGGAATTGACAACTTAAATGACGCTTTGGACAAAAATCCGATTGATGTAAATACAGTTTAGTCGACAGACTTCTGCCAGAATTTTCTAATCTATCTACCAAGGCCTACACAAGGTCGGACAATAAGCCCATTTGATTACACAAAGAAATGTGTAGGCCTGGCTATCTAATTTACTTTGAATCTACATTTGTTTAACTTCAAATTTCTTGTAGTGTTCAATTCCGTCTTGTTCAGTTTAATTTCACATATTTAAATTGTTAAACAAATAACTGCCAAAAAGCTTGTAAAGTTGTATGGCTATTTGAGTATTAAATTAATTGATTGTTTTGTATCTATTAGACGCATATTTTTCATTTTCTTTCCATATATAAGCTAATATTGATAATAGATATTTGTAAAATAGTTGAAATCGTAAAAATATTGTTGTTGTTTTTTCTTATTTCCCTTTCTCTTAGTTGTACTCTAATCTAATTTTTTCTTTTTCACATTTTTTTCTTCTTTCTTCTATTTCTCTATTTTTATACTCTAACAAATGTATTCTTTTTCCCACTTTCTCAATCTATGTCTCTCTCTCTATCTTCCTATCTACTTTAGTTAAAGCCGAGCTTATGTCAGAATTTACTTACGAGTACTATAAATATACAGATGATATACATACATACATAATATTAAAATAAAACCAACAACAAAACAAATAAAAGTGAATTAAACCTATTGTATTATTAATAATTTATTGTTAATTTGTGTATAAACAAATAATGATGAAGAACATTTAAACATCCAAATGAAGCTTTATTATATATAAGCTGAGTAGACCCTCCCACACACAAAAAATGAGGTTATAAAAAAGAGATTCTTATAGAACAAATGTCAATAAAACTCATTTGAAATACACATACATATACACTAAATGCATGAAATGTTGTGCGTAATGTCACAGTGGGGAACAATAAATATAATTTAATATAAGCTTTATGTCAAATACATTACTTAATTGTCATATGATTACAGCTACGACAAAATTTTAAATCTATGTATCCCGTTTACGGATTTAATAAATTCACTGGGTTTCAAATGTCAATTCCATTAGTCCCGGTCCACACTAGAGTGATTTCATTGAAAAATTTGCATGAAATTGTGCGTCTCTAGATCGACTTCCACAGTAGAGTAAAATCATAAAATTGCTGTAGTGGGGAATTCGATTTAAGAACGCCTAATTTCATGAAATTTTTTAATGAAATTCACGCTAGTGTGGACCGGGACTTATGTATACAATTTCATTATCACAAAGGAAGTTAACCCGGTCAAAAACTTTAATGTAAACATGGGATTAGATACGAAAATTATGTTTACATTTACGAAATCCGATGGATTTAAACTGTCAATCCCATTGTTTATACGTCAAATAAATCCTCATCTGAAATCCAGTAGATTTTATTGGTGTATAATTGTACGGTTACATTAGAGTTTTTTGCCGGGTTAATCAAACTTCATGAGGATTTATTTGACGTTTGCGCTATGGAATTGCCACTTGAAACCCAAACCCACTGGGTTAATCCGGTTAAGTGTAACCGTGGTATAAGTCGTTTGAATTCGTATCAAACGTCAACATTTGTGTACATTTCGTTTGCTGTTATTTACCTTTTGTATGTGATTTCATTTACAATAGTCCTGTTCGATAACTTCGCAACTAAAAAGTATTTGCAAGTTCTTGCAACTACTTGCAAGTACTTCTCATATCTCTTTTACTGAACAAGTTTGTTATGGAAATTTTTTTGTAAAAGTTTGTACAAACTTTTCAGTTATCGTACAGACCATGGTGGAATAAGAAGGTGTTACATCAAATCATGCAAAACGTCAAATTTGCTCACAATAATGCATTACTGTGAATTGCTTGTTTACATTTTGTATGTGATTTTATTCACAATAATGCATTTTGACAACTGGTATGGAGATCAGCTGTTTTTGCCGCTGTACCTGTATTATTGTGCCATGGTTCAGACCTAATAATGGATTCTGATTGCTAATATGATGGCGCAATAATAAAGATGTAACGCTAAGAAACAGCTGATAAACATTCTAGTTGTCAGAATGCATTATTGTGAATAAAATCACATGCAAAAGGTAAGCAAGCAATTCGCAATAACGCATTATTGTTAATAAATTTTGACGTTTGGTAGACTCATGGCACAATCATTAGGTCTGTTCGATAACCCAAAAGTTTGAACAAATTTGTACAAGCTTTTACAAAATACTGTTCGATAACAAACTTGTTCAGTAAAAGAGAAATAAGAAGTAGTTGCAAGTACTTGCAAGAACTTGCAAATACTTTTTACTTGCGAAGTGATCGAACAGGCCTATTGTTATTGATAAAACACCTTTTTATTCCGCCATGGCTAATATTATGTGGATCAGCAATTATTTGATGTATCACCTTTTTATTGCGCCATGGCATAAACATTTAAGCCGAAAACAGAATAAGGCCCTGTTTCACTATGTCGAAAGAAAATGAATGCGAACGAAAAACACCTAAAGTTGCGTTTCATGTTAGTATTGACTTTATTTTTAGTTTGAAACAACTAAAAAATTTGAAAATCATACACGAGGGTAGTAGTTTTTCTTTCCTTTTTAATTTTCGTTCGACATAGTGAAACAGGCTGTAAAAGTTTGGACAGTTGTTCATGATGAAATTATAAGGTGGCGTAAAACGTCCTGGTGGTGGGTTTCAATCAGTTAATTTTTTTTTATTGTGAATCATTGTTCCAACAAAAAGCTTCCTTTCTAACACAATATCTTAAAATTTGAAAACAAGGACAACAAATCAATTTATAACACTGACTAACTATGCATATACATCTACCTTTATTATTGCTCCATGCCATTTGACGTAACAAGCCGTAACTATAATGTTGTATTTTTTATCATTTGTCAATCTTGTGTTTGTGCTTGGTTTACATTACGAAATCCACTCGATTTCAACTGTCAATTCCTTTGCGTATACGTCAAATGAAAACTCATCTGAAATCCATTGGATTTCGTTTGACGTTTAATCAATGGAATTGACAGTTGAACTTCACCGGATTTAATAAACCCAAATGTTTCAAATGCCAATTTCATAGCACAAACGTCAAATAAATCCTCATAAGTTTAACCCGGCAAAAGGCTCTAATGCAAACGCCGTTTAATACAGATACAACGGAAAAACACGCTAGTTGCCAAAATGCATTATTGTGAATAAATTCACATACAAAAGGTAAACAAGCAATTCACACTAATGCGTTATTATGAACAACTTTGACGTTTGGTATGATTAATGTCCCTATTATAGTTATTGATGTAACACCTTCTTATTCCACCACGGTCTTCAGTTTTATTCTGGCTTCGATTTTAACCAAGTGATCACACACGCCAAGACAGTTGATATCATGTATTGTTTGTCAAAAAAGCAAAAAATCTTCTGATATAGGCATCTGGACAATTGCAAAAACGATTCAGAAACCACGAAGTTGCGTTCCAGTATCTACAAGATGTAATATCAAGTAAAATTTTTTAAATGTGTGCTAGAAAATCGTTCTCGTACTCGAAAATAGCAAATTTCCACTTCTATTTAAATAAAAATGGCACTGAATGACGTGGTCTTCTCATAAATTTAAAATTGCTCCAGTTGAATCCAGCAGCGTGTTTGTTTGTTTCGTGGATACATATTTATATTTCTTCTTGAGTTTTTGCAATTCTTGTCATTTGCCATATCAACTTTTTAGGAGAATTTTAAAACATTTTTTTACTTCCCTTACTCACATTTGAACTGTGACATAATCACAAATATTTCCTCTAAACAATTAACTTCAAAACACACACACACACGAACTATTTCATTGTTATTTTGTTATGTATAAAAAAGAAAACTTGACACAACTATCCTAACTACATACATACTTATATATTCACTACATGTATTTTATATATATACTTATATACTTACATATGTATATCACTAACCAAAGCTTTAGGTTTTATACAAACTGAAGAAAGAACACCAAATACTAGATTCATTTAGACACAACTCTATACCGAAAAAAAACCCAATACTAAGCTATGAGTGAATAAAATATTATCCTTAACAATAACAAACAACAAACAAAATAAAAAAGAACAACAACAACTTCTAAAATAATTTAGTATTTTTTGGTTTTTTCTTCTGCGTTCAATAAAACCCACCTCCTCTTAACGGAATAATAATTTAGTTCAACTCTTTTTCTATAACAAAACAAAGAAAGAAGAAAAACAAACAACTATAAGGCGAAACTATAGCAAAACCAACTAAAAATTCCTAATTTAGCAAAAGAGATAATACAAATAACAAACTGAAAACAAAAAATAATTAAAACTCTAATATTAGAAATTTTGAGAAGAGATTTTTTTTCATAAAAAAAGAAAATGTATTAAAACAGTGAGAAGCTAAACTAAAGTAAAAGAAAAATTATAAACATTTTCCAAAGTGTATAATTTTTTTCTTGTTTGTTTTTATTTCCCCCCATGCGTGAGGGAAATAGCGTGAATCTTTGCTATTCTCTAAAAAATTATTTCTTATAGAAAAAAAAAACGTAACACAAAAACAAGTATTATTCCAAAACAAGAGCAAACCAAAAGAGAAAAAAATAATTCTTTAGAGAATAACGCAAATCAACTAATGTAGACTATGTATTCAAAACAAATGTAAGTATAACTTGTAAGTAAAATTTCATAATTATATACCTAAAATCTACATATAAATACATACACTATAGATATACAATATACATACATATTTATAAATACTTTATTATTACTATTATTAACATGGACTTTATTTTTGAGTTGTAAACAAAAAGAAAAAAAATCCCCATGGTTTTAGAAATAATGTAAAGTAGTCTTAGACAATGAAATTAAAAATAAAAAAACAAACAAAAACTAAACATATATAAATAAAACATGCTAAACAATAAAATCGCCTAAACTAATATTAGGTTATGTTAGTTTTTTTAATTTAAAAAAAAAACGTATTTATTCTTCTTAACTTTATTTCGATATTTTGACTAATCGTATTCTTTTCTTTTCAAATGAATTTTTATATTTTCTTAAACTTATTTTTCTATATTCTAAAACTTTTTTCAATGTGCCGATAGTTGCTCAGTCCGCTTATTCCATTATTTACCAAATGTTATGCTTGGTTTACATTTGTGAAATCCACTCGATTTCAACTGTCAATTTCCTTGCTTAAACGTCAAATGAAATCCAATGGATTTCATATAAGATTTCATTTGACGTATACACAGAGGAATTGACAGTTGAAATCCACTTGATTTCGTAAATGTAAATGTATTATTACAATTCTTCACTGAAAATTTGTTAGTTTTTACTGGACAATTTTATTCCACCAAGAACTAGACAGACACACCTAATAATAATAGCAGTTTCGTTCCAGAACTAAAAAGTGTTTACACATTTTGGACATTTTTCCCCAAAAATGCGTTCCCGTACACCGAAAAAGTTTCAAAATTTTTACTTCTCTTTGAAAAAATGGCGCTGAATAGCTTTTTCTTTAGAAACTTTTTACACGACAAATTTGGGCGAGCAAAAATGTGCAACAACACACCAACTTTGACATTTGTTGCAGTCATTTTGACGTTTCTGCCATTTTTCCGTTCCCGTACATTTTGGAAAATGTGTATGTGGAAATCATTTTCGACGGTTTGCTCTTTTGACACTTTTACTCTTAAAAAGACCGAAGGAACAAAGCTAATACTATTGATTGCTGTTTGACAAAGTCGTCATAAATGTCAATACATTAAAAAACAACTTAAAATTCTAAAACGCATTTTACATTTAGCATGTCTTATAAAACATACATCATTTAAGTTGTCAATTCCATGCAATATCTGTCAAATAATTGACGTAAACTCCCAAAACACCTGTTTTAAGTGTAAGTGTAAAATGCGTTTAACATTAACATTCTTCTTATATATGGTCTGTTCCTTTACTTTTGAAAATGGTAAAACAGGCAAAAGTCGTAAAAGTTGTAAACTGCTCCCATATGAATTGTATGGTGTCTGAAGTAAAGGAACACTTTTCGAGTAAAAAGTGGTAAAACTTGAAGATTCTTGCACGTAAAGGAACAGAGCTATAGACAAACAGCCTGTTTCTTTAGCTTCGTTCCAGTACTTTTTTAATTGTAAAATGTTCAAAAGAGAAAACTGTCAAAAATGAGTTCAACGCACACATTTTTCCAAAATGTACGGGAACGGAAAAACGGCAGAAACGTCAAAAAATCTGGAACAGATGTCAAAGTCGGCGTGTCAGCGAATCGGAAGCCGGCAAACATGTTGCACATTTTTGCTCGCTCAAATTTGTCGTGTAAAAAGTTTCTAAAGAGAAAGCCATTCAGCGCCATTTTTGTTCAAAGAGAAGTGAACATTTTGCAACTTTTTTGGTGTACGGGAACGCATTTCGGGCAAAAATGTGCAAAATGTGTTAAATGTGTAAAAACTTTTTAGTTCTGGAACGAAGCTTTTATGTCGAAACGGAAATGTGTGCGAATGAAACTCGCCCAAACTAAAATATTTTTACCTTTGCTTTTACTTCAAAACAAACAGCAAATTTGAAAAACACACAAAAGTTTGGGAGTGGTTTATTCGCACACATTTTCGTTTCGACATACAGAAACAGGCTGTAAAATCTCCTTATCGTCTTCGCCTTTGCCGTTTGCATTTGGGCTTTTACCTTGATTAACCTTCTTTATGAGGATTTATTTTGGCGTACATATATACAATGGAATTGACCTTTGAAACCCAGTGGTTTTATGAAATCCGGTTATATGCAAACGCACACATGTTGTTTATTTTTTTACTATTATTTACCTTTTTGTATGTGACTTCATTCACAATAATACATTTTGGCAGCTGGTGTGATGATCAGCTGTTTTTGGCGCTATAAGAAGGTGTTTGATCAGTTGCTCAAATTCAGACCAAACGTCAGAATTTGTTTAGTCCATATTTACATTACTCAATTTTCCTTGCGGTAATTGTCAGTTTGAAGGTGAGAGAGGTGAGGCATACGGTAACCCTTTGCCTCTCGACATCCTTTCTCATCAACAAACTGACAATTGCCGCAAGGAAAATTGCCTAATGTAAATATAGACTTATGCTAAGTTTACATTTACGAAATCCACTCGATTTCAACTGTCAATTCCATAGCTCATACGTCAAATGAAATCTCATCTGGATTTCATTTGACGTTTAACCTATGGATTTGACAGTTGAAATCGAGTGGATTTCGTAAATGTAAACCAAGCATTACATTTCGTTTTCTATTATTTACTTTTTGTATTCGATTTCATTTACAATAATTCATTTTGACAGCTAGTATGACGATACGTGTTTTTTGGATGTAATGCTATGTTTACATTTACGAAATCCACTCGATTTCATCTGTCAAATCCATAGGTTAAACGTCAAATGAAATCCAATGGATTTCAGATGAGATTTCATTTGACGTTTGAGCTATAGAATTGACAGATGAAATCGAGTGGATTTCGTAAATGTAAACTTAGCATAACACTTTATTATCATTATAAAATAAGCAGGTGGTGTAATACGGCAAGCTGATTGGATACAATCTGTCAAATTCGTTATTATTGTGAATTAATTGTATGAAATCGTAAACGAACATATTGACAGCATAAAGGATTTTCTTGAAGTTGTTGTCTGCTTATTGTACTCATTACGTGACCTGTTAAATAGACCTTGCCATGGTCCTTGAATCGCTTTCAATCAAAATAGTCTTGTTGTATTTACTGCTACACTTTATTTATTGCATCATGATGGGTAGAAAAATAAAATGACAAAAAGTTATAAATCAGATAATGGCTATATCACACCATATGCTTTTTCACATGTATGACATCAGCTGGTCTGTATATTAGTATTGCCAAAGTGACAATGTACATGTGAAAAAGCATATGGTGTGATATAGCCATAAGCTGTTTTTGCTGGGGGACCTGTTAACAGGGCCATGAACGTGATTATCATGGTGAAATACATAGTAGCTCTGTTCTTTTACGCGCAAGAATCTTCAAGTTTTACCACTTTTTACTCGAAAAGCATTCCTTTACTTTTGACATCATACAATTCATATTGGAGCATTTTACTACTTTTGCCGGTTTTACCATTTTCAAAAGTAAAGGAACAGACCAAATGTGAAACAGGTCAGCTGATTTCACACAATCTGTAAAATTCATTGTTATTGTGAATTAATCGTAATAATAGTAAACAAACATTACGACAACTTAAAGTACTTTCAATCAAAAAGTCGTGTTGTCATAGTTTCTGGTTCACCTTATTGATTGCATCATGAATGTGACAAAGATGTCAATATTATAAGATAGGAAAAGTCAATTGTGAAAAATTAACTGTAGAGGGAGTTAACCTCTGTTGCTACGACATCATAGCAACATTCTGTTAAACGAAAACTGTTACTCATTGGAATATTGACAAGAAAAACATTAAAACTCAAGTTTGACGGCATTCGCTTTTGATTTTTTCATTGAATGAACAATAAAAAAAGAAAAGAAATAAATTTCAGCCACAAAACACGACGTTAATGTTTTCTGCCGCGAGAAATGGGAATCAAAAACGATTGGCATTGCTGTTATCAATTCCAGTGAGTTGTGTAGCCATCTGTAACAAAAATGTGGAACTATTATCACATGTTTTTGGAATATGCATTTGTTCGGGTCTTTATTGCTATACGTCTTTGAATGTGACTATCATGATGCAATTAATAAGGTGAACAAGTAATTGCAAAAGGAAGAGTATTTTGATTATTTTGATTAAAGGTACTTCAAGCTGTCAAAATTTTTATTTACGTTTTCATACGATTAATTCACAATAACAATGAATTTGTTATTTGATACTATTTCACAATTACAAATAATTTTAAAATTTGAGGTAAATTTGCTATTTTTACTGTGGCACCTAGAATATTTCACCAGAGGCTCAATTCTGTTTCAGTGAAATTAAAAATTTTATATAGAAAACAAACGTCAAATTAAACAAATTTATAAAGACAATATTTTTCATTTCAAATTTTCATAGAACAATGGAAAATAATCATTTGATCAACTTTAAGATATTTCATTTACTAAATCCCTATTATAATCATATTTATGCTGGCACCTAAATGAAGTGATTTTATTCAATACGCCATTTATTTGATAGGTATTCAATAGGGATTGACATTAAATGGCGAGTTTTTTTTAAACTCGTTTGATGTAAATGTGGTTCTTCTATCATATTAATTTTAAGCCGATTTCATGTTTTCCTGGCGAACAAAAATCGCTCATAACAGATTTAATGAATATTTTGTAAACAATTATTTGGCACATTGAGATAAGTTTAAATTTTATTTTTAATTTAAGTTTACTATTTTTATGTAATATTTTATTAAAATTAATTGTTAAAAAATGTTACTTTAGGATACTTCGTTTTACTTTTCTCAATTAGATAAACAAAATGTTAAAATTAAGTAGAAAAAGGCAAACGAAAAAAATTTTATAAAATCAGAAAAAATACCAAAAAAATTGTTACTACGGGTAAATTGAAAATAGAAAAAATAGTAAATCTTAACACAATTAAAAAAAAAAACAACACAATACACCTAATGCCAGGCTAATAAATGATTTACATCAACAAACAAAAATAAACCCCACTAAAAGAATGAGTAAATAATAGTATTAGTTGAACAAAAGCATAACAAATCAAAGTTAATCATGGAAATCTTAAAAATAAATAAATTCAACATGTCTTCAACAACAATGTCTGTATGTATTGTACACCAAAACAAAACTATATAAAATTATGTTAATATTTTAAAATAGTTTTTCTTAGTGAAAAACTAATTTAAAATTGTATTATTATATAAAAATAAATCACACAAATAAGAGATGTACTGCCAACTATGCAGGTGCAAACACCATTAATTCGCATAATTCATTCCAAAATGAAATGATATTGGAAAAACAATGAATCGTGTTATAAAAGACGAATGTAAACATGATACGAATTTATAGCTTTATGGTACGTTTAGATTAGGGATACGCAGTGAAATGTAATAATCGGTTTTTCGATTATTCGGTTTTCGTAAAAAAACAAAGCGGGGTACACACGATCAGTTTTGACTTTCAATTTTGCTCAAATGACCGTTCATTTTTGTCAGTCATCAGGCAACCACAAAATATTTTGGTTTTGCTGGATAGTTTGACAGTTATCGATATTTTGGAAAAATCGACAGTCAAAACTGATAGTGTGTTCCCCGCTTAAAGCATAGTACTCATTGACCAACAAAACTGACCGTCATCGAAGTCAATTTCTTTAATATCAATGTCTAGCAAAATAATTACTTTTCTAATCTCTAAATAATACTTTACATATTGTATTTCAAGCATTTTTAGATAAACAATTGTCCCAACTTGTCCCAAAAGTACGTTGACGGTCAGTTTTGACTAATAGTGTATACTCCTCTCAAAACTCGGTTTTCGGTTAGAGGTAGTTTACACAATCTATCAATGTCATATAACCTGAAATTTGCCATCGTTATATAGTCGCTAATGTGTGCAATATCTGGAATTTTCCTTACGTCATTTCCTTTGTGCGTCCACACCAGCAAAAATGCACTAAAATTACGTCTTCACATTGCCTGCGTGGGTAGATATGGAATGTTTTTATTTCGTGTCATAAGACATTGATAGATAGTGTAAACAACCTCTTACAGCGTGTTTTTGTAAAAATGCTTGCCTGTCACACGAACCGTTCGTACTAAAACGTATACGTTCAAAATTTTGTTCTTGTAATATTTTACGAACCATTCGTTTTTATCTAAAAGCTTTCGGCTATTTCATAAAAGCATTTATATATCAGGGTTTCCATGATACTTATTTTGTGAATTTTGCATAGGCATCTGCACGTAAAATGTGTTACTTGATGGCAACCCCGATAAACAGATGACAAACAAAAGCTCTGTTCCTTTACGTACAAGAATCTTCAAGTTTTACCACTTTTTACACGAAAAGCGTTCCTTTACTTCAGACACGATACAATTCATATGGTGGCAGTTTACAACTTTTACTACTTTTGCCGGTTTTACCATTTTCAAAAGTAAAGGAACAGACCAAAAGAATAAGAAAAAAATGTAATCAAATTTGTGCAAAAATAATTGTGATAATATGAAGAAACGGATGTGCATATACGCGTGTGCGTCTATAGAAATAAATAAAATTGCATTCCCTTCCAGTTTTCGTGTGTTTTGTGCCATTTATTACTCAAATTATTTAATTTTCATTCAAAACTATGGGTCTTTTCCATTCGTTTAATTTTGACGTATTCGTTCGTCTGATTTTGTTACGAAAACCAAAAAATTACGAAAATAAAAAGCTTTCATTTGTTTGTCACACGAATACAAACGTCAACGGCTATGAAAACCAAATAGTGTCTTCGTTCATGAAATCGACGAACGAATGGGCAAAAACTTTTTACAAAAACACGCTGTTACAGGGTGTTTTTGTAAAAATGCTTGCCTGTCACACGAACCGTTCGTACTAAAACGTATACGTTCAAAATTTGGTTCTTGTAAAATTTTACGAACCATTCGTTTTTATCTGAAAGCTTTCGTCTATTTCGTAAAAGCTTTTATATTTCAGGGTTTCCATGATACTTATTTTGTGAATTTTGCATAGGCATCTGCACGTAAAATGTGTTACTTGATGGCAACTCCGATAAACATATGAAAAACAAAAAATAAGAGAAAAATGTAATCAAATTTGTTCAAAAATAATTGTGATAATATGAAGAAACGGATGTACATATACGCGTGTGCTTCTATGGAAATAAATAAAATTGCATTCCCTTCCAGTTTTCGTGTGTTTTGTGCCATTTATTACTCAAATTATTTAATTTTCATTCAAAACGATGGGTCTTTTCCATTCGTTTATTTTTGACGTATTCGTTCGTCTGATTTTGTTACGAAAACCAAAAAAATTAGAAAATAAAAAGCTTTCATTTGTTTGTCACACGAATACAAAAGTCAATCGCTATGAAAACCAAATTGTGTCTTCGTTCATGAAATCGACGAACGAATGGGCAAAAACTTTTTACAAAAACACGCTGTTAGTCTGTTATTTGAGAGTGTTCTCAAAGTCGACTTTCAAATAATCGTTATCCCCCGAAAACCGATTATAATCGACTACTTTCTTTGATGCGTTCCGTGATGTACCGTGTATAAAAAAGTACCGCCGATTACGCGGTTTCAGCACACCCAATAGTCAACTACAAATAATAGTCAACCACGATTAAAACGCATTTTACCCTTGCACTTAAAACAGGTGTTTTGGCAGTTTACGTCATTTATTTGACAGATATGGTATGGAATTGACAACTTAAATGATGCATGTTTTATAAAACATGTTAGATGTAAAATGCACTTAATAGCCGACTACGAATAATAATAGACTGCGACTAATAATTGACTCCGTGTTTCGAAAGTCGATTAAGAATAATCGATTATCCGGTTTCCGCACAGTCAATAGTCGACTACGACCATGGTGGAATAATAGCTGTGTTCCAGAACCAAAAAGTTTTTACAATTTTTACGACTTTTTCACATTTTACACGAAAACCCGTTCCCGTACACAAAAAAGTTGTAAAATGTTCACTTCTCTTTAAACAAAAATGGCGCTGAATGACGCTCTCTTTAAAAACTTTTTACTCGACAAATTTGAGCGTGTAAAAATAGTAACATGAATGCCGGCGTCTGATTGGCTGGTACGCCGACTTTGACATTTGTTCCAGCTTTTTTGACGTTTTTTCCATTTTTGCGTTCCCGAACTTTTTGAAAAAAACTTTTGTGTGACAACAATAGCTTCGTTCCCGTACTTTTTAATGGTAAAACTCGTAAAAGAGAGAACGGCAAAAAATTTGTTCTCACACACACGTTTTTTGAAATAGTTCGGGAACTTTACGTCAAAAAAACTGGAACAAATGTCAAAGTCGGCGTATCAGCCAATCAGACGCCGGCAACCATGTTATTATTTTTTTACTCGCCCAAATTTGTCGTGTAAAAAGTTTTTAAAGAGAGCGTCATTCAGCGCCATTTTTGTTTAAAGAGAAGTGAACATTTTACAACTTTTTTGTGTACGGGAACGCTTTTTCGAGTAAAATGTGTAAAAGTCGTAAAAATTGTAAAAACTTTTTAGTTCTGGAACACAGCTAATGTTGCTCTCTTTCTCTCTTTTACGAGTTTTACTATTAAAAAGTACTGGAACAAAGCTAATAAGGTGTAACGCCAAAAACAGCTGATCTTCATACCAGTTGTCAAAATGCGTTATTGTGAATAAAATCGCATACAAAATGTAAACAAGCAATTCACAGTAATGCATTATTGTGAGCAAATTTGACGTTTGACATGATTTGATGTAACGCCTTCTTATTCCACCATGACTACGACTTTTCAATATTTATTTATTTAAATATTTTATGGCTAATAATCGATTAACCGATATCGATTTTAGGTATTCCTAGTTATGATTATATTATACCATATGGGGCAACATAGACTTAGTGTCTCATGTCACTTTAAATTCCACCCCAAACATGGTGGAATTGACATATGAAAACATATGTCTGAAGAAGAAGAAGATTATACCATATGTTTTTCATATGTATGACATCAGCTGGTCTGTATATTAGTATACCCAAAGTGACTACATACATGTAAAAAAGCATATGGTGTAATATAGTCATTAAGATTTAGAAAATTCAATCGATTTCAAATGTAAACTCCATTGCGTATGCGTCTAATAAATCCTCGTCATAAATCCAGTGGACTTTATTTGGCGCATTCGCTATGAAATTGACATTTGAGATGGAGTGGATTTCGTAAATCTAAACGTAGTATTACGCTATCAAACAAATTCGATTGGCTGCATTGGTGTAACACCTCGAGAAACCACAATAAAAGGTCGATTTCACCACGGTTTATTATCATGATAAACTCCAACGATTGTCATCATGATAATAAATGTCAGTGTAAACACACTCTTGGAAAAAAATTGCATGACCAAGAAATTATTGATTGGACCTTTCATCTCACATAAACTAATTACCCATCATCGTTATGCCAGACAAAGAACACATACATACATAGAAATCGTTACGAACAAAATATGAAACTGCTTAAACTAATTGTTATATACTTATATTTTGAAATGAAATTATTGGAAACAAAAATTCCACAAAAATACGTTAAACACAATTTTGAAGAAAAAGAAAAAAAAAAACAAACAGGGCACAGCGCTTCATTATTTACATAAAAATAATTATTTCTATTTTGAGTTTTGTTAAGAACGTGAAAAAAATAACAATTAATCCTGTAACATATTTATATATTATAAATTATATTAATTCTAATTATTACTTTAATACTAACAGTAAAAAATAAAAAAAACATTAACCAAAACCGAAAACCATTAAATTAAAACAGAAAAATAAGTATTTCTAAACTCTATATTACAAAAATAAATTAAAATTAATTCTAAATTTTGAACCCAGAAAGTGTTCATTAAAAATACTTAATACGATACAAGAACAACAAAAATATTAACACAAATGACAAACCACAATCGTTATTATCGGAGTTAGTAAAATATATTTTCAAATCCCATTCATTATTTTATTTATTTCATTATTTGTATATTTTTTCATCAAAATTACAGAGAGAACAAGGTACATGCATAAATATTTACTTTATTCTTCTAATTTAAACTTCAGAATTGCGATTCTTTAATCCAGCGTTTACACATAGGCAATAGCAATGATACAAACCTTTTTCACCAATACATTTATACATTGGTGAAAAAAGTTTGTATTTTTGCTGTTGTAAGTGGTCAAAGACAGTATTATCGAAAAGCTTCGGTATAGCCATGTATACTTTAGAACTTTTTGTAAGCGTAATCTCCTTTATAAGGATTTATTTGACGTGATGAATTTCACAATTCAAATCCACTTGATTTATTGATAAGTCGAAGTTTGTGCTGTGCCAGTAAAAACTAATTTACACTGGCACCTAAAAGTAGTGCTTTTGGCAATTGTCAATTTAATTGACGTGTTTTATTAAAACGTGTTTGTTGTTTCGTTCACCACTTTTACAACTTTTACCAGTTAATAAGTTCGGGAACGGCCCATATGACTTAACCATGGCACAATCGTACAGGTACTCACATCAGCCCAGCTGATTGTTACGAAAGCTGTCCAACTTGATTTAATTGTTTAAAATAATATATCTAAATTTAATAATTTTAATGAATTTGCTGAATTATACTTTTATTAATATTTTTTGAATGAAATTGTGTAAAAAATATTGTAAGAATCGCTTTATTATTGCAAAATACTTTTGATATTTCTCCGATGCCAGATACATTCAATATGCCTTGGACTTACCGATAAAATAAGCGTTGCCAACTACTATTTAAACTTTTTATTTATGGCGGTAAGGTTGAAACAAGTCACCTTCTCTTAAAAAAACGTAATGGGGGAGTGCCTCAGTCCCGGAATACCGGAAAACGGTTGTTGTATGGTTCCGGGTCAATATGTTATCGATGAATTAAAACGAATTGAAAAAACATTCATTCCCACAATGACACCGCCAAAAGTATTCAAAAGAAAAATATAGTGGGCATCACTGGTTTATAGCGTATGTGTTCACGGTGGTGACGAACTTTAGGTCTGTCTGGTTACCCTAAAATTGTAACAATTTGTACCAATTGTTGCTGGAAGTCGTCTGTTAACACAAGAAAAAAAACAGCAAAAGAGAACGGTTCGAGACATTTTGACAGTTCTTTCAGTGAGAGATTGCAAATTCTTTCTGGACAAATTTCTTCTAGCTGAAACTAGCAATTCTTCTTCTTCTTGAAAACAATCAATCATCTGTTTTTAATTTGTTGTTTATTTATGTTTGTGAAAATTAAAAACAATTTTATTGTGGAAATAATATAGTCTAATTGTATTATTTTATGGAGAACAAATTTGTAAAGTGGAAAAATACTTTTTTCTTTCATTTTCTTTTTTATTTTTAATAAAATACAACGTGTTTGCTTCCTTTATAGGCGGACAAATTGTTCTGTTTTGGCAAGCCAGCTGATAGCTTGCTGGCTGTTGCGTGAAGGTGTCTGTTTACTTTTTACAATTTTCTAACAAAAGAGAATAAAAACCCCTTACTCTCTGAGAAAGTTCTTGCTGGAAAATTCTTGCTGGGAAAGTAACCAGACAGACTTATTTTCGACAATTTACACACACACGACCCGAATGCAAAGAAAGAGCTTACAAAAGAGAGCAATAGTTTTTTAGTTCCTTGCGTGCGTACAAACCAAGGCATATTTATAGAAGGTAGAAGTGGCAATCAACATTACTTTTATGCCAAGTTTACATTAGCGCTCCAAAATCCACTGGATTTCACGAAATCCTGAAATACACCCCGGAGTTTACACTTACACTTACACTTTTTGTTGATTTCAAACATATCACAATGATCAAGGTAGATGCATATGCGCAGCTGATCGAACATAGATATTCAAAACAAGTTGTTGTAGATTGAATTAATCATCAAAAATATACGACAATATAGAACTTTACAACTTTATTTGGAAAATTATCGTAAAATTATCTATATATAGTATTAATTATTATTAATAAGACTTGCACTTCTCTTTAAACAAAAATAGCGCCGAATAACACCCCCTTCTCCTGTTTTCTGCCATAAAATTTTGGCCTAGTAGAAACTAGCAGCAAGCTTGTTCATTGGCATCTAATATGATAGCTGATACGTTGATTTTGTCATTTATGCTGGGGTTTTTGCAATTTCCGACATTTTTCCGTTCCCGTATTTTTTAAGAAATTTGTATGGGGAAGCAATTTGCTCTTTTTTCTAACATTACCATTAAAAAAGTACGGGAAAACAATGAAAAATAGCATTGTAACAAAGTAATTTAATATTTTTTCACATTGTTTACAAATCTTGATTCTAACATTTTTTTGTGGCAGCAATTGACCATCTACCTTGTTTATTGTGATACATGAAAAGTGTTGCAACTTTTGGTACTTTTTTAGGCAAAAGCAGGGTTGTATATCATGTGTACTGTGATTTCGATGTTGATTTCGCTGAAATCACGAAATGAGATGATTTCATTTTTGTATGCGAAATCATGATAAATTTTGCTTGATTTCGCGCGAAATCACGAAACGCCTTCGAAATCACGAAACGACGACGAATGTAAACCAAGCATTACTTTTTTTGTAAATTGGGTTTTCAAGATGTAATAGGGTCTACTCATAAAATTTGAAACTTCGAAATTTGCTACCATAAAATACTTTTCATTCTAAACGTGTAATAAAAATGACCTACGAAAGTTCTGTATGGTTTATATTTACATTTTGATTCAAGCTTGTTCTATTTTAGAGGATTTTCAAAATGTATTTAATTTTTCTCGGAAAATTTTAAGAACGACCCTATTATTTAATATTTTCTTTGACATTTTATTTTCAATAACAACAATGTTGTTTTTGTAAATTTGTTAGTTGATGTAATTCATGCATCTACCTTTTATAAATATGCCTTGGTACAAACTCAGTAAAGGTACGGTCTCATTGGGCAAATATATGCCAAAAAAGTGTCAAATTTGTCTTTGCAACAATGTAACCACCAAAACAAGAAAACAATAGGGATACACCGTGAAATTCAACAATTGGTTTTTCGATTATTCGGTTTCCGAGAAACACTTAAAACTCGATTTTCTGTTATGCTTGGTTTACATTTACGAAATCCACTCGATTTCAACTGTCAATTCCTTTGTGTATACGTCAAATGAAAACTCATCTGAAATCGATTGGATTTCATTTGACGTTTGAACAATGGAATTGACAGTTGAAATCGAGTGGATTTCGCAAATGTAAACATAATATTACTGTTATATGCTGTTTATATTAGAGCTTTTTGCAGGGTTAACCTTCTTCATGAAGATTTATTTGAAATATAATCAATGGAATTGGCATTTAAAACCCAGTCGGTTTGTTAAATCCGGTTATATATAAACGGGGTATAAGTCTATTATTTGAGAGTGTTCTAAAAGTCGACTTTGGATTATTCGTTAACCGCCGAAAACCGATTGTAATCGAATATAATCGACCATTTTCGTTGATGCGATCCGTGATGTATACATTTATAAAAAAAGTATTCGTCGATTACTCGGTTTTAGCACACCCAATAGTCAACTTGGACTCATAGTCGACCAAGATTAATAGTCGACTACGAATAATAATAGATTACGAGTAATAGTTGACTTCGTCTTTCGATTGTCGATTAAGAATAATCGATTATCCGTTTCCTTAAATAAATAAATAAATAAATAAATAAATAAATAAATAAATAAATAAATAAATAAATAAATAAATAAATAAATAAATAAATAAATAAATAAATAAATAAATAAATAAATAAATAAATAAATAAATAAATAAATAAATAAATAAATAAATAAATAAATAAATAAATAAATAAATAAATAAATAAATAAATAAATAAATAAATAAATAAATAAATAAATAAATAAATAAATAAATAAATAAATAAATAAATAAATAAATAAATAAATAAATAAATAAATAAATAAATAAATAAATAAATAAATAAATAAATAAATAAATAAATAAATAAATAAATAAATAAATAAATAAATAAATAAATAAATAAATAAATAAATAAATAAATAAATAAATAAATAAATAAATAAATAAATAAATAAATAAATAAATAAATAAATAAATAGATAAATAAATAAATAAATTAATTAATTAATAAATAAATAAATAAATAAATAAATAAATAAATAAATAAATAAATAAATAAATAAATAAATAAATAAATAAATAAATAAATAAATAAATAAATAAATAAATAAATAAATAAATAAATAAATAAATAAATAAATAAATAAATAAATAAATAAATAAATAAATAAATAAATAAATAAATAAATAAATAAATAAATAAATAAATAAATAAATAAATAAATAAATAAATAAATAGATAAATAAATAAATAAATAAATAAATAAGTAAATAAATAAATAAATAAATAAATAAATAAATAGATAAATAAATAAATAAATAAATAAATAAAAATAAATAAATAAATAAATAAATAAATAAATAAATAAAAATAAATAAATAAATAAAAATAAGTAAATAAATAAATAAATAAAAATAAATAAATAAATAAATAATAAAATATTTTTATAAAAATTAAATAAAAATTAAAATATTTTTATACTCTCAGCCTTTAGGCTACCATGTGTATTATACCCCGGTTACAATTAACCGGATTAACCCAGTGGATTTGAATTTTAAATGTCATTTCCATAGCGCAAACGTAAAATAAATCCTCTCGATTTTTTCGGTAACTCAAAAAATGAGTTACAGAATTCCACTACAGGCTAAAATGACATAAAATGAAATTAGCCGATTAGCATTTATGTCGATTCCTTTATTCAAATTATGCATATCCTTTTTTATCTCTTTGTAAATATTTACAAAAATTTCCATTTGATTTGTAAACAACAAATATTTTATCTGATTTTTTTTATTGTTGTAATAAAAAAATTGATCTTTATTCCTTACTACAAAGTTAAATATTTTTCTATTTATTTGTTTATATTTTCATGGAAGTTTTTATTTCAAACCAAACTAAATTACAAACAAAATATACATACAAACATACATACATACAAGAACACACACTTGTGCTAATTTAGAAAGAAAACGACAACTATTGTTACATACATATATAAATAACAAACAAATGCATACATTACATACAACTACATAGATAACTACAATTTAACAGAAAACCTATAAATATATATATAAAACAAATAAAAACCAACAAAAATACTACACTAAGCAAAACATACAAACTATTACAAATTATAAAAAAATTGAAATCACCAAAAAAAGAAACCCATCATTAAAGGAAAAAATCAAATTCTAAACCACAACCCAAATTCAAAACGAAAAATTGAAAATATTCAAAAAAACACCCCTCGTATTTCTAACTCAACCAAGACAGTCTATGACAACATTGTATTATACCTTAAAAATAAAACAGCAAGAACAACAAAACAAAATAAAAAATATAAATCCCTTTAAAAATCCTGATTAAAAATTAGGCCCAAAATAAATTAAAAAAAAAAAAACAAAAACATTTTTGAAATAGCAATGTATTTTATAAGTTTAAATTAAACAAGAAAAAATAAGAAATTAATGAAACCAACAATAAAAACACATTGAAAATTTAAAATTAATAACAAGTTGTATAGAATAATAAAACAAACAAACAAACATCTGCTTCTCGTACATACCGTGAAAGCAGAAAAACATAAAACCAAAATAAAAATTCAAATAAAACCAATGTTGCACTTAATAAAACAAAAGAAAATTAAAAAAATGAATTCAATTAAAAATTAAAAATTCCCATAAAGCAAAATTAAAACTAACATACCTACCTTATCCCTTCCTGGCTATTCCTGTACATCTATCCTCATCTAATTCTTTGTATTTTTTCAGTTGATGGTGGTTAACAACTAAATGCAAATTGTCAATAATAATTAAAACAAAAAGAAAAGTTTAAAGCAACGGCAAAAAAGTAACCAAAAAGCAAATACCTCCAATTTAAATATTACATTAGCCACCATCATTTATTATGACAAGGAGTTTTTAAAGCGTTTACATGGTAGCTCAACTTGTATTATTAGCTCTCTCTCTCGCTCATATATTCACATCATTAACCACGCTTCAAGGAATTTGAAATTTCTGTAACTTCGAGAGAAAGCAAATACGAAATTTGAGCAACATATTTTCTACTTTGACAAAAGATTAACATAAAAAAAACTAAAAAAAGAAATTCCATACTTTCCCTTTTCCCCTCCACCTCCTCACCACTAACTCATTGAAAACAAAATTTTGATTGCCTAATTCTAATTATTATACATACAACATACATAAATATAATTTACCAAAAGAACATCCGAACAAAAATAAAAAATATTAACAACAACAACAAATATTAAATTATAAAGAAATTAAATAAAATTAAAAACAAAAAAAAACTGTATTAATTTAAATAACTAAAACAAAACCGAATAAACCAAAACAAAAACATTTAAATGAATTAAGTTATAATTAATAATTTAAAAGAAACAAAAGAAAAACAAAAAAAATGAAAATGTTATTATACTTATTATTAAATGATGACAACAACAAAAAATTGAAAATAAAAATAAATTAAATAAAAAAATTTTATTTAGATTAATATTTTCAAATGGAGTTTTATTTCCAAGATGAACAATGGGGATATCTAGTCTACTGTGGACAGAAGACCTTCTAAATGGACATAAGATATATGGACATAAGACCTTCTAACTAGGCGTTTACACCAGGCAGTTTGTCTTCAAATACAACTCTGATTTACTAACACATACATTCATTTGTCGTTTGTCTCCCAGCTGTCCATCAATTTTTCACAAACAGTAAGGAAGACAAATTTTTGGCATTTTTGTAAAAATAGGTGAAATAATAATTGAAATGTGTTGAAAACAAAAGAACATGGACATAAACAAAATATGTGAACGGAAAATAAAAAGAAATCGACGATTTTCATTCAAAATTTTAAAACTGTTTTTGCAGTTGTCGGGACGCCTACGTCACATAGGCAAGTTGTGGGATTTTGACAATCAATACATGAACTCAAATGTCCTGTCATTTGTAAACGCAGGGTAAAGGTCTTCTATGGACAGAAGACCTTATAAAGGTCTTCTATCGACAGAAGAAGTTCTAAAAGTCTTCTTTAGACATAAAACCTGTCCATGGGTCTTCTATGGACAGAAGATCTTCTAAAGTTCCTCAATGGACAGAAGACCTTCTAAAAGTCTACTTTGTACTTCAGACTTGTCCATTGGTCTTCTATATACAGAAATCCATCCAAATACCTTCTATGGACAGAAAACATTCTAACGGTCTTCTATGGACACAATACCTTCTAAAAGTCTACTTTGGACATTAAACCTCTACATGGGTATTCTATGATCTGAAGAACTTCTAAAGGTCTTCTATGCACAGAAACGCTTCCAAAGTATACCATAGGTCTTCGACGGACAGAAAACCCTCCCAATGGACTTCTACGGGCATAAGATCTTCTAAAGTTTTTCTATGGACATACGACCTTCTAAATGTCTTAAATGAACACAAAAACCTTCCAAGGGCCTTTTATGGACATAAGACCTTCTAAATGTCTTCAATGAACAGAAAACATTCCAAAAGCTTTCCATGGACATACAACCTTCTAAAGGTCTTCAATGAATCTTCTATTGAAATAATCATTTATGGATAGAGAACACTCTAAAAGTCTACTTTGGACATAAGGCCTGTTCATGGGTATTCTATGGGCAGACAACTTTCCTAGGGTTCTATGAACATAATACCTTCTAAAGTTCTTCCACCGACAGAAATCCTTCGAAAGTCCTTCTATACATACAAGTCTTTCAAGCGGTCCTCTACAGACAGAAGACCTTTTAAATGTCTTCTATGGACATATCGACTCCTCCAAACAATAGTATGCTAAGTCGACTTAGCATGTTTTCAAGTTCTTTACATTTTTATATTTAACGTCCTTTAACTTAAATTCTGTCAAATTTTGATAATGATCGGACAATCCGAACAGAAGTTATAAACAAATATTTACTTAGCATAGTACTGAAGGTCAAAGAAATTTCCAAACTTTTAGAGCTTGTCCTGCAAAACTCGCTTTTCAGAATTAGCAAACTATTATTTTGAGGTATCGAACATCCTTTAACTTAAATTCTATCTAATTTTGGTAATGATCGGTCAATCCGAACAGAAGTTATAAACAAATATTGACTTAGCATAGTACTGAAGTTCAAAAAAATTTCCAAACTTTGAGAGCTTCTCCTGCAAAACTCACTTTTTAGACTTAGCATACTACTATTTGGAGGTGTCGATATGACCTTCTAAAAGAATTCTAGAAACCGAATACATCTAAAGATCTTCTATGAACCAAATACTTTCTAAAATCTCCTGTGGACAGAAAACCTTAAAAAGGCCTGCTATGGCCAGGAAACTTTCTCAATGCCTTTTATGTAAAAATGGTCATTTTTAAATGGTAGTTTTAAAACATTCTAATGGCCTCGACACATAGGAAGTATGGCATTCTTGCTGAAGTCGTATCTGATAAAAGGCTAAAGACCAATTTAGACCTAATAAAAAGATTTCAGAATCACTTTTGAATTAGGTCAAACTTGGTCTTTAGTCATTTACCAGATATGACTTAAGCAAGAATTCCATGCTTCTTATGTGTAGAGGTCGTAAAGGTCTTTTATGGTCAGAAAATATTCTAAAGGTCTTCTATGGTCCAAAGACTTTCTAAAATCCTTCTTTGGAAATAAGGCCTTTTATGGTCCTTCTATGGAAATTATAACTTCTGAAGGTCTTTATTCTAAAATCCTTCTTTGGAAATAAGGCCTTTTATGGTCCTTCTATGGACATTAGAACTTCTGAAGGTCTTTATGGACAGAAGTTCTGCTAAAGGATCCAATCAACACCGTTTACACGAATGGAATCCATAAGCCTTCTGCACAATTACGGGAGATGCTTTGGAGTGGACTGTATAAATTCTATGTAATTTTAGCGGGGCACTCCTATAATTGTAAGCTTTGTGTGGATGCAATTAAAAATTGGTGACTCCGATTTGAATTTGAATTAACGATGCGGTTTCTTTATTAATATGTTGATGCTTATGCTTCTATGCAACAAGTGAAAAACAAGGCATTTTTATTTTATTTCAGACATTTTGGTTTGTTAAGTATAACGTGGAACAAATGGGATCGAAAAAAAAGAAGTACATGAGTGAAAGCTTATTGATGTAAATTTAAGATACTTAACAGTTCTACTGCAGTTCTGTTAGTGTGGATTGTAAATTCAAGTGATAATTTATTAAGTTCGTTAAATTCAAATATTTAATAACTAATTGTTGAACAGAGTTCAACATGCCGGCCCGTTTTGTTGAAGTTTTATTTAGTATTGGCAGCCTCCGGATATGATCCAACCAAAGGCGCTACTCTGGGCAATGGGCATGTTGGAAGAGGTTTGTATAAGACCAGCCTTCAAAATCTTCGGGATTTGGTCATTGGCAATCACGATTTCAACGTTGACGGGATTGAAGAAATGAGGGTCGGCCAAATCGGTTAGATGATTATAAAGGGCTTGAAGATTCTTATCTTTGGTGGATTCTGGTAAAGCTGTATTCAGCTGACTACGAACTTCTCCAGTGACGTGAATCTTGACGGCTTGGTCATGGAATGACTGCAGATTTATGGCTGTGAACGTTCGCCCGGCTTTCTGTGTTATTTTAAGTTGTAGTCGTTCAACTAGTTTAGCGGATATCAACGTTTGTGCTGCGCCCGAATTCAGTATTAATCTGACCTTATCGCAACCTTCCGCAGTCAAAACCTTTGCGAGTGCGGTTGGCAAGAAAACGTGGACCTTCGCCCGGCAGCTCAAGCGATCGCTCACGTTGGATTTTGGCCTGCTATGTTGGGTTTTTTTTGTTTCGGTCGGCGTAGACGATTTACGAACTGGAGATGTTGTACGATGAGGAGGACGACTTTTCCTTTTTGGCGAAGATTCGGGCTCTAAACTGGAGTCATGAGACTTTGATTTTCTCGTCACAACGTTTTTAGATTTTGCGTCGGAATCTATGTGCAGAAGAGTATTGTGTGATTTGTGACAAACTATACATGTTTTTCTGCTGGGACACCATTCTCTTTTGTGGGCGGTGCACAAACAATTGAAACAAAATCCCTTTTGTTTGGCTATGTTTCTTCGTTTGATAACGTCCATGGCTTGGAAAGTTGGACAGGATCGAATAAAATGTCTCTCGTGACATATGCGACATTTAGGCAAAGGAGATGTAGTGCTGAAAACGTAAGATAGTGTTAAAAGTGTGAGCATAGGGAGAGAAAATTAACAGTTTGGGAGAATGCAAAGTTTGACCAGGGGGCGAACAATGATTCCGTTCTGCGTGCGAATTTCGGCTACGCGAACTCTGGAATCTTTACCCATAAACACTTTTATGACTCTACCAAGTCGCCATTCTGTCGGGGGAAGGTTATCTTCTTGTATAACAACGAAGTCGTTAGGTGCTAAATTTCGCTGGGCTTGCTTCCATTTGTATCGTCGTTGAAGCGTAGTGATATATTCATTCTTCCAGCGTTTAGCAAAGTTCAATTGAATGGCTTTCAAGCGTTGCCATCGATTTAGGAGGGATAAATTGTCCGTAAATTGTTCAGGAATAGCAACGAGAGGAGCCCCTCGTAGTAAGTGACCAGGAGTGAGTGGAATTAGCTCGTTAGGTTCCTCCGTTAGAGGAGACAACGGCCTAGAGTTCAGAATACTCTCAATTCTCACCAATAGTGTGGAAAATTCTTCATATGTGTATTTTGTATTGCCTGCTACCTTTTTCAAATGAGTCTTCATGCTTTTAACAGCGGCTTCCCACAAGCCACCCATATGTGGAGCATGTGGCGGTATAAAGTGCCAAGTAAAACCATGTAAATTATATTTGGAAACGATATGTTGTTCAGCAGATCGAAGGAAAGTTCTGTATTCCTTGGCGAGAGAACGGTTTGCGCCCACAAAATTAGTTCCATTGTCGGAAAATACTTGGCTGGGAAGACCTCTTCGGCCTACGAATCGACTAAAAGTTGCAAGAAAGGCTTCATGGGACAAGTCAGAACACACTTCCAAGTGAATTGCTCTTGTTGATAGGCAGACGAAAATTGATGCGTAACCTTTGTGGAGTTTTGCATTTCGTAGACAGGATGTTTTAAGATCGAACGGCCCCGCAAAATCGAGTCCAGTATTGGTGAATGGGAGGGAAAAGGTGCAACGTTCGATTGGTAATGGGGCCATGATTTGGTGTTGGGTGCGATGTTTGTATATAGTACAAGTTCGGCAGTTGCGTATACAGGATCGAACGGCGTTTTTGAGACGGATGACGAAAAATTCCTGTCGAATTGCTCGTAACATTACTTGATGTTCAGCGTGAAGTAGAATTGTGTGAGTGTAGTCAATAAACAGTTTGCAAAATCGAGACTTTTCAGGAAGGATTATTGGATGTCTTTCATTGAAACTCTCGTCAGTGTTGACTAAGCGACCGTTTGCGCGAAGTAATTTGGCTTCGTCGAGCACAGGATTCAGCGTTAATAATCTGCTTTTTCTTGGTATCGGTTGGTTAGATTCTAACGCCATATACTCCCAGGGATAGTGTGCAATTTGTGCCAATCGAATAAAATGATATTTTACGAATGAGATTTCTTGAGAGAGTACAACGTGATCCTGTAACCCGGGAATAGTGTTTCTACGACATCCATTTATGAACCGAAATACATATGCAAAGACTCGGAGAGCTCGGGCTAATGATGAAAAATCTTCCAGGAGTATGTCACCAACAACTTGGGTGTGTAAGGAAATTACCTTTTTCTCTAGTTCTGGTTCTTTGTTTGTCTTGGATTGTGGCCAATGTTCTGGTTCTTTGGCTAACCAATTTGGGCCATGCCACCAAATCTTACTTCCTTTAAGTTCTTCCGCTGTACATCCTCTAGTGCCAAGATCAGCAGGATTATCTTCAGAAGCAACATGTCTCCAGTTGGCGTTTCCCACATTGTCAAGTATTTCGGAAACTTTATTTGCAACGAAAGTCTTCCAATGGAAAGGTGGTTTACTGATCCACGATAAGGTTATTGTGGAATCAGTCCATAAATAGATTTCGGGTGATGAAATTTCCAGATTTTGGCAAACAGATTTTATGAGTTTTGACAACATGGCGGCTCCACAGAGCTCTAGCCTAGGGAGGCTCAAGGTTTTCAGAGGAGCAACTTTGCTTTTTGAAACAAGTAGGTTTGTGTGTGTAACCTGATCTGACGATGTAGATCTGATATATAAACAGGCACAATACGCTTTTTCAGAAGCATCACAATATCCGTGTATCTGAATTTGATTTTCAGGACAGAAATTAATCCAACGTGGAATTTTAATTTTCTCGATATCCGAAAATTTAGAGATGAAAACATTCCATTTTTCCAGCGAATGTGGGGTTAACTCTTCGTCCCAATTCGTGCCATCAATCCAAAGTTGTTGCATTAGTACTTTCGCAACAACGATAATGGGTGTCAACCATCCGGCAGGATCAAACAATTTCGCAACAATTGACAAAACCTTCCGTTTTGTCACGGAATCAGTGGGTAAATCGAAATGTGCCACTTTGTAAAAAAAATGATCGGAAATGGCATTCCATTGAATACCCAAAGTCTTTGTTTCACTAACATCTTCAAGGCGTAAGAAATCTTCGCTAAGAAGATCCTCCCGGGGCAGATGTAAAAGTATTTGAGGATGATTTGATGTGATCTTTTTCAAAGGGAAACCACCGGAATGTAACAAATCAATCACCTCATGTAAATACGACTTTGCTTCGGTTAGTGAATGAGCACCGGATAAGATGTCATCCACGTAAATTTGACTCTTGAGAATCTGCGATGCTGTTGGATGCGAGTCTTTACAATCATCACTTAATTGAAGCAAAGTTCGTATCGCCAGGTATGGTGCACAATTTACCCCAAATGTGACTGTTTTCAAGCAATAATCTTCAACTTTTTCTAAAGGAGAAGATCGAAACAAAATTCGTTGAAATTGTTGATCGTTTTCATGAACGAATATTTGGCGGTACATTTTTTGGATGTCGCCATTGAAAACATATTTGAAGAATCTCCAACGTAAAATAACGTTCATTAGTTCATTTTGCAGTGTGGGTCCAGTGTATAGAATATCATTCAATGATAATCCACTAGCAGTTCTTTTGGATGCATTGAATACGACCCTAACTTTAGTGGAAGTCCTCTCAGGTTTTACTACAGCGTGATGGGGCAGGTAATATGAGAGGAAATGTGAATTTTGAACAATTTCGGTATTTGTGGTCGATTTCATATGACCCAACGTTAGGTATTCCGCAAGTACATTATTGTATTCTATTGCAAGTTCAGGGTTCTTTTCCAATGTTTTTTCCATTCTTAAGAACTGACCCATAGCGGCGGGCCGAGAAGACCCAAGGTATTGGTCAAGTTGTAAATTTTGTTTGAACGGCAGTCTTACGACATATCTACCATCGGTTCTTCGGGTAACAGTGTTCATGTAAAATTCTTCGCACCATATATCAGATTCGGACAAGGTCTTCTCGTTATTTATGTTTTCAACTTCCCAGAATTTTTTCAGTTCTTCATTCAGTGGATCAATTGTTGCCGTCCAAGAGGCAAATGAGACAACAGAGTTAGAAGTGGGTTTACCACTTATTATCCACCCCAATTCAGTACTTTGGGCCAAAAGATCACCAGAAACATTCTTTTCTAAACCTGGCTTTATTATTCTTGGTAGAACGTCGCTACCGATGAGCATGTCAATGGGAGCAGGTTTGAAAAAGTTTGGATCAGCCAGTTTTAATTTCTGTAAGTTGGTGAAATCGTATATTGCAGTTGGAGAAGCAGACATTAAGTGGTTAAGACTGGTTACTACGATGGCGGTGGTAGTCAACTTGAAATCAGATTGTCTAGATTTCAGAGTGATTTGACAACTTTTAGAAGAATTCTCAAGGACAGTACCACCAAGTCCAGAAATCATTGTGAATGATTTCTTGGTTGGAATATCAAAACGATTTATAATGCGACTTGATATGAAGGATTCTTGTGAACCTTGATCAATGAAGGCGCGAATGGTAAATAATAGCCCTTGATGCTCAATGTCAATCAACGCAGTTGGCAAAACAGTTCTCTCTCCTGATTGAGAGAAATTAGATTGGGTATTTAGAAATTGCGAGTAAGCGGCAGCTGACGTAGTCGGCTGTTCATCATAGTATGTTTCAACATGGTAAGCGGAGGCGGATTTTTGAGGTTGCCATCTTTGGTTGGGTCGAGGACCCGCGGTTGTTGAAACAGGAGTCTTATTATTACTCTCATCAGGGTGAAGCAGAGTATGGTGTGATTGACGACATTTTTGGCAACGATGTTCACTTTTACATTTGTTAGAAATATGACCGTAAGAGAGACAGTTCTCACAGACTTTGTTTTCATAGACGAATTTTCTTTTGTCTGAAAGTGACCAGGAGTGGAATCTGAAACAATTTCTTAACGGATGGTTTTGCTTGCATACTTTACATGTTTTCTGAAAAGCTTCGTTGGAAGCGGAAGTATTGTACGAAGCCACCTTCTGAGAACTGGGGGAGTGTGAATTTTGCTTTCTTATATCGGAAACCGACTCTATCATATTGAGACGCTTTGTAATGAAATCGTCTAATTGGTCCCATGAGGGCATCTCTTTATTATTTGAAAGGGAACTTTCCCAGGCAGTCAGTGTATCCTCAGGTAACTTGGAAGAGACCCAGTAAACTAATATTGGATCCCATGAGATCACCGAAATGTTATACGTGCGAAGCACAGACAGGCAATTGTTGATGGTATATTGGAGATTCCTCAAGGATTTCTCTTTCTCCGAAGAAACGTGGTCAATTTCAAAGATCTTTCTTAACTGATGATTTATCAAAATTCGCTTATTTTCAAAGCGTTGACGTAACGCTTCCCATGCCAAATCGAAATTGCTATCAGTGAGGGGAAATCTTTTTACAATCTTATTGGCTTCGCCTCTTGTTTTTGCCCGTAAGTGAAACAGTTTTTGGGCAGGTGACAACTGTTCATGTTTAATGTAAATAGCGGTGAACATGTCCCTGAAACTTGGCCACTTATCGTAGCCGCCATTGAATAATTCAGTGTCACAGGGCGGTAACTTTAATGAATACCCGGAGCTAGAATTCGAAACCTTTCCTTCTTTAGTCTTGGCCTCAGAGTTAAGAAGTTTCTGTTGCTCAATATTAATTAGATCGAGTATTGATGACTTGCACTCCTTATATGTGCGACAACATTCTGTGAACTTCCCATGGATTTCTCCCCTAGCATCTTTCGTTAAAGCGGGATCAGTAGATGTCATTTCATTTTCGTACACGTTAACAAGTTGACGCCAACGTCTTTCCAAGTCATCAAGTTCAACTTGTAAACTGGACCCCGTATGATCTTGAAGCGGAATCAGACTGAATTCAGCGCAAAACGTGATCACTTGGTCGGAAAAGAAAATGAATTTCTGAGGAGCCAGGGTACTGTTATTTTCAGTGGTCATAATGAGTTACAGTTGATACAGTTGTAAGTTGACCTAAACACTCCCAATTGTTTTTTTTTTCAATCAACTGAAGATTTTACTAATGTTAGAATAATATTCCTTCCGGAATATTTCAAATTAGAAACCTGCAAGGTGTAAAAACACAATTTGAAAAAGGGGAAAAAATGTTTAACGAAAATTCTTCACAATTTTCTACTAATATTTGGTGTAGTGACTTTTTACCCAAATACTGTGAAAACTTTACGAAGATATTACAAAAGAGAATGCAAGGAAACTGCACCAAAGTATTGAGCAAAACGTATTATTACAAAATAGGAAAAACACAAGATTCCCCCCGAAAATTTAACACTGTCAGTTCACTAATGGCAATTATGTCTGAGAAATACGGAAGCAGTTGAAATGTATGAGCTAAATCTCATAAAGGCGAGCAAGAACTCAATTTGTGAAATTTTTCAAATTTATCACAAAACGTTGTAATCGATAATCTACTGTTAAGAATCTGAAAATCTTAAATATTCTTCTTTAAATGTAAAAATTTGCATTGAGGTATCAACTGAAATAAGTTAGTAATGAAGTGTTGTGTTGTCGACTTACAGTGTAATTTCAGGAACTGATTACTGTTTTTGCCTTTACTGATGAATATCCAGAGATGAAACGATGTTCCCTTGATTGAATTTAGGAATCAAACATTTAATGATGAAATGATTTATACTCATTTACACGTACCTTGTATATCTCTCTTTGTACCGTAATCACACTCTTTGAGGTTTTTTTTGAAGCTTGCAATGTGAACGATTATAACTTCTCAAAAACTATAGATGCTTTCAAGTAATTTTCTGTTTGTTTAAACAATTTATGTATGGTTGCAAATCTCTTATTTCTAAACGTTGGACCCTTGTTTACGTGCATGTGTGACTGTGTGTGGAGATTTAAGAGAAATCTTTTTTGACGATTATTGTGAATGATAGGTGATGTGAATAATCTTCACTAATTTTTTGTGATGCCAACGATATGTTTCCAGCGATTTGCTCTTTTACTTTAAGAAATTTATTTCCGACCGGTGATGTAATGTTGTTTCTTTCAGGTTGTCAGACCGAACAACATTAAAAGAGACTACTCCGGATTTATGATAGCTCATAATAGTCGTAGATTCTGATTTTGGACTGTTCTGGTTTTCCTTTTTTTTTCGATCTCTTTATTTATCTATTATGACTGCGACCTAGCTTTTCTGGATAATGACTTTGATGGATTCTTTCTCTCCTCCTTTCCTTTTGTGAGAGGGAATTTTGCTGTTTTCGATTTTATTTTTTGTAGCGGTTTGCTTGTGGTAGAGGTTGTCGAAGTATTCAAAAAAGGAAGGGGAGAATGGAAAACAGCCCACTAATAAATTTCTAATAAATAGCTTGCTGCAGTACGATGCACACAAACGAAGTTGTTGTCGTCGTTTGTTTTTGGTTAGCTAACCCAATACTGTCCACTGTGGGAAACCTTAATTATTTGTTTGAAGGCTCCAACTGTATTTTGGTTTTCCTTTGACTCTTATGAACGTTTTGCTTGTAAAGACCGATGACAAACATGAACTAGGTGAAAAGTGTCACTCATCGAACGAGTTGTTGGTATTATCAACTTGTTGACATAAAAAGGGAAAATGCTAACGTCTTTTAAACCAAGAGCAATTGATGTAATTATAGTTTTCGATGGCTTCGGTAACTGTTTGGGATATTATTTTAATAGCACACACGTACACGGATATAGATGTTAGCAGCAACCTGTTTTTGTTGAACTTATAATACTTGTGTTTAGCTGAGTGCAACAATAAATAATACTGAATCATTAAATGCTGAATTCATGAAAAAATTTAGCTCCTTAGGCTTGACAGAATTAGAAGAAACATAACTTTGTCATTGTTTCGCAAATAGACAACACACAACACCGAAATCATTTAACTGAATATAAACCTTGGTTTTTTGTTTTATTTTTTTTGTAAATTGTGTGATTCCTGGTGGACGATATTTTTATGAAACTTGGACAAGTGGTATGTTGGGAAGCTGGTAGATGTCTTCAACCAGCAGTCACCAATTCACCTTTTTGATTTGCTTTGTTGTGAAAATTTGCAACAACTTGTACTAATTGTTATTTTGGAAATTGCAAAGCAAAAGGTTTGGTTTTTATAGAGAACAAAGTACCAATATAGATCACCCAAAGCTACTTTCCTTTTTTTGATCAATTTTGTTTTTTGTGTTTAGTAAAATATAACATTTTTCGTGGCATTGCTTCTTTTAATTACGGGCACAAATTGTATTGTTTTGATAATTCAGCTCATTGCTTGCTGGATGGTGTCTGTTTACTCTTCACAATTTTCTTGCAAAAGAGAATAAAACTACCTTGCTTCTGAAAAGGTATTTGCTGGAAGATTCTTGCTGGAAAGTAAACAGACAGAGCTAATGTCCCATTTATTTGCCAGCCGTTATTCTTCGCTCTTCTTTTGCTTGCACTTTCGGTTTTAGTAAAATTGTTTTTATGAAAAAATTAGACCCATCGGGTTATTCTCCTATCTGAAGATTTGACAATTAAATTCCCCTGGACCTACTAAATCCAGTGTTATGTGACAAATGTTCGATAAATTTCCAAAAAAAATCAAATTTTCTGTAACTTCTTCTCGACCTCGAATACTGTGTGTTCAAAAAATTCTGTAGAGCCATCAAATTTAGATTCGAAGGAATCAAGAATTTTGTATATTTTGAGAAATGTTTGCCGTGAAAATAGTACGAGAAATGTTTCCCTCTTGCCAAGTTTACTAAATCCTTAAAGAAAAATGCGCTGCAAAGTGCGCCTCTTCCAACTTGTTTTATTTTATGACGAGCAAATAATTTTTAGCAAATATTTCTTCTCTGTTTCTTCTTCTTCCTCGTGTTTTGGGTATGGAATTCTAATGGTTTTGTCTCCCTTTTATGCTCGTTTTTAATAAGAATTTCCGAAGCATATGATTTGCTGTTGTTTACTTTTTAGGTTTCTGTTTGAATTCTGTAACCCTTATTATTTTATTTCACAGTTTTTAATCCAGCAAAAAAAAAGAAAAAACAAAAAAATTGCTTTCGCCCTTTTCTATTCTTTGCGGTTTATTTATTTTTTGCTTCGTTTTCTTTTTCTCGTTTTCTCCTAGCTAGAATTTTTTTTTAACTTGTCTCCTTGTTATCCCCACATGCACACACACACACACGAACGCGGGTATGCAGCAGCATAGATCTATTATTTTGCCGGTAGTTTGGCCTTCGACGATCAACCATAGACTGTCTGTTGATACTTTTATTTTCTTGCAAACCACCTGCTTTCGTGTTTGTTTAGGGGTAGTTCGTTGGACTTCTTGCGTGTGTTCTAGGTAGTGGAGATTTATTGATTGGAGACTTATATGTACTCAGTGACGTTGTTAGTAAGAGTAACGTAGTGGCTAGATTCTCTTAGAGGAGATCTGCATGTACTCTGTTGATTTTTCTGAGGGACGATTTTAGACACACACTTGCAGGTTTGCCAGTTTTTGTCAGTGTTATTTCTATGTTAAGAGAAATGCATCAGGAGAACACTACAGTGTGTGATTTTGTTATTTATTTTTTTTTTTTTTTCTTTTTTCGGATAAGTTCTTTTTGAGGAGAACTTAAGTTTGTGTTAAAACAAGAGCATGGACTTTGTTCATGAAGAAGCAAACGAAGGGAAGGAGTGAAAACAACGTTGCTGATGAGTTTTGATGTTGGTTGTTGTTGTTCTGCTCTGGCGGTATTATGTGTATATGTGTAATGTAGGGGAATTAGACTTGTTCGCACAAAAAAATGTAATAATGAAGAGATTTGTTTTAGGAAATCTCTTGCATTTCTGTATATCAATAACCTCTTGCAAAAAAGGTATTTGAAGAGATTGGTACTTTTATTGCGTAACTTGATTTGAAGCGGTCAATGTTACGACATTGATTATGTAGCGGGTAGAATTTCTCTACTTATAAATCGCTCATTTAATAAGAGACTCTGGGACTTGGACAGAAGCTTTTTGCGTATTTATGTTCGGAAACAAATATGTGCATGAATTCAGCGTTTGAATTCACACCGCAATCAATGTCAAACAAGCGAAACCCTAAATGCTCACACCTTTAATAGTATCTTACTAACCTTTTATCCATGGTATAGGCTTCCAAGAAAATCCAAAAGTTTTGCGGTGGACGTAATCCAAGAAAAAAATTCACTTCTTTGATTCCTTGCTGGCTCGAGTGGACCATGCACAATTACGGGAGATGCTTTGGAGTGGACTGTATAAATTCTATGTAATTTTAGCGGGGCACTCCTATAATTGTAAGCTTTGTGTGGATGCAATTAAAAATTGGTGACTCCGATTTGAATTTGAATTAACGATGCGGTTTCTTTATTAATATGTTGATGCTTATGCTTCTATGCAACAAGTGAAAAACAAGGCATTTTTATTTTATTTCAGACATTTTGGTTTGTTAAGTATAACGTGGAACAAATGGGATCGAAAAAAAAGAAGTACATGAGTGAAAGCTTATTGATGTAAATTTAAGATACTTAACAGTTCTACTGCAGTTCTGTTAGTGTGGATTGTAAATTCAAGTGATAATTCATTAAGTTCGTTAAATTCAAATATTTAATAACTAATTGTTGAACAGAGTTCAACACCTTCATAAATTACAAGAACACCACTAGGGCTGGAGTCTTTGAAACGTTGTATGAGCATTGTATTGGAGACCGCAAAGTAAAAAGACTTTACTTAACTACACTTTTGAGAGGAAGCTTCTTTAAGGGGTAGAAATAAATATTATATTATTGTAGTGATGATAATAAAGACTACCTGTTATTAATATTTCAAAACCGATCCGAGAAGTGGCCTTAATCGAACATAAGCGCTAAAGTGTTAAACCTTTGTGGAGAAGGTTGCGGAGGGAATGGGCCACATAGTCTATATTGGAACTTGATCTAAGTTTAGAAGCCACTACTTGATAACTTTGCCCACCAGCCATTATAATAGAATCCTTTCTCACAAAACAAAATATCATAGTAATCAGGACCACAAGCACTACCATTGATGAAGATTTTAAAATGAGCACTAAGCTATACCCTACGCCACTATAGTTTATACCCTACGGCAGTATATTGGGAGGGTATTATCGCAATAATGGTCGTAGACCTATTCTTATATATGTATACGAAAATGAATGTCTCGACGAGCTGAGTCGATCTAGCTATGTGTGTTCGTCCGTCTGTCTATCTAAACTTTGTAATCACGCTACAGGTCGCAATTTTGATTGGATCGTCATGAAATTTTGGCGGTTGATGGGGGTAGAGGGAGAGAGAGGAAGAATCCTACTGATTTTGGAGTTGAGCAAAAAAAAAGCGGAATGGGAATTCAACGTTTTGTTTTTATGAGAATATCTCCGCTTCTATTATGGCTATTCCAAAAGCAAAACCTGTCAATGAAAGAAGACAATATTATATTTACAATGATACAAAAGCGTAGGTGGCCACACAACGGAGATATCACAATATCCCTTAATCCAATCAAAATTTCCATTTTTGGGATTTCATTTAGGGACTTTCCAAAAGTAAAGCCTGGTAATGAAAATAGAAAACCTCACCCTTACAATGAAGCAAAGTAGTTTGGCGGAGATATCGCAATAGTCTGTAATATTTCCAATTTGTCCATTATTTGTATTTGCATTGTAATGACGAAGTTCCAGAAACTTGACCAGGAAAAAACTATTCTAAATCTCTCTATATGATTCAAGCTGTTTTGCGTTGCAGGTCATATGGTACATGTAGACGTATGATCAACGGTATGTGACTATTTTATGATGTATACGCAGTGACGTACATTTGTTTAACTTCCCTGTAGGAAATGAATCTATACTGACTTACTACTGACATTGTCAACAGTACTACTGACAAACTGTAGACAACTAATGTAATTTCCTATAGACATTTTGTATGAACGTGTCATTCGAAAGTCAGTACTGACATTGGAACTAGTATGTCAGTAGTAAGTCAGTAGTTCCTGAGGAACCATGTGTTGACATTGGAGGTAGTGAGTCAGTATAGACATTGGAGGTAGTGAGTCAGTAGAGACATTGGAGGTAGTGAGTCAATAGTTCATAAAGGGTCATATGGAGACATTGGTACCAGACTTTCCTTACTAAGTTTTTTGGCTTATATGAACTTTTTATAGATTAAAAAGCTATATGGTAGGTTTAATAAGACGATGATCTTACACTCTTGCTAAATATTATATTTTAATAAAGAAAAATACATATTATTGAAAATGCTAAAAAAGTAAAAATTGCGTATAACGGGTTTTAAATAAGGGCTAAGTCCAAGATTCCACATAAGTTCAAAATAAAACCAATGTTTTCGAGGCTGGCTAAACATTTGAATATTTAAATAATAACAAAGTCGTTTTCATTGTCAGAAATATCATCGCCTTTTATTTTCTTGGCCATAAGACTTGGTGCGACTTGTCTGCTCAAAATATTTCTTCTCCTGCTGCACTTAACCTTTGATCATGCGATTCGCGGAATGTTGATATAACATCTAGGAATTGAAAAGAATAAACATGTATAAAAAAACAAAATGTCCTTAAATTTGCTTACCTATTACAGCTGTATAAACAGTGGACATTATAACTCATTATTATGTCGTGTTCAAATATGTATATTGGGTTTAGCATTTCCAGCAAGAGGGACATTATATTCGCCAGGCTCCACAATCTTCTCTAAAGATTCCACAAAATGTCTAATCGTCGAAGTTTCACCACACAAGTTGTCAGCCGCCTCAGAATTTGTATTTTCATAATTGTCCAATATTTCCCTTGTCTTTTATAATTTATTTTGGTCATACTTGTTATTAAAAGCTGAATCACACGTTAAATTCAAGACATTTTATTGATTTTTCACAAAAAAAAAATTTTTTTCACGAAGCGCCAAAATTATTTTACACCAAACAATCGTTGGGCTATCAGCTGTTAAAATAATCAATGCTTTTTCTTATTAAGATAAAAGTATCAATAGTTGACAACATGTTGACAAAGTGTTGACTTTGTTACCATAATAGTAGACAAAGTGGTGACATGTCGACACATGTCCCCATGCTTCCTGCAGGGTTATGAATTTGTTGCAGTCATGGAGCACAAGCCCATTAACTACTTCATTCATCATGAAGTAGTACTATAACAGTTTCTCCTGGAGTAAGTCCACCAATAGTCATGACAGAATCATCAACATTTGATTTGTGTCCACATCATATTAAAAGTTTATGAATATTGTCAAATAGAACTTTAACCACAAAAGACATGATTAGGAATGGTTATTTGTTAGTTTTTATCCTAAAGAATTTTTTGCTCAAAAATATTCAAAAAAAAAAATATTGTTTTTTTGACCTTTTTATTGTTAATAAAACAAGTGTTTTTCGAGCTTAAGGTCCGAAAAAATGTATGGATAGGATTAAAACTCAAAAATTTGCGGGGATATCGATAGATAGGGGCTTTTTTATCACACTAGCCTACGAAAAACATAATATCGCTGTAAACAGGGCCACTATGAAAACCTTCGGTAAAAATGTCCAAAGGATTCTCGAACAGACCCTTAACCACAAGGATTGGGCAGATAGGGCCCACATTTGAACAAAAACTAAGTTTCGACAATATTTAGAGATCCAAAGTTTGGACCAAATCGGTTGCTACGTCTATGAGAAATCGCGCGTACCATTTTAGCGAATATTTTCGAACTTTTGTGGGGGACGTACCGGAAGGAGTGGACCTATAAGCACCACCCACGAATTTCATCTAATATTAGAAGAAATATTACAATATCCAAAGTGCGGACGAACGCAGTATTCGGTTCGAGCTCTCCAGTCACTACATATGGTGCCATAGAGATTTTTTACAACTTTCGTGCTGTTTTCTCAAGAACTATGGACTTGCCCCGGAAAAAACCTCTACTCTCGTAATTGAGGCAGCGAAAATCAAAGTGACTCGAGAGCAGGTCTCATAGTGAATTTATCCAAAATTTTGTGTGGGATGTACCCGAAGGAGTGGACAAATATAGCCATATTCGAACCTGATCTATATCTGGTAGATATATTAGGATGTGTAAAGTATGGATCAAATCGGTTACTCCCATCAAGAGTTATCGTGCGCACAATTTTTCCGAACATTTTTGAACTTTTGTCGGGGAGGTACCTGAAGGAGTTTATTTTCAATTACTCGAGGGGAACTAGAAAAGTTTTTGGCCTAGGCAACACGCAGTGACGTCATTTTACATTTTTTTGGAAAGTTTGACAGTTTATAGCCTAAGCGTACTTAGGACAGTTTGACATACGAACATGTGTTGGGTAGTTTACAGTGGGTTGATTGAGACACCTCCAAAACATGGTTTTTGAAAGCTTTTACAGCATCTTCTGACGATTGCTGCTATTTTTCGAGTTTTTACGCATAGTTCCATGATTCGTCACTTTGATCCATCTTATAAACGTCTTTTAAAGCACCGCGTTCGTATTTTTTCGAAATTTCTTGCACCGATCAACACGGGATCCAACGAGGAAAACCCCATTTTTGCCGCCAAGTGTTCATGCTATATCAAAGCTTAGTTGGTGGAATAAATACCCAAGGATGCCTCTATCTCACGGTATATACTATGGCGATCTTGCATTATACGTTCACACACGGCTTTATTTTTTTTTGGTACAACGGTCGTTTTTGAACGACCCTCACGAACTTCGTGTTTTTTTTGCTAGTGTCGCCCACGATTGAATTCATTAAACCAGTTTTTCATAGTGCTATAGGATGGTCATCTATCGATATACTTACTTACTTAGTTAGCTGGCCCATTACAGAACATTTGTTCCATAGGCCGAACTAAGAAAAGATCTCCATTTCTCTCTATTTGTTGCTTCGCTCTCTGAAATACCGCGCATTTTCATCTCATCATCCACTTGTTTGCGCCATCTATTCCTTGGCCTGCCAATTCTGCGTGCACCGCCAAGCGTTCCGTATTTATACGCCTTTTTAGCGGGTTCATAATCGCTCATTCTTATGATATGGCCTAGCCAACGCAATCGCTGCATCTCGATACGTTTAACAATATTGATGTCGTTGTATAGAAGATACATCTCGTGGTTCATCCGACGTCGATATTCACCGTCAACGCAGATTGGTCCGTAGAGCTTTCGAAGAATTTTTCTCTCAAACACACCAAGCACTGCCATGTCTGCTTGAGCAAGTACCCAGGCTTCGGACCCATACAACAGCACAAGTAGTATCAGTGTTTTGTAGAGCATTATTTTTGTTTGACGAGATGTGGCTTTGTTTTTAAACTGCTCACTTAAACCAAAGTAGCATCTGTTGGCCAATACAATTCTTCTTTTTATTTCACAACTGATGTCGTTTGTTGTGTTTACGGAGGTGCCGAGGTAGACGAAGTCTTTTACTACCTCAATATTATAGGAACAAACTTCCACAGTCGGTCCGAGCTCAATGGACGCATTGCGCGTCGACACCATCAACTTGGTCTTCTCACCGATTACCACCAGACCCACTTTAGCAGATTCTCCTTCGACCTTCATAAAGGTATCAGTTACTTCTTTTACTGATCGGCCCATGATGTCTTTATCATCAGCATAAGCAAGTAACATGTTACTATTGGTGTAGATTGTGCCACTTCTTTTGACCTCTCGTATAACCATTTCCAGCAGGATGTTGAAGAGATCACACGAAAGGCTGTCTCCTTGTCTGAAACCTCTTTTGGTACCAAACTCTTCGGAGAGGTCCTTTCCTATTTTAACTGAGGACCTCGTGTCAGTTAAAGTCATTTTACAAAGCCGGATGAGCTTTGCGGGGATACCAAATTCAGACATGGCTTGGAATACCTTTGAACGCAGCGGGCTGTCGAAGGCTGCTTTATAATCGACAAAAAGGTGGTAGGTGTCGATCTGCATCTGTTGGGTCTTCTCCAGGATTTGCCGCAGGGTAAATATCTGGTCAATGGTGGACTTGCCAGGTCTAAAGCCGCATTGGTATGGTCCAATTATCTCGTTGACCATAGGCTTTAGTCGTTCGCACAATATCCCGGACACGATCTTGTAGGCAATAGGGAGTAGACTTATGCCCCTATAGTTAGAGCATACAGTCTTATCTACCTTCTTGTGGACGGGGCACAGGATACTCAGGTTCCAATCGTCGGGTACTCGTTCTTCCTGCCAGATGATGCTAACTAGCTGATGAATACACCTTATCAGCGTGTCTCCTCCGGTTTTGAACAGTTCGGCTGGTAAGCCATCGGCTCCTGCTGCCTTATTATTCTTCAGCCGATTTATTGCTGTCTTTACCTCATCTTGGCTGGGCGGTATACATTCAATACCATCTTCTGGGATTGGGACTGTGGTATCTTCGTCGTCTTCGCTGCTATTGGATACCAACAGTTTTGAAAAATGTTCTTTCCATATCCTGAGTACACTATCTGTATCAGTTACCAAATTACCTTGCTGGTCTCTACAGGAGGATGTGCCTGTACCAAAGCCATCAGTTTGATGCTTGACTCTTTGGTAGAATTTTCGGACTTCATTCTGGCTCCTGTACATCTCGATTTTTTCACACTCCCGCTTTTCCATCTCTCTCTTTTTCCTGCGGAAAAGACGTTTCTCCTCTCTCCTTTTCTCCCTGTATCTCTCTCGTGCGCTACGCGTTGCTATGGATTGTAAAGTAGCCCTATATGCCGCATTTTTCTCTTCGGTGGCAGCACGACACTCCTGATCATACCATGGATTCCTTGGTGGAGGTCTCTGGTATCCAAGTATAGATTTTGCGGCTGTTTGCATGGAGTGGGCAATGCTTTGCCATTGCGCTGATATGTTATCGGGATGAGGAGTGCTTTTATTAAGCAATTGGGCTAGTTGAGTGGAATATGCTGTGGCTATCTGTTGTGATTGCAGCTTACCGATGTCTAACTTTCGTGTTGTGTCTGTTCGTACTTTGTTTGCTACGTTTAGGCGGGTGCGTAGCTTTGCTGCAACAAGGTAGTGGTCCGAATCAATATTAGCGCCTCGAAACGATCGTACAACCAACACGCTCGATGAATGTCTTCCATCTATCACAACATGATCAATTTGATTACTGGTTCTTTGATCTGGAGACAGCCAGGTGCCCTTATGAATATCGAGATGATTAAATCTGGTACTGCTAACTACCATGTTTTTTGCAGCTGCAAATCTATCAGCCTCATACCATTGTCAGATGTTTCACTCTGGAGACGGAATTTCCCGACTGTTGGGCCAAAGATATTCTCCTTTCCAATTTTGGCATTAAAATCGCCTAGAATGATTTTAATGTCATGGGCAGGGCAACGGTCATATGTTTCTTCTAAGCGCTCGTAAAATATATCTTTGGTCTGTTCGTCCTTTTCTTCAGTGGGAGCATGAGCGCAAATAAAGCTGATTGTGAAGAATTTGCATTCCGTTTATTTCTGACATTCTGACAGTCGTAATTAAACAATTTAAGTATTTTGGCGCCAAAACCTGATCTGTTGATATTATATATTTTTTTATAAATGCAAAATACGGGTAATGGTATGTAAATTAAGATTATTAATAAAATATGTAAATGTAATATTGGATGTGGTCAATTATTTGTTGTGTCAGTAAACGATGTTTTTTGATGTAGTCTGTGGTATCGTCAATAAGTATCTGGTGAAAGGTGACAATGCTGGCTAACAGATTTTAAAAAGAAATTTTGCGTATACTTGCGAATAAAAAAACTATCAATTTCCAGATTTCGTAAAACTTAAAAATTTGGATTTTTTAAATTTTGGTTGGAAAATCAGCGAATTCCGCAACATATTCCAAATATCATCATAATTGGACAGCATTTTCGTGTTTGGTCCATCAATTACTCGAAATCGGGCGAACATATATATGAGAGCTATATCTATATATGAACCGATATCAACCAAATTTGGCAGATTAGTTCCTAGGTCGATTATAAACATCTGCACCAAATTTTGAAGGTATAGCTTGCCCCTGTGATTTTTTGCCTCAAAACCCTGTCATCGGCCCCATCGTGCACTGGGGTGAAGCTTGATACCAGATGTTTGAGCCTCCGACTAACTACGAATCCGCAACCAAACTCATGCTTTACGTCATGGCAGCTATAATACAGTGCGTCACCTTTAGGTGTTGTTGTGACGCCTTTCCCAATCCATCGTATTTCCTGTATGGCAGTAATATCGGCCTTGTACTTTTCAAGTACGTCTGCCAATGCGAAGACTGCACCTTCTCTATAAAGACTCGCAGATCATGGTCCTTAAAACGTTTGCGGGGTTCGTCAACTTTAGAGGGGGTTGTTTTTCTTTTCTTTCATTTTTTCATAATAGGCTGTTTTTCTAGGGGAGGGTTACTAACCCGACGCCCAAAACCCAAGTTTTTAACGTTCTTATGGGTGAACGCGCGGCACATGTTAGCTCACTACCTTTAACGGGTGTTAAAGACAGTTCCCCAGGTGACACCACGTGGAGGTCAGTGTCCACTTGAGATGAAAGAGGGACCAAGATAAATCCTGGGCTTTGCCATGTTAAAACCGGTCAGGACCGTTCCTTGGTATCTTCCATCCCCTACGTCACCCATTTATCGACATACAAAGATTTAATTTGATCGATGCACTCTTGTCGTGATAATCCACGTCGAAAGTTGTGAAAAATTATCGGACGAAAATGTACACAAGTAAATTCCATTTTTTTGCAAAGCGATTTTTTCAAGTCACTGCAAACAACACAACACATGGTCATATGGCAAACTGTCCTGAGTACGCTTAGGCTAAAAACTGTCAAACTTTCCAAGAGAAATGTCAAATGACGCCTGGCGATACTGCGTGTTACCTACGCAAGAACATTTTCTGGTGACCCTCGTATATACATTTTTACACATGTAATTTCAATAAATTTAAAAAAGTTTTAAACGGACGAAACGGGATGGATACAAAGGTATATATGGGCTGAAAGAGGACACTGCAAGGAATCTTTTTGGGAAACGAAACGTTGTTTCATGTTGTTCCTTAAAAGTTCTAGTCCACTAAATTTGGAATTTCACTCAAATTTGGTACCTGGGCAAAATAAAAAAAAACCTAACTAAATGTAAACGCTACTGTAATTTATTAAAACGATTCTTACAGACAAGAATCCTACCTATTAGTACTTGGTCAAACTAGCGAGTTTCTTGAAACGAATAATGGGAAGAAGCAACATCACAAACACAGAAAACCATGTACAGCGGTTTCACTACCTCGTACCCCTCGCCTATAAACTCGAAGTCGCCATGTTGAAACAGCGCTAGTGTGACCTTCGACTTGACAAAAAAAAAAAAAGAATGAACACAATATATGTATGTTATACATACATATGTACATAGTTTCTGAGAAATAGATATTTCTTTCAAAACCATATTTTGTACATTTTTGCAGAACATTTCGAAGCTGAAAAACGTCATCTTGTGGTACTTTTATAGCGGCTCTTAAAATAAAGGACGAAAAGGACATTGAAGGAAGCGAGTTAGAAGGTCGAAGTGCTCTACGAAAATAATCATTCGATTTGACTGAAGACATGTCATCTCAAAAATAAGCTAAAGCAACAGTGAACAAATATATAACGCTAATTCCTGATGACTTAAAGGGTCTCAAGCAAAAACTTCATCACGCCATAACGCGGAAGTTCGACTCACGGCGGATCTGTCCTTCGGCGTTCTTAATATACTCACCAAGGGCTTTCATCTCCAAAAGAAATTATCTCCGCCCCAATATTTGTGTTCACAGTGCTATCGAAATTAAATTAAATATAGAAATTAAAAATCAGTGACGACAAAAATTGTTGGTTTGGCCAGTAAAATCGATTTCTGAACCATTGTGCGCCATATGAACCAAAATAATGTCCCTGCCAGATAGGCATGTGGATACGACCGACGAAGTTGAAGCTGATGAAAACATGGCATACAAAACTGGAGAAGTAAAGTAGAAGATCGGCGCGGCCATCTAAGTAGTAAGTAACTATACGAGGGGCACTAGAAAACTTTCTGGCCTAGGCAACACTCAGTTTCGCCAGGCGTCATTTGATTTTTTTTTAGAAAATTTTACAGTTTTCAGCCTAAGAGGTAGTATACACTAGCTATCAATGCCATATTACACGAAATAAAAACATTCCATATCTATCCACGAAGGCAATGTGGAGACTAGGCAGGGGCGATTTGAAAACCTTAATGAGCCCTTCGCGTTTCTGATTCCTGGGAATGAACTGAGCAAAAAAGTCCACTGGACCATATATCTACCGTGAAAATCGAGCCTCCCGATTTTGACTTTAAGTTTTTTATTGACGTTTTTTGGATATTTTGGCATATAACAGCCAAACCATTGAGATTTTCGATCCAACACAAAGACAAAAATTGTAGCCAAGACAGTAGTTGAAAACTCTCTAATACATCGTAAAAGCATTGGAACGCTCCTTCAGGCAGTTTTGGCCTTAAGAATGTGCAAACTTTTCGGAAAATGTCGATAAATGACATTGTGCTACAAAATTTGACCCGAAAAATATTCAAGTATTCTGATGCAAAGTTATATCGTGTTAGGATCCATGGTCAACGACAATGCCTTTATTTCGTTTGGGTCACTTCGTTTTATTTTTTATAACGGTAAAAGTAGTGAAAATCTGTGTTTCTTACATTTTCAAATTTAAACGGGCATATTTAGTTTTTCCACAACGGATTTCTTTTGATCCTTCTAATATCTTTTGAATAAGCTATTATTTTTTTAAATCGGTTAACAAATGGCTAAGTTATAGTGGTTTATGTCTGAAAACCCCCACAAAAAACCTATAAAGGAATTTCTCATAATTTTCAAAAATATAATGTTTTTTTATTTTGTTCAATAATTATTTCCAAAATTATGAGAAATTCAGTTATAGTTTTTTTAAGGGGGTTTTCAGACTTAAACCACTATAACTTATCCATTTGTTAACCGATTTAAAATAATAATAGCTTATTGAAAAGACATTGTTCACCCCTTTAGAGGGAAGAAAGATCACTAGAAATCCGTTGTGAAAAAAGAAGGTATGTCCGTTTAAATTTGAAAATGTAAGAAACCCAGATTTTCACTACTTTTGCCGTTATAAAAAAATAAAACGAAGTGACACCAACGAACTAAAGGACTTGTCGTTGTCCATGGATCCCAACACGATATTATTTTGCATCAGAACACTTGAATATTTTTCTGGTCAATTTTTGTAGCACAGTGTCCTTTATCGACATTTTTCGAAAAGTTTGCACATTCTCAAGGCCAAAACTGCCTGAAGGAGCGTTCCAATGCTTTCGCGATTTATTAGAGAGTTCTTAATTACTGTCTTGGCTACAATTTTTGTACTTGTGTTGGATCGAAAATCTCAATGGTTTGGCTGTTATATGCCAAAATATCCAAAAAACGTCAATAAAAAACTTAAAGTCAAAATCGGGAGGCTCGATTTTCACGGTAGATATATGGTCCAGTGGACTTTTTTGCTCAGTTCAATCCCAGGAATCAGAAACGCGAAGGGCTCATTAAGGTTTTTTTCCTTCCACACAAATCGCCCCACCCTAGTGGAGACGTAATTTTACTGCATTTTTGGTGGTGTGGAGACAAAAAGTAAATGGCGTAAAGAAAATCCCCAATATTGCACACATTAGCGACTGTATAACGATGGAAAATTTCCGCACATATGACATTGTTAGATAGTGTAAACTACCTCTAAGTGTACTCAGGACAGTTTGACATACGGCCATGTGTTTGGTTGTTTACAGTGCCTTGATTGAGACACCTCCAAAACATGGTTTTTTAACGCTTTTACAGCATCTTCTGGCGACGAAAATCGTTGATCACGCCTATTATTCTTGATGTGCTGGAATCAAATGAAGTCATTGAATCCCCAGTCAGGGCTGTACGGCGCATTACCCATCAATTCCACGTTTTGTCCGGTCAAACAGGCGCTGGTTTGAATCGATGAGTGAGAGCTCACATTGTCGTAATACAGAACGATTCGTCTTCTCTTGTTCGTTTCTCGAATTTTCAGGAGACTTCAGGCGAACAAATTGCAATTGCTCAGCCGAGCTGGGGGGAGAGTCTCGGAGTGCCTAAGATCCCTGGTTTGACGAGACGAGAATTTGGCGCCCCTAAAATAACCAATACAGCGCATATAGGGACATTAGTTTCCGGCGAGCGGGCGTCTGCTTGTATCAAACGGCTCGCTATATAAACGTGTATACATATAGCCGGGATGGTGGCTACGAACTGGCAGCCCCAGTACCATCATAGGATACGATGGACCAATCACTCATCTATCTGAAACATAAACCGATTACTGAAACTAATGCAAGGGAAACAGAAACTAAATCAACCGGAACGATGACGACCTTTAGCAAACGAAACCGGATAAGAGTAGGACAATGGAACGTTCGCACATTAAGGGAACCTTCAAGGCTTGCCCAACTAGAAGAGCAGATAAAAAAATACAACATTGCCGTATTGGGTGTAAGCGAATTGCGATGGCCTGGAAAGAGCGAGATAATATCCGCAAATGAAAACCATGAAAACGGTGTTGGCTTTATAATAAGCAAAGATTTGCGTAAAACTCTTTATTCATGGAGCCCAATATCCGAACGTATCATAATGGCCCGTTTCTACAGTGATGTCAAAAAATATGTTACGATTGTGCAATGTTATGCACCTACTGAGGACACCGAAGAAGAAATCAAGGACCAATTTTACAATCAGTTAACTGCCACTATCCATAAGGTAGCAAAGCGTGACATACTTCTACTGACAGGAGACTTTAATGAAAAAATTGGGAGTAACAATCATGGCATATCCGAAATCATGGGAAAACACGGCTTGGGAATAAAAAACAACAATGGGGAACGATTTATTGAATTTTGTCAAACGTTTCAGCTGGTTATAGGCGGTTCATTATTTCCACACAGGGATATCCATAAATATACATGGACGTTACCAATTGCTTACACAAAAAATCAAATTTACCACATTTGTATAGGCCGTAAATGGAGAGGGTCGTTAATGGACGTGCGCACCAACAGAGGTGCTGATATTGAAAGCAACCATGAGCTAGTGGTTGCGACTATAAAAATAAAGCTGAGGAGAATATACAAGAAGAGTCAGAACAAAATACCAAAACGCTTTAATGTAACAAAATTGAAAATCAGCCAGAAGAGAGATGATGATGTTGTGTCGCCAACAAACACAACATGGGATGACACGTATAAAGCAATTGTAAATATAGAGAAGGATAAAATTGGTTAGAAAACACGTGGAACTTAATCAAAGAGCGTAATTACATGAAAATTCAAAAATATACCAACCCCATTTTTCAAACAAGATATTCCAATCTAGCGAAAGAAGTCAAAAGAGCTGCGAGAAAGGACAAAAGTGAATACTTTGTTGCAATGGCCAGCGAGGCGGAAGCAGCAGCAGGGGCAAATAACATGAAAGAATTGCATCAAATTATCAACCAATTATCAAATAAAAATGGAAGCCATAGCCATGCCGTAAAAGACAAAAATGGTAATCTCTTGACAGACACTGCTGCTCAAACACGCAGATGGAGACAGCACTTCATGGAAATAAGCAATTGTGGAAACGCAAATAGTTCAGAAACCCCTGCGTCACCAAATGAGGATTATATAGTGGACCACCGAATATCATCAGAACATCCAAGCGTAGAAGAAATCGCTAGTGTAATTAAAAAACTAAAAACAAATAAATCGCCAGGAGAAGATGGTATACCGCCGGAGCTCTTACAGTCAAACCCAATCGCTTCGGCCGAATTACTATTCCCACACATATTTGAAGCATGGTCCAACGAAATATTTCCCAGCCAGTGGACAAACGGTGCCATTATAAAGCTACGCAAGAAAAACGACCGGAAAGACTGTAACAATTGGAGAGGCATCGCGTTACTTAATACAGTACACAAAATAGTAGCCACTATAATCAACAACAGATTACACTGTGTGGAAGAATCTTTATGCGACGAACAAGCTGGGTTCAGACCACATCGCAGTTGTGTGGACCAGACTAACACACTGCGCATCATAATCGAACAGTCAGTCGAATGGAGGTCCCCACTTTTCTTGGTATTCGTCGACTTCAAAAAAGCATTTGATTCTGTACGACGAAGTGCAATTTGGTCGGCATTGAAGAAAAATGGAGTACCCCAGAAAATAATAAATCTAATTAAAGCTATGTATTCAAACACAAAACTACATGTGCGCCACAACGAAACAACCAGCAATTTATTTGAAACAAATACAGGAGTTAAACAGGGGTGTCCGCTATCCCCGCTCCTATTTGCCATCACGTTGGATCAAATAATGCTACAACTCGAATCCAAGAAAAGAGGAATTGTTTGGAATTTATATCAGAAACTAAAGGACCTTGACTTCGCAGATGATATCTGCTTACTATCCCATAAATTTACCGATATGCAAGAAAAACTCAACGAGCTTGTCGAATTGGCCAAAAAACGGGTTTAGAAATAAATATAGAAAAAAACAAAAGCAATGCGGATAAACAACCTGGGTAGCGTAATGTCAGAAGATGGAGGAATCGATAATGATGTTAATAACCGACTCAGTAAAGCACGCGCAGCTTTCGGTCGACTGAATAAAATATGGCGATGCACACAAATTTCACTGAAGACGAAACTACGAATCTTCAACGCTTGTGTAAAATCCACCCTACTTTATGGTAGCGAAACTTGGAAAACTACGACAAATGTGATCCATAGACTAAAGGCATTCGTGAACAAATGCCTCCGTATAATATGTCGTATATTTTGGCCAAACCGAATCACAAATTCTGATCTTTGGATAATGACAAGTGAAGAACCCATAATCCGCCAAATAACAAGAAGGAAGTGGAAATGGATATGCCATACGCTACGGAAGCCGCAGCATAGTATTGCTAGAATGGCCCTAGAATGGAACCCCCAAGGTAGCACATGGCGAAGAACGATATTGCATGAAATGGAAAAGCAAAACACAAACTTTGAAAATTTAAAAAATATTTGTTACGATAAAGTAAGATGGAATTCTTTTGTAGAAGCCCTATGTTCCCAAGCGGAATAAATAAAGGAATAAAAAAACTCAGAATTAACCGCCCTATATTTTTTAAGTCGTATATTCGTCAAACGATCAGTTTTGCCGAAGAAACAGCCCACCATTTGCTTCGATTCCTGTTTTGTTTCGGACTCCTAAGCATAGATCCAAGATTCGTCGTCTGTGACGACCACATAAATGTCGTTTGAAGCACCGCGAACGTTTTTATTCACAATTTCTTTGCACCAATCCACAAGAGCCTTTTTTGATCGATTGACCAATTTTGCTGGATCTAGCGATAAAAATCCGTTTTTGCGGCCAGGTGTTAATGCATTATCAAATGTTAGTTGGTGGAAGAAATGACCAAGGGTGTCTCTATCTAACTGTATATAACATGGCGATCTTGCATTATCCGTTCACGCACGGCTTTAATTTTTTGGCACAACGTCCTATTTTGGTCGACCATCTCAACCTTAGCTTTTTGACGAGTGTCGGCCACGATTGAATTCATTAAACCAGTTTTTTATAGTGCTATAGGATGGTTCTTTGTCGACATACAAAGATTTAATTTGATCGAACGTTGTGAAAAATTATCGGACGAAAAAGTTCACAAGTAAATTCCATTTATTTCTTTGCAAGGTGATTTTTTCAAACTTTCCGAAAAAAATGTCAAATGACGACTGGCGACCAGAAAGTTTTCTAGTTTTCTTTGATTTTTCCAGGTCACAACTTATCATTCCATTACGTCTTTTCCTTATTTTTTAGCGTTGTCCCTTAGGTTATCCTGGGCACATAACCGGTTGAAATTAATTCTTTTGTTGTGATGTCTACAGAGTGGTTAAATGAAAGACGTTGAGAGTTTTATTTCAAGTGTTTTCTTATTCTACTTACACAACACACAAGTGCCCTTATGTCTAAGAATGAATCTATTATTATTTACAAAGTGTGTGCGTCACACAATGCCAACTGATCGCCATCACTCATGATGTGTGTTGCACAAACTTATTATGGTGGAGATCCAAACAGCTACACATTCATCATTATTATTAATATCTAGTGTTGTGTTTGTCTAATTAATTTTTTTAATTACGAAAGTAAATACATACCATTATTTTTATTCGATTTGTATATAAAAACTTACGCTACCGTTTGGAAGAGTTCAGTTTTCATTGAAAACTTAACGTGAACAAAATGAAGGTTTTGAAAGTAATAGCTGTTGTTTTTTGTGTATTGACATTACTTTGGACACCAGTCGATGCTGTTTCACCGTTACAAAGGGAAATTACTGGTGGTAGTTATTACATTGAATATGATTGGAGGGTATGTTTCCAAACTAATCCACATCATTTAGCCGCTTTCTGTCTAACAGCCTGTTTCTGTATGTCGAAAGAAGAATGTGTGCGAATGAAACACGCCCAAACTTTAGTTTTCCAAATAATTTTACCTTTGCTTCTGCATCAAAACAAAAAACAAATTTGAAAAACACACAAGAGTTTGGACGTGTTTCATTCGCACACATTCTTCTTTCGACATACAGAAACAGGCTGTAAGTCTATCTATAAAGAAGACAGTGAACACCTCGTATCATGTACTCTGAATTATATTTCAAATTGTTTGTTTTCTACTACCATGCAGTACAATTGGTTTGAAGCATCACACGCATGCGCTCGTATGGGTATGAAACTCGTTGAAATTCAGGACTACAATAAACAAGCTGATGTTGAGCGTTCACTTCGTGCATCTATAGGTATGATAATTAAGGTTGGCTGTTTTTTTATAAAAGAAAAAAAAAAACTAAAATGGTTTGTTCAGATAACAATATTCATCAACAACCAATCTTTCGTAAAAGTGTATTAATGTATCCTTTCTATTTAGGAGATCGCGGGATATTTTGGATTGGAGCTAATGATGAATACAAAAGTAGTTCCAGAAATCGCCCCTTTTATTGGTCGTCATCAGGTGCCCGTGTAATCTTTACTCACTGGATGAGGGATGAACCGAACAATTACCATGGCGGTCAACATTGTATAAGCATGGAAAATTTCGAATGGAACGATAAGGGTTGCACAGAATCCTTTGGTTTTATTTGTGAAAAAATCTAAAAAAATAACTAAAACCTAAAACGATTATATACGTCATTTATATTCTATGGAATGGACAACATAAATGACGATTTTTTTTAATTGTTTTGATGTAAAGCCACAAGAAATAAACTTTTATAAAATAAATTCTTAATGCATTCAAAAAATGAATTTTAATAGTTTATCAATAATTCAATTTATACATAAAAAAGTTGAGTAATGATGACTAATTGGCAAAATGGCAGAAGCTAAAATCGTGAAAATTTGGGTGAGGTTGAGTCTTGGTTCGAAGCTGTCAGAAAAAGCAGGATTTTTTAAAAATTCGAACTAGAACGGTAGAGCTAGAAGTACACTTTCCAGCAAAATGTTAAACATATGTCACACTATAGACTGTCATATTGTCTGAAGGAGATGTTTTTTATGCCCTCAGCCTTAGCCTAAAGGGTATATACACTAGGATTATGACTTTCTACAAGCTCATATCCTAGTATCATTATTGATGAGCTTTTAAGTATGATTACGTAAAATCTTAATTATAAAGTAATTCGATAAAAAGTAAGAACTTGTTATATATATATTGCAGTAAAATGGAACAATTAGTTTTCTTTCGTTTATGAAGAAGACAAATTCCAAATTTCAGAAATTTTGGTAAAACACTATGGCTAACCTTCAAAATACCGAAATTCGGGAGGTACCGTTCTATGGGCGCTATTTCACAACGTCGATCTATACAGACAAATTTCTGGGGGAAAGAAGACTAAATACCAAATATCCGATATTTCGTTAAGATAATGTGTCTAAAGCCTTCACAATATCGAAAATCAAGATGTACACTTTTATGGGGGACTAGTAAAGCGCCAGCTACTTCGTATGCGAAAATTATATAAAAATCAAATAAACAATATTTTAATTAATATTTATTTTTATTTAAGTAATGTTTCACCTTTAGTTCGATTTTTCAAAAAAAAAAAAAAAACACGGCCACTTTGTTTCTCCTCAGAACAATGAACACAAACAAACAAAACGATGCCCGTACAAATCACAAAAAGTCACAAACTTTTCAGTTTCTCTGAATCGTTTTGCTCTCAAAACAAAACAATACAACAAACTTTTCAATGCAAAACTACGAAAACCCTACGATTACTAAAATGTACTTCGGCTATGCTTTCCCGAGTTGTTTCATTCAGCACCGAAACAAAACGATTTTTTGGTAAACATTTGCTGTGCGAAATGATCAATGCCACACTCTGGCACATGTTTCATTAAGTATTTTTACGTACGCTGACCTATACTGATAATTCTCTTCTGGAATATTTTATTTTTTTCGGTAGGATATTTTCGTCACAACCTTCAGAATTACGAAAATCGGAAGGTGCCGTTATATGGGGGCTATATCGAAACGTGTACCTATGTATATCGACGAATTTCAATCGGAAAGGTTTTTACCTCCAACGTAGACTAAATACCAAATTTCAGCCATATCGGTGGGTTGTTGGGGCCACAAATTTCAAAATACCGAAAATCGTGAGGTACCGTGCTATGGGGGCTACATGAAGGTGTGGACCCGTACCGAAAATTTTCAGGGGAAAGTTGTATACAACAAACACTAAATACCAAATTTCAGCCATTTTTGTGGAATATTGAGACCACAACCTTCAAAATACCAAATATTAGGAGGTACCGTTCTATGGGGATTATATGAAGGCGAGGACCTATACCGACAAATTTAGGGCCATTTCGAGGGGTCATTGTGGCCACAAACTTCAAAAATACCGAAAATCGGGATGTACCGTTCATTCTGTGGGGGCTATATTAAGGCGTGGAATTGTACCGAAAAACTTCTGAGTGAAAGTTTTATACGCACAACGAAGACTAAAAACCAATTTGAGCCATTTCGGTGGAATATTGAAGCCACAACATTCAAAATACTTAAAATCGGGAGGTAACGTTCTATGGGGGCATTATGAACGCGTGGACCTATACATACAAATTTCAGGTGGAAAGTTTTGTACCCCAAAAGAAGACTAAATACCAAATATCAGCTATTTCGGTGGAATATTGAGGTCATAACCTTCAAAATACCGAAAATCGGGAGGTATCGTTCTAGGGGGGGACTATATAAGGCGTTGACTTATACCGACAAATTTCATATGGGAAGTTTTATACCTCAAATGAGGACTTAATAATAAATTTAAGCCATTTCGGTGGAATATTGAGGCCACAACCTTAAAAATTCCGTTCTTTGGGGGCTATATGAAGGCCTGTGCCTATATCGACAAAATTCTGGGTGAAAGTTTTATAGCCCCAACGAAGACTAAGTACCAAAGCCATTTCGGTGCGATAATGAAGCTAAAACCTTCAAAATACCGAATATCGGGTGGTACATTTCTATGGGGGCTATATCAAAACGTAAACGATATAGCCCATTTTGCAATACTAAACATTCTAGGGGTAATAGAAACTTCTATACAAAATTACAAAGCTCTATTTACAATTGTCATTCGATTTCCTCGTACTTGATTGCAAATTTTAGAGTTTTACGTTCCGAATCTAAAAAATCATTACTCGAGAAAATCCATCTGCAAAAACGCGAGATACGAGAAATTCCAAACATTGCAATTTAGCGATGTTTTATAGGGTTTTTAATGCTAGGATGCAGTCGATGCTTCCAAATTATATTTCGAAACATATATACAAATTAAAAGATATTGGTCTTGCTGTACATGAAAATCATTTGCGGACAAAGTGATTTTGATAATTACGCAATTTACACATATGTATTTTAAAAATGCCTATAAATTTAAAAAACACATATAAATTACACTGTGAGTAATTTTTTAAGTCATGGAAAATTAACAATATTCTGACGCCGCAGCGTGATAGATGACGAAAAAAAAGAAGGCACGTGTCCCGGCGTTTCCTAGAATGTTCATATGTTCTAGAAATTAGTTTACTGAAATCTTAGGTAAATTCTTGTAGTTGTTTGTGTTCTTGAATTCGGTGTTTATGGACCAGAATCGGAGAAAAAGGTATAAAAATCGAATATTTACTAAAGTTTTTTGCTATTTTGACCTTTAAAAACCATTCGTAGAGAGTTCGGATGTTGCAGTAAGTTGTTTACTGAAATCATTGCTACATTATTGTGGTTGATTGTTTTGTTGAATTTTGAATGGTTTAGTTTTTATGGAACAGAAACGGAAAAAGAGGACAAAATCGCATTTGTTTTGTTATTTTGACCTTAAAGTACCATTTGTACAGTGTTCTTATGTTGTTTATTGAGATCGAAGGTATATTTATGTATTTGGTTGCTTTGGATTTACACTTTTGTACATTTTTGTAAATTCCTCGAATACTGAGTAACATTTTACAAATATTATGCAATCTACTCACTGTCGACTCTTCGTGATAACTTCTTAGTGGCAATTGTGCTCCCTAAAATATTTAGTGTTTTATTATAATAATTTTTTCTTAAAAGCAGAAGTAAAACCGCGATAACTTTTGTCCGCAACTACCAAAAATTTGCCAGGGGATTTGTACTGAGGAAGTTTTTCTTAACCTATGTACCAAAAATTGTTGTGCAACGCGAAAGGAAAAATTTATTTTTTTTGGAAATGGAAAAACAATTAGCAACATTTCCCATATGCCCTCTTTAGCCTAAGGGCTGAGGGTATAAAAACTTAACCGATAAGGGCTGTATTCATTTTATCCCATTCAATAATTTATCATTTTTTGCACATTTCTCGAATTCTAAGAAAGATCTTACAAATTTTATACAATATACTTTCTGAAGTCACATTGTGATAACTTTTTAGTTACAATTGTGCCCTTCAAAATACGAGTGAAAAACAAACAAAATTGTGTATATGAATAAACAGATATTGAATGTTTATTGGGAAGTGTAATAATGAGTCATTTTCCTTGGTTTTTGATTTTTCCACTTCTCTTTAGCAACAACATATTCACAATGAGTAATGAAAGAGAAAATATGATTCGGGACATTATTTCAAGACTCCAAAATCATTTTAAACGTTATCTGTAAATTGGAGCAATTCAGAATCTTTTCCATCTGTGTGTGTTTCTGTTAAGGCTTCGGAGTGGAACCATTGTTGATTAGACTCCGACTCAAGGCCAATTTTTCTTTTCGACGCCGGTTCCAAATTCTTATTTCACTTCTGAAATAAATTCTAATTTAATTCGATTTCAGGTATTTTGACGTTTTCTGCTACATTTTCCCACGGAATTAGCTATTATTTGATTTTTTTACTACAAGGGACTCAGTGGTCAAAAAATTAGGCCCGGCCGAATTTTAATGCTTTAGATTCGGAGGATGATGAAACCAGGGGCCTAATTATGTGATTCGATTCGATCGTGAATTTACTCGCGAATAAGTTTTCGACACGAGAAAAAAACGGCATGATAAGACTCGATCGAAATCGTTGATCGAATGTTTCGAGAGTAACCGGTAATCGAACTATGTGTTCTTCAGGGAATGTTATGAAGGTAGATGTCAAAAAAATGTGTTTATTTCAAAGCAAAAACTAAAAAACAAAATTATGGATGAAAAATGTAAATATTTGTGGAATTTTTTGAACAATACATTGAATAATAATTTCGGAATGAAGTTGTGCTAAGAAAATATGAAAATTAGTAATGTTTGCAAAATTGTTTTGACATTCTTGTTACAGTTTGCTAATACATCTACCTTAATAATTCTCTTTCAAAATAAATGAGAGAATTTGGTGGGTGTTTTGACTCAGCCTCTCTGAGAGAGTATTTCCTTTGGTAAACAACGGGGGATGAACTGTTTAAAATGCACTTTATTAAAAGTTGTTCACCTATAAAGTGAAGGCTATTAATATTAAATAATTTTTTGTTTTGCAGAAATTCATATTTTTTCAACTTGTATTTTAACGACTGCAAACACTAATTTTTGGTTAATGATAACATGCATATGTATTTATTTTAATTATAATTTTATCAAAATTTCTCAAAACGACTGAAAAGGACTTTTCCCAATTTCTCTTGTTATTTTGTGTAAAGAATGCTCACAATTATTTACTAATATCATTTTTCCTCTATAAACCGTCAATAAACAACAATTTTTTACATTTTAAACAAAAATACAATAAGAAATCTTTCATTTCGTTTGTTTACGATAGGCCATTTGGCTACGAGAAATTACTCGCAAATTTATGCTCAATTTCTCGATAATTTTACTCGATAACGAATGTTGTCATCCCAACTTTGAGTACTCGGGTCGAAACAACTCGATATCGAATTACGTAATTAGGCCCCAGGGCCCTAATTCTGGCGTCCGTTATCGAGAGAGTTGTTGTTCGGAGCCAAATTACGAACATTCGAAATTTTTGGATTCCCTTATTCGATCGAAATTATATAAAAAAGTTATCGATACATACGTTTATCGAACGGTAAAACATATGTGCTCTGTTCCAGAACCTGCAAGAAACTACTACTTTTTACTACGATAACATTTTTTCCTTTATGTTATCGAAAAAAAATAGTAAAAACTAGCAGATTCTTGCAGTTCTGGAACAGACCAATGGTAAACACAAAAAATTACAAACAAACAAGTTGTTGTGGGGCAAGTTTCTCGTAAAATGGAATGAAAACATTGAAAATTGTATAAAATAATAGAAAACTGGGAAGAATTAAAAGTAATAGTCATCCAAAATAAATTCCAACATGTAAACATATAAAAATTGCATTTTGGCATTGGAAAATGTATTTTTAACTTTTTAAAACAGCCCCTTTTTGTCTATTTTTCTTACTCATTATATTAGAAAAAGTTATTATTATTATCATTTTGTTTTATTGCAAAATCGTCAATTAAAGTTCGTTTTACGCCACAAAAATAATCAATTCGACACCAAATGTGTGGCGGGCCAAAACTCGAAAGTGTATTCGATAACGGATGCCGTAATCCAGATATTGAAAATATCGATCGAAATAACTCGATCACGTATTTGAGAATTAGGCCCCAGGGCTTCGGAGTCGGAGTTAACAAATTTTGCTGGAGTCGAAGCCAAAATTTCTTTTGCAATACCATTTAAACGTGGACCTATATATGTCCATAATTTTTGTTGGAGAAGTTTCTTGATCACTGGGGACCCTAAATGACACCTCTTTCTTCATCAAGCTGACAATTGCCGCAATGAAAATTGCCTAATGTAAATATGGCCTTTGATTAGAAAAATTAGAAAATAAATATTTGGAAGGGCTCATTAGATCCGTCGCGCAAAAAACTAAATTCATGCAGGGTTCAAAGGAAATTGAATAACACCCGTAAATTTTACACGCAAAAAGTAGGTTTTTTTTTAAGAAAATTTTCGCATTAAATTTTGGCCTTTGGACTCCAATTACTAGGATGATGTACGGAGCATACTCATGAGATATACATTAAACGATTTAAAATCACGAGTTCTGTAATCATATTATAAGTTTTGAATTATAATTATAATATTATAAGTTTTGTTGCGTGTCTGGATTATTCAAATAACTTTATTTATTTATTTATTTTTATTTATTTATTTATTTATTTATTTATTTATTTATTTATTTATTTATTTATTTATTTATTTATTTATTTATTTATTTATTTATTTATTTATTTATTTATTTATTTATTTATTTATTTATTTATTTATTTATTTATTTATTTATTTATTTATTTATTTATTTATTTATTTATTTATTTATTTATTTATTTATTTATTTATTTATTTATTTATTTATTTATTTATTTATTTATTTATTTATTTATTTATTTATTTATTTATTTATTTATTTATTTATTTATTTATTTATTTATTTACTAGCAAAATGCCCGCTACTTCGTAAGCGGAAAAGAATAATATACAAATAAACAATATTTAATATGGGGAACACTGAAAATTTTGATGTACTAATACCTATTTGAATTGATATTTAATTTCTTTCAAGTACTGCTTGTATACGTTTTGTTCGAATTTCAAAAGAAAGACCTCTACAATTCAACAGCGGCCTACATTTTAAATTCCAGTCCATGTTTTATTACAACAGTATGGGTATTTTAAAATTTTATCCACATATCAAAATGTATATCTATATAACAGTTGATTTTTGAGACATTTTATTTTATGCCTTTATTCTCAGGATGTAAAAACCTTCTTGTGAAACATTAACCGCGTAGATCTACCTTTTCAAATGAACTTATTAACGTTTTGAATAGACAACAAAGATAAAAACAATTTTGTTGAAAGGGTACGTTTGACTTTTTGATTTCAGTACATTATTTAGAAACCGAATTCGTGTTAACAATAGTACATTATTCAGTACAATTTTTAAAATCCAGGACCTTAGCTCAAATGTTACAGTTTTAGTTCTATTTGTTCACCCAATGTCAATGGTATTACATGTAGAAACCTTTCATACATTTAAAGGCGGATTTAAATAAACATTCTGATCCAATCTCAACAGTTATCCTCATAACAAATTTCATTTATCGATTCACCCAGTACTAGTGTTTCAATATTTAGTATTATTTAATACTTCTAGTACACTTATTGTACGACCACCTCTAACAATGAACCTGACAAATCCATAATATATCAGAATTTTACTTCTATACCAAATTTATTGCAATTTTGTACTTTTCACGCACTAATGCTATCATCATCTTCGTTGCTGCACCCAACGTCAAATTTAATAGCATTTAGTACATTTCGTATTTCTCAATAAATCATCCAGCCCTCAGCCTAATTTTAGAATTTGTATGCATTTCGAAAAATCCGTATCTAAACACCAACACAATCCCTCATACAACAATTCGAAATTCCACCTATATCCCATCATGCAACACCAAACTGGTACCGAATTTAGTACTTATAGTATGTATAAGTTTCAAAAATCACCAAAACTATATCCAAACCGCGATTTAGTATTTTTCGTATACATTAGTACGAATTTCCAAAATTCCTCTCTATCTCCACTCTAAACGTCAACTGCTATACTTATACCGAATTTCACAATTCAGGGTACCTATTCTGTAACTTTTTAACAACTTTACTCATTGTTTATTTTACAACAATTTCATTTGTTTGTTTTGTAGTTGTTACAAAAACAAAAGAAATTTTAACAACTTTTCAATCGATAAAAGTTACAGAATAGGCCTACAGCTCTACCCCTTTACACAATAACAATTTGGACCAAATTCTGTGCCATTTAGTAATTTTCGTACACTTATTGTACGTATATCCACAACCACATCCATATCTCAACCCTACACACCAACAGCGGCTATAATACCAAATTTCCGAATTCCACTTCTATTCATAATACCATTAATAATTTTTGTATGAAAATACGAATTTCAATAACTATCTCAAACAGTAATTGCGAATTTTAGGATTCCACCTCTATCCGTCCACCCAACTGTAAATTTTACCAAATTTAGTACCATTTATTAATTTTCGTACCCATAAGTACGAATTTCCAAAGCTACCTCAATGCTACACTCCATAAGTGATTTTAATTATTAATTTCAGGATTCCAGCTCTATCTGTACACCCAAATCTAAAATGTACCAAACTTAGTACCATTTAGTACTTTCCGTACCCATAAGTACGAATTTCCGAAACTACCTCAATCCTACACTCCATAAGTAATCATAATTCCAAATTTCAGGATTCCAGCTCTATCCGTCCACCTAAATTTAAATTGTACCCTACTTAGTACCATTTAGTACATTCCGTACCCATAAGTACGAATTTCCAAGACTAAGTCAATCCTACAGTCCAACAATCAATCAATCCTAATTCCAAATTTCAGGATACCAGCTCTATTCGTTCCCCCAAATCCAAATTGTACCAAATTTAGTACTTTTCGTACCCATAAGTACGAATTTCAAAAAACTTCCTCAATCCTACACTCCAACAGTAACCTTAGTTCGAAATTTCAGGATTCCAACTCTATCCGTTCACCCAAATCCAATTTGTACCAAATTTAGTACCGTTTACTACTTTTCGTACCCATAAGTAAGAATTTCCAATACTACCTGAATCCTTCACTCCATCAGTAATATTAATTCCAAATTTCAGGTTTCCATGTATATCTAAATCCAAATTGTAAAAAATTTTGTACCATTTAGTACTACGTACGTACACATAAGTATGAATTTCCAAAACTACCCCCATATCTCAATCGTACACTTCAACGGTGATCTAAATTCCAAATTTCAGGTTTTCATCTCTATCCGTTCACCCAAATCCAAATTGTATCAAATTTAGTACCATTTAGTACTACTCGTACACATAAGTACGAACTTAAAAAAATCATTTCCTTATATCAACACCACTTCCCAACTTTGATTCCCATACCAAATATAACGATTGTAGCTATATCAGCTCAAAATATACAATTGGTACCAAATTTAGTAACTTTTCGTACACTTATACAAATTGTACTAAATTTGGACATTTAGTACTTTACTTACCCATAAGTACGAATTTCCAAAACTTCCTCAATCCTACACTTCAACATTTATCTTAATTCCACTTTTTAGGATTTCAGTCCCATTCGTTCACCCAAATTTTAATTGTATCAAATTTAGTACCATTTAGTACTTTCCGTACCCATAAGAACGAATTTCCAAACTATCTCGATCCTACACTCCAAAAGTAATTTAATTCCAACTTTCAGGATTCCATCTCTATTCGGTCACCAAATTCAAATTGTACCAAATTTAGTACCATTTAGTACTACTCGTACACATAAGTACGAACTTCCAAAATAATTTCCTTATATCAACACCACTTCCCAACCTTGATTTCCATACCAAATATGAACATTGTACCTATATACGTTCAAAATATACAATGGGTACCAAATTTAGTAACTATTCGTACACTTATAGGTCGAATTTCCACAAAACCCTTTGGTACATCTTTCTAACTCTCCATCAGTTACCCTCATTCCAAATTTCAGAATTCTAGCTCTTCCCGTTTGCCTAATACAAAGGGTACCATATTTAGTACCTTTTAGTACTTTTCGTACCCTTCTAGGTTGAATTTCCAAAAACCCAGCCTTATCTCACCCCTACACACCGATAGCAACCTACAGTCAAAATTTCAGCTTTCTAGCTTCTGCGGTTTCGTCTGGGCGATGATATGTCAGTCACTCAGTAACTCACTCACTAAGCTCTTTTATATATATAGATTTATTTATTTATTTATTTATTTATTTATTTATTTATTTATTTATTTATTTATTTATTTATTTATTTATTTATTTATTTATTTATTTATTTATTTATTTATTTATTTATTTATTTATTTATTTATTTATTTATTTATTTATTTATTTATTTATTTATTTATTTATTTATTTATTTATTTATTTATTTATTTATTTATTTATTTATTATTGTCTTTTTAGGACGAAGGCCATTATTTATGAAAGTTTTTAATTAATTAATTGGACTACTCGAGCTAACATGGCCTTAAGGAGTTTTGTATTGAAAAATGAATTCTAGCGAAATACCACACACTCAACCATTACGCTACGATCGTTTCGCCTGGTGGTTTAAGCCAGGCTCATCAGGCGTATTTGAATGCTAATGGCTAGAAGACAAAGGCTGATTTTGATAACTTCTATTTATACAAACATTTTTACAAATTTGTAATTATGAAGTATTCATTGAAGGCTTAAACCACCAGGCGAAACGATCGTAGCGTAATGGTTGAGTGTGTGGTATTTCGCTAGAATTCATTTTTCAATACAAAACTCCTTAGGCCATGTTAGCTCGATTAATCCAATTAATTAATTAAAAACTATTTATTTATTTATTTAAGTTAAGGAATTCTGTTATTTTATATTAAAAAAATATATCTTGCAGACCTCAACGGCGGTCTGCTATATAATAAATTAAACACTTTAATTCAAAAGATAATTTTTTACAAAATTTATTTAACAGTAAATTCCTTTAGTATTCTTATTAATAACAAATTCGAAATTCACTTAGTATTTTCATTAATAATGTATTCACTTAATATTTATTAAATTGATAAACCGTAGACGATCGCTCCGTGGCTAAGACTGATTGTAGCCTTCCATTCATCTTCCCATTAGCACTCCTATTCGATGGCATTGCATGCATTTCGAGTCGTGGGAAATGCATAGTCAGGGAATGGTGTAATTAGACCGGATGCTCGTGCAGTGCTTGGTTAGTGGTTTTAGTTGGGCGCGTATAAAGGTGAATGATATTTATTTGGGGTGGTATGACTTGGGCGCATGCAGAAGTAAAAATGCTGACTCCACCAATTATAGTTGGTCGGCAGTGTCGACCATAGCGTTAACTTTTATTTATTTATTTATATATTTATTTATTTATTTATTTATTTATTTATTTATTTATTTATTTATTTATTTATTTATTTATTTATTTATTTATTTATTTATTTATTTATTTATTTATTTATTTATTTATTTATTTATTTATTTATTTATTTATTTATTTATTTATTTATTTATTTAATAATATTCATTTTATTAATAATATTAATTTTATATGATTAAAATAAAATGACAATAGCATTGGCTGCAGAGGCCATCAGCTAAAAAACTAATTTAATTATCACCATATGACTACCTTTAAGCAAAATCTGTAAATATCAAAATTATTATTACCCAGCAAAATGTTCGATGCCAAAGATGACATTCAATCATGGGTGCAAGTGATCTAGCATGTCATCTTTTTAGCATCTTCACCGATGAATTTTATATGAGCGTGGACCCCAAAAGATGACGTTCTTTTCTGGATCCTGAGCATGTCATTTTAACCAATGCGTTGACATGTCATTTCCACCAATGCTTTGGCATGTCATTTCCACCAATGATTTGACATGTCATTTTCACCAATGCTTTGACACGTCATTTTCACCCATGCTTTGACATGTCATTTTAACCAATGCTTTGGCATGTCATTTTCACCAACCCCTTGGCATGAAATTTTCATATTGTTTGGAAAATGGAAATGCTGTATTGAAATATGGTTTTCATGAAAAACAAAACTCTTTATTAATTCAAACGAATTCATGAAATAACTACAATTAATTTATCAGTTTAGTTTTTCAAAAGTTTACATACAAAATTGCAATGTAATCACCACCGCTGCAACGCAAAAGATTACTTCCTGATATTCTTTCATCTTACAAAAGGTTTTTTCAATTATCTTCCCATCACCAGTTCAGATTTCGACATGGACTCCAAATGCACTCCTTTAAGTATTTTTATTTCGTAAATTACTTTTATTTTATAATTTTGTTATTTTATAACAACATTTTGGTAATTTATACTCTTTTGTTTAGTGACGGAAATATGTAGGGATCTACAACCCGGCTTGCTTTAGGGATCTCTAAGAACAAAATGTAACGAACGGGGAGGAGAGACTTTTTATGGAAAATACCATTTATGCTTAATTAATTTATTTTTAATTGTTTCCAAAAGTAGTTTCTTCTTTATTTTCGGATTCTTGTTCCTTTTCGTTTCGGATTTTTTTTTTCAAATTCCAAGAAGCGAGATTTGATTGATTTCATTCTATGTCAGATTTAGAACAGACAAGGGAACTTTTAAAATAGCAATGTGTGCAGTCCGATTCTATTTTTAGCTCGATGGTTGGGACTTCATATAATACCAATTGTTTAGAAGTTTTAGTTGTTTGATATGCAGGAAATGTAAGACAACATCACGACGTCAGTTCTAACAACTTTGGTCTGTTCCAGAAACTGCAAGAATCTACTTATTTTTAACGATAACAATTTTTCCTTTATGTTATCGGAAAAAATAGTAAAAATTAGTAGATTTTTGCAGTACTGGAACATACCAAAATGAAAATAAACAGGTGTGTAAATAAAAACACAAACATCATCTCTATTGGATCGATGGAATGGGTACAAATGCTGATGAAAAGATCGGACCTTTTACGACTTCCTTTGCATTGGTTCAAATCCTAATGAAAAGATCGGATCTTTCACGACTTCCTTTGAACCAATGCAAAAGATGACATGAAATCACGTCATCGCAAAGAACCCCTTCCGTCAAATTTTGCTGGGTATTATTATTATTATTATTATTAGAATTATAAAAAATCGAATGTTGAATTTGATCCCAAACTCGATGGGATTTTAATTGAAGGAAAGCATAATTTGTCACCTGTCGAATGAATTCTAAAAAATTCTTTATGCGTCCAATGGAAAAACGATTCTGAATCATGTGCACCGCAAACTGTTCTCTGTTGCATTCTATATGGTTCACGTTGACGTATGATCAACACAGTGTGACATTTTTATGATGTATACGCGATGATGTACTCTGTTTTTAAATTTCAAATTCATTTGCACTGCATCTATTTGAGTGAATGAAGGTTTATATATATGATTGAGAGTTATTGAAATGCAATAAGAGGTTATTAAATGCAAATTCGAAAAAATCGAAAAAATTATTGGTTAATTTTAAAGTATAAGTGGCATCAAATATGTCAAGCGGACGGGTGCCACCCAAATCGGCATATAACAGTTTGCACAGGTACATAATGAGATATTTTAAAGGTTTAGAGGGAAAAATAATTACGCAAGTATAAAAGGTATGCACTAAAACACCTGACATATCACACTCCAGCATTCACTTGTGATAGCCTTTTATTTATATATGCAAAGAGGCACATCTTCAAAACCAGCTTAGTACTCCAAACCACTTCGAATCAATCTATGTACACCACGATCGAAAAACAATCAAGAACGGCGCTAAGTTCGGCCGGGTCGAGGTTGCGATCTGTATCTTGATTTCAACAGACAGACGGACGGAAGAACAGACCGACATGGTTATATCGGCTTAGAATTTTATGCTGATCAAGATAATATGTACTCGTATATACTTTAGAGAGTCTCCGACGAATATTTCGATGTGCTACAAACGGAATGACAAATTTAATTATATACTCCATATCAGGGACGTACGCAGATTTGTTCCAAATGTTGGATATCGCAATATTTTGTCCAAACTTTAAGTCATATCGGTCCACTCCTTCGGACACTTCTCCCACAAGACTTCAAAATATTTCCCTAAAATGGTGCGCACAATAACTCTCGAAGGTCGAAATCGATTTTTTCGAGATATAGATTAGGTTCGAATATGGATTATATCGGTTCACTCCTTCAAGGACGTCCTACACAAAATTTCAATTATCCGATTTGACCGAAACTTTGAACATCCTACAATTACTTCCAGACGTATGTACATATATCAAGTACCAAGAGGGTATAAATGGGACAACATCTTTGAGACCTCCCTCACAAAAGTTCAACATAAATGTATTTTAAGGGCTGTTCGAGGACCCATTGCACATTTTGACCAATGGTACTCCTGCCGGACTTGTTTACATCGATATTTTATTTTTCGTAGGTAAGTCCATGGTTATGTCAGGAATGATCCAAAAGCTCTAACTCTTACAGTGACCAACTAAAATGACGCAACGCCCACAGTCGTGAAGTTATATAGCCCAAATGTTTCGAAATTTTTGTCGGAAAGTTTATACGTCCAAAAAAGACTACGAAATTTTGAAACTCACCGACTACAGAATTTTTATCAAAAATATTTTAGTTATGTAGGCCGTCTCAACTCACGCAGGCTGAGGCTGTATCTCTGTGTGTAAATTCGACTAATATGTACCTTTTTATTTGTTTTCCAGAATACAAAAGTTACGAATTTTCATAAGTTTGACTTCGCTGTGCCGACAGAAGTGATTAGTCTTTGGGCATAGTGTTTGGAAAATTTTTGATGTCATCGAGTCCATAAACATCTACTCGGGCAGTTAAATATATAAGGTGGATTTTTCAAAATAAATATTGAACAAAACAAAAAAACATTATATTTTTGAAAATTATGAGAAAAGAAATTTAGTTATAGGTTTCTTGAGGGCTTTTTCAGACTTAAACCACTATAACTTAGCGATTTGTTAACCGATTTAAAACAATAATAGCTTATTCAAAAGATATTATTCACCACTTTAAAAGGGAGAAGGATCAAAAGAAATCCGTTGTGGAAAAAATAAGATATGCCCGTTTGAATTTGAAAATATAAGAAACCCAGATTTTCACTACTTTTACCGTTATAAAAAATAAAACGAAGTGACCCAAACGAACTAAAGGCATTGTCGTTCTCCATGGATCCCAACACGATGGAATTTTGCATCAGAACGCTTGAATATTTTTCTGGTCAACTTTTGTAGCACAGTGCCTTTTATCGACATTTTCCGAAAAGTTTGCACCTTCTCAAGACCAAAACTGCCTGAAAAAGCGTTCCAATGCTTTTGCGATGTATTAAAGAGTTCCTAATTACGGCCTTGGCAACATTTTTTGTGTTTATGTTGGCTCGAAAATCTCAATGGTTTGGATGTTATATGCCAAGATGTCAAAAAAACGTAGATAAAAAATTTAAAGTCAAAATCGGGAGGCTCGATTTTCATCGTAGACACATGGTCCAGTAGACTTTTTTGCTCAGTTCAATCCCAGGAATCAGAAACGCGAAGGGCCTATTAAGGTTTTCAAATCGCCCCGGCCTAGTATACAACCAGTGTTGATAAAGGGAGCCGTAACAATTTTTGATTGATGAACAATTATAACTAGCTGATGAAGTAGATTCTGTAGCTGGTTTTCAATTTCGCTCTCATACCCCATCATGATACGGTGAGAACGCGATCCCTACGTTAAAGGGAGGTCGCCACCTCGGTCGGCAGGGGTTGGAAAGTGAGGCGTGGGAACGTTCGATACAAAAAATATATTCGATACAAGTCAAATATGACACTGCGGATTCGAGTTATTCTTCTTTTTGGAGGTATTTATTTCAAATTATTAATTGATGTGTGATATCTGCATATGTACTCTATAGAAGAAAAGGCGTTATGTTCGGACCGAACTGTTTATATTCTCCACCACATTAAAACACTCTGTATCTCTATTCGACATATTCAAAAAATGCAATCCCTTTATTCAAACGTGGATTTCCAAAACCAATATTACAGACGATATTTTTAAAACTTAGGCTAATAGCTTCGAATTACAGAAAATCTTTCAAAAATGTGGACCTATATTACCAATTCTCTGCGGGATTTAGAACACAAAATCTAAATAAGAGCTAATGTGGTTGAAAATTCTGGGATACTCCAAAACGTATACCTTTGTGGGTTATATTCATTTGAAAGATTTTTTTAGTTATTGCTGGAAAATCCACTTATAAAAATAAATTTTGGGAATTATCAACTCTGCAGCAGGCACAGAAAGTATTGAACTGTATTCTCGTGTATACGACAGTGTATCACAATAAAGGTTATGACCACGAACACACATGCCGTTGCGCTCAAAGGGTATAAGAGGCCACTTGAATAATGGGACATGCTACGTTCCAACATTCTCTGTTCATTATTAGAATTTTTGTTGTTGCATCAGGTTAAGTTACATTTTCATAAGTAGTTCATAAATAGAATTTTATTCAATAAAAGTCAGTGCCTTACGAGCACGCACTAAGATTAGACCTTCGTGTCTTTTCTTTTTTACACTTATACACTGCCGCTCACTTGAATAGAACCCCCCCTGCAAAATTTTTTTCAACCTCCATTTTTTCCGATTTATACAAGATATGAAGTTTTTAAGTTTTATTATATTAAAGTAAAAGTGTATCCCTCCTGATTAAGGTTACACCCCTATTTCCTGCTTTGGCAAGGATCCTCTAAATAATCAGGTATAATGCCTAACAAAGCTTGCTTTTTTCTTTCAACAAGTTTATTTTTGGAAGCGTACTGTCTCCTTTAGCCGTATATTTAACGCATAAGTCATTCCCATACATTTTAGAGAATATTTACCACTGTAGAATATGACGGCCCCTCCAGGATATCCGCATTTCTTTTCAAAAATTAAAGTTTTGATGACTCGAAGTGTACAAAAGTTTATGAAATCGTGATGAAATTGCCACTCGGGATATCCGAAAATACTTCTAACTACTGGAAATGCCTGTTTTAGAACTCCTTTGTAAGTTGTCGTGCGGATTTAGGGTAAAGGAAATTGGCGCCACTTAAATTTTTTTGTATTGATTGGAAATTTCCGCTATTTTCATATTTTCTACTAATTTTCTCAAAATACGTAACCAACTGAAACAAGTAAAAAAGCTTTAAGTTCGGCCAGTTCGAACTTTTAATACCCCTACAATATTCTGAACTAAAACGGAATAATTATTTTCTTTCCTGTGTACAATTTTAGGCGGAGATATTTTGTGACCACTGATACCTAAGTAAGGTAAAAAAGCATACAAAAATGTATTCAATCGGTCGGTGATCCTTATATGCGGCTATATTAAAGTGTGGACCTATGTTTTAGATGGAGAAATTTTGTGACCACTGGGAACCTCAAATGTCGAATTGCAGATACTTGGGTCAAAAATTGTAGCTAAAATAAAAAAAAAACGAAAATAGGGAGGTACCGTTATGTGGGGGCTCTACCAAAACATGGACCTATGTGGACGGTTTTTATACCCTCAGCATTTATGCTAACGAGGGTATATACACTTTCATACGGACAAAATGTGCCTCATCGAAATAATGGCTTTAGACCCCAAGTATGTTTGGACGAAATGTGTTTCAGACAATTTGGAGTCGATTGAGCAATGTCCGTCCGTCTGTCTGTCTGTCTGGCTGGAGCGCACGATAACTCTCGAACGGATGAACCGATTCGGTTCAAGTTTTGGCTTTCGTAATATTTTGCCCAAACTTAGTTTAAGTTCGAAGATGGGCTATATCGGTCCACTCCTTCCGGTACCTCCCCCACAAAAGTTCGAAAATGTTCGGAAAATTTGTACGCACGATAACTCTTGAAGGGAGTAACCGATTTGGTCCATACTTTGCACATCCTGAAATGTGTACCAGACTTAGATAAAGTTTCAATGTGGACTCAATCGGTCCACTCCTTCGGGTACCTCCCACACAAAATTTCGGAAAAGTTCAGTTTAGGGCCATCTCTAGAATCGCTTTGATTTTTATTTTAGCAACTTGTATTCATTGCCCCCAATACGACGGTACAAGTTTCATTAGGGGCAAGTCCATACTTCCTGAGAAAATAGCATGAAAGTTGCAAAAAAAACCCTATGAGAATATGGAAATCGTGGGAATGGGAAATTTTGATCCCACGGGAATGTTCAGAATAGGGCTGATAATATTTCCTCACAATTCACAAAGCACACATGAGTGGTACACTACCGGTACGTCCCACGGCAGCGGGTTCTTTCGTACCGGATTGATCCGAAACCATAGTGTTTCGACCAGCGGCTGCCAACCAAGCATCAAACCTGTGTTTCACGTAGGTTTCTATGCTGCTACAACAACCGGTACGTTATGTTTTACTGAACATTACGATAATCGTACTGTACGTCAGTCGGTTCACTAAAAAATCGTAGTGTACCGCAGTTAGTACAGTACGATTTTCGTTGTGCTCCTGTACAGTATCCCTAAAATACTTTTTTAGTTTTTGTGTTCCAGAGCGATACCTCATCGTAGTGCCCCTATCCACCTTGGTACGGTACAGAACATTATGGTACGGTACCATAGTGTTTATTTTCGAACACTGATTTTTTCACACTCCCGTTTTTCTATTTCTCCCTTTTTTTCTGCGGAAAAGACGTTTCTCCCTATACCTCTCGAACGCTACGCGTTGCTACTGATTGTAAAGTAGCCAAATATATGGCGGATTTTTCTCATCGATACTCCTGGTCATACCATGGGTTCCTTTGTGGATGTCTCTGGTATACAGGTATAGATTTTGTGGCTGCTGGCATGTATATTTGATTATCTTCGACAGGAATACGTTGTTACACCCCCAGAAAAGCTGCTTCGAACAATACCTAAATGCAAAATAAGACAATTTGTTTTTGGTTTAAAACTTTATTGATTGTTTCTTTATTTCTTCTTCTCTTCGTTTATTACAATAAAAACGTTCACTACAAATACATATGTATATATTGTATGTATGCATTTTGTAATTAGGGTAGTTGTTTAGGGCAATCATAAATATTTCGCTCGGAATTTTACACACGGAAAAGAATTTTTAAAAGAGAAATTATTTTAAAATCAATATTTAAAACATTGAAAATCTACTAGAATCACTTAAATATGGACAATTTTCGTCGAATCGACAAAAATATTCCTTTTTTTGGACATAAATATGGAAATAAAAAATTGAGAAATTAAGAAAAGGGGGAAAAATCCGCTCAGAATTTTTATTCCTGATTGCCCTAAATATGTTTCTCTTTAAAACATATCAAGTTTATGTATTATAATTTCATTTTAAGGTTAGGTTTAACCACAATTGAAATATTTGAATTTATATACGTATTGTGTGTGTATATTAGTGTATGTATATGGACTTGAATAATTGTAGTGTATATGTTTTTTGTATAACTATACAAATATATTTGCATATAAGAAAATTAAAAAAAATACACCGAAGAAATCAGCTACTGGATTACTCTTTCCTTCATAAGAAAATATCGAAACATAATGAAAAAGGAAAACAATAATAGTTATGACAAATAGATGGGAAGTTTTAAGTTATTATTATCAAATACTTGGGTTCTAAATAAAATACAATAAACATGGTTTTATTACTACTACGTATTATTATTATAATTATTGGATATACATAACAAACATAACTTCGCCAGGAATAATTTAAATTTTTTTTTCATTTTAATAATATTGTTAATATTAATAATATATAAGTGAATGTCTTTTGTTATTTATAAATTTGTTATTATTTCTTTGTTTTTTAAATAGTTATATATTGTTGTTGTTGCTTGTACACATTATAAGAAAGACAAAAATAAATGAGAAAAAAATATATGGGAAAAAGGTACATTTTTTCATTTTCATCTTCGATTCCTGTTCACAATAAAATGCGTTTTTTGTTTGTTTTATTTTTTATTGGGTTATTATAGATAGATTCATTTTCTATTGGTTTTTCGATTTTCTTTGGAGTTTTGGTTTTGTTGGTTAAAAGGTAAAATTTCCAAATATTATTAAGTATTATTGTTATTGTTGTTAAATAGTTAATATTAGTATGTATATCATCTATGTAAAGTTTTATTAAAAAAAGTGTTACATTCTAATATTTCGTCGTATGTTGTTGCTATTGGTTTTTAGTAAGTATGTATGTATGTATTAATCAAAACTGTGGAAAGGAAGTTGTAAAAAATTGTGGCACTTTGAACTGCAAAAATTGAAACATTTGTTTTCACAATCAAATTTTTTCCAAAAGTGCGGCAACGGCAAATGCCCATAATTGCAAAGACTCTAGCTGAAATGCCAAACCAACGTACATATGTATCTGCCAATCAGTTGCCGCCAAACATGCCGCTATATTTTACTGGGTCAAATTTGTCTAGCAAAATACAGGAAAAGAGAGCTTCAGTTGCTAGTTTTTGGGAGTACGGTAAAGCTATTCTAGAAAAAATCCCCATTTTGGCCACACTGTGCACCGCATGCCGCTCTCTGTTATAGACGGGTTCGTCTTGTCGTATGATCAACGCAGTGTGTCATTTTTATGATGTATACGCAATGATGTACCATTTTATTTAAGCTAATGTGAGTGCATTAGGGTAATGACTTTTTGACATTTTTTCTCAAAAATGCTTTCCTGTAGTGAGAATGAATGAACTTTTGCCTACTAATGCCTAAAATGACATTCATTCCATTTTATTATAAAAAAGTTTCCGCACAAACCACATTGAAAGAAAACATTTTTTGAAAAATTCTATGAAATGAAAAAAAAGCAATCTCAAAAAATTATTTCCTTTTGCATGAAAAAATTACATTTTGCGGACACTTTTTTATCGAATCAATTTATAACTAAGATTTTATGTAATCTTAAGTAAAAACTCATCAAAATATCATACAGGTATACGAGGTTGTAAAAAAGTCATAACCCCAGGGTACATACACTTTGATACGATGAAAAATGGGCATCATGGAAGTTTTTATTTAGACCCCAAATATGTTTGGACGTAATCCGTTGCAGACAATTTGGAGTCGATTTAGCAAAGTCCGTTCGTGTCAGCCGATTCGGTACAAATTTGACCTTCGTAAAATATTTTATCCAAACTTAGATTTAGTTCGAAGATGGGTCATATCGGTCCACTCCTTATGGTTCAATCTTAGACAAAGTTCGAAAATAGCATTTATCGGTCCACTCCTTCCGGAACCGGTATGTTCGCTAACAGGAAACGCGCGATGTCTGCTTTTCATGGCAAGTCCATGCTTCCTGCAAAAAGTGGTCCAAAATCTCTAAGTTATACGGTGACCAACCGAAATGAAAGGAAATGACATGCAAAATTGACTATGCCGTTACATTCAGCTACCTCCTTCGCAACACTTTTAAGCTTTAACCCTCCGATGAGTGAGAAGATCTCTAGGGACCTTTTTGCCTTTTAAAACTGAAATTACTCCTACTTTTGTTTTTATCATCATCCCTAATGTCTTTGAGTTTAGGTAGACGTACGAAAGAGTATAAAAGAAGTTGTTGTTTCGTAAACCAAATCAGTCAAAATATAGACAGCGAAAAGTAAAATCGAGTGTGATACAAACAAAAATATAAATATGGCAGATGCAAGTAATTTGGACGTTGCTGAAATTGTTGTACGCTCACAAGATCAAACCATGAACCAGCTATGGAATTATGGGGCGCGACGCGTTGCCCAATATACAAAGCTGCGTTGTCGTACGATCGCTTCATTTGTATAAAACAATTTATTCGATTCGACAATGGAAATAATCGACAACAGCGACTCATCAACAACAAAACTGCGGCTATTGACGATATTTGGCAAATGTTGCAATATAACTTGGCAGCAGCTTACACTCCTCATGAAGCACTAACAGCAGTTGTTCCCTTACAGAGGCCGCACCCGCTTCACAGAATATATTCCGTCAAAGCCACACAGAGTTATTATCCTGTGAAGGGAATGATATATTCTTGAAAACTGCCAAACCAACAACGGGAGATAAACCAATGGCACAACGTAGTGCTGGATCTTGTGGAAAAATATTTAGATGCTGCCCGTACTATATACGCGGATAATTTCTTTACCACTCTTGACTTGGCGCGTATTTTGTTCAGGAGGAAGACGGCATATGTTGGTACAGTGCTCTACAACAAAACATTCATTCCACAGGAGTTCAAGAAGAACCCGTAGCGCACCATCAATAGCACATTATTTGGGTTCAACGAAGAGGATATCGCGTTATGCTCATACGTGCCGAAAAAAAAAATAAAGTGGTGAACGCGCTCTCCACAATGCACTACACCTGCCACGTTGACGAGCAAACCGAGAAGCGGAAGCCCTATGCCATATTAGATTACAACGCCAACAAATGCGGCGTTGATACCGTGGATCAAATGCTAGGCACTTACAGCTGCAAAAGGGCAACACGACGATGGCCGTTGGCCATGTTTTATAATATGCTACACGTCGCTGCATTGGCTGCTTTTACGATTTACAACGAAATGAAGCCTATAAAAAGGAGTGACAGACGGCGGTCGTTCTTGTTATTGCTAACGAAACAATTGGCCACACCAAATATGGAAGAACGTGCCCTGAACAACAATATAACCTCATATCCAAGGATACGCAATGCGATGGAAGCATTCGATGTCAGGGTAAGAAAAACATCTTCAAATTCAAGAATAGAATATATAGTTATTTGTTTTTTATTTTTCTTTTCATTTCAGGTATTACCAAGACCGATGGAAGTCAATGCACCGTCGGTTGCGGCTAGGTCAAGTAGACCGTCGTGTCGCCTTTGCCGTTCTGAGTATGGGCGCTTCGCCTGCGGCAACGCTGTTTGCGGAGAACATAGCACACTTTTACATCGCTGCAACACTTGCGCACAGGGCGGGCGACAGGAAGTACATGCTCAACAACAATAATTTTTTAATTTTTTTAGTTATAAACAATAAAAACAAAAAAAAATTAAAAAAAATTTATATGAAAACAAGTAAGAAAAGCGTTAAGTTCGGTCGTGCCGAACTTTTTATACCCTCCACCACAAATTTCAGCCATTTCGGTGGATTAATGTGGCCACAACCTTCAAAATACCGAAATGCGGAAGGTACCGTTCTATGGGGGCTATATGATGGCGTGGACCTATACCTACAAATTTCTGCGGGAAAGTTTTATACGCCTAAAGAAGACTAAATATCAAATTTCAGGCATCTCGGTGTGATAATGAGGCTACAACTTTCAAAATATCGAAAATCGGGAGATATTGTATTATGGGGGGCTATATCAACACGTGGACCTACATAAACATTTTATGGTAGAAATGTTTCTTAGCCTCTGGAAACACAAAATACAAAGTTACAACCGATTCTTCGGTCAAATGGGTCTAACACATTCAAAATATATTCAAATGACGCGTACTTTATAAGGGGCCTTATGTGGGGGCTATACCAAAACGTGGACCTATATAACCCAACTTTGGTAGGAATGTTTTCTGGCCTCTGAAGACACAAAATACCAAATTACTACCAATTCTGTGGTCAAATGGGTCTAATACATTCAAAATATATTAAAATGACGCGTACTTTATATGGGGCCTTATATGGGGGCTATACCAAAACGTGGACCTATATAACCCAACTTTGGTAGGAATATTTTTTGGCCTTTGGAGACACAAAGTACCAAATTACAACCAATTCGGTGGTAAAATGGGCCAAATATCTTAAAAATTCCTTAAAACGACGACGCGTCACGCGTCATTTTGTATGGGGGCTATACGAAAGCGTGGACCTACATAGCCCGCTTTCAATACCAAAAGTCCTACGTAAAAATAACATATTTTCCCAAAATTTCATCAACCTACGTCAATCCGTTCGGACGCTAGAGTGATTTCCACAGACGGACAGACGGACAGACGGACGGACATGGCTATATCGATGTAGAATTGCACGCTGATCAAGAATAAATATACTTTGTGGGGTCTACAATGATTATTTCGAGTAGTTACAAACGTAGTGACAAACTTAATATACCCCCATCCTATGGTGGAGGGTATAAAAACATGATTTACAAAAAAGGTCCTTAGGGACCTTTTCACACGGCCGTGAAGTTCAGAACTCTAACTCATCGGAGGGTTAATCCAAATATATTTTTGTCGGCAATTTAATACGTCCAGAATGTGCCACAAATTCTGAAACTCCCGGTACATGGGTGTAGCCCCCCCCCCCCCCCCCTAATGGTTGTTTTTTCGTACTATTTATACTTTTTTACATACAAATGAACTGTTTTGTAGGATCTAGGGGAGGGGGAGTGGGGCAGCTACCCCTCCCTAGCTATTCCTGGCTACGCTCGTGAGCCGGTATTCGATTCGATATTGTCAATAGATTTATAGTTTCAGATCACACAGGCTGAGGGTATATCTCTGCCGTCAAAGCCGACTGATATTTGTTCCATAGGCAGGTCAAGTTCGAAGATGGACTTTATCAGTCCGCGTTTTGGTATAGCTCCTTTATAACGGTACCTTCCGATTTTCGATATTTTCAGGATTTTAGCCATAATTTTGAACCGAACTGACTGTAATTTGACATTTCCAATGGTCACAAAACTTCTCCACCAAAAATTTTTAACATTGGTCCTTGGTTTGGTATAGCCCCCATATAACAGTACCTCCTGATGATCGTATAGCCCCCCATATAAAGTTGTTGGGAAGAGTGATGGATCGGTTAGCCATGTACGGACAGAAGCTCAAGATTGAATATTTGGGATATAAGGTTTCTAGACGCTGTATTGAGCCTTCAGAAGGGCACGTCGAAGTTAACGAACCATACAGTAGCCACGCCCAATAAATTATTATTCATGTGCGTAACCAAAGACGGGCAAACACCTGATCGTAAAATATTTCCATCTAAAATAATATTATGTTTACAAAACAATAAAAATTAGAGTACCGTCACGTAACATTAATAATCATAAATTCGAAAGAAAAGAACATAATCAGCCCTATTCTGAACGCATGGGAGTTGGGAATTTTTTCCCATTCCCACATTTTCGTATTCTGAACAAAATTTTGTGGGAGTTTTTTTCCCATTTCCCATCTCCCCTCATTCTGAATGAAGTTCGAATTGGGAATTTGTTCCCATGGGAAAAAAGTATACATTCTCTATCTTGAATTGTGGGAGAATTTTGTGTCTTTTTGTGGGAAAAATCTCCCCAGCAAACAGTGTGGGAGTTTGAAAAAAAAAAATTCAAGAAATTTCATATTTTTATGAAATTTCATATTTTAAGACATCTACACGACAAAATTATTGCAAATATTTATAATCGCCATGTGTTTGCTTAATAAAAGCATACAAAATGTACTGTAAAATATGTCATTAGTAGACTTCGGATTTTGCATATTCTTATATGATACAAAAACCTGCAAGAATCTAACATGTTTTACACCGATAAAAAATTTTCCTTTATGTTATCGAACAATACAAAAAAAGTAGTAAAAATTAGTAGATTTTTGCAGTTCTGGAACAGACCATATGTATTGAAATACGAGAAAAAGAGTCATGGTTGATTCTATTAACGCAGAACAACAAGTAAAAACAAATCAATTTCAAAAGAATTTTTGGCAATAATTATTAAAATATATTGGAAAATAACCATAATATACAATCTTTACAACTTTTATTCATTTTCGTAATATAACTTTCGGGTTTTTTAAATCAGACGACCAACGTTCTATTGAAAACGTGTTAGTCTCCTCAACGACACGACAAAGATCACAGGCGTACATACATATATGCCAAATTATTGCAATGCTATTCCATTTTCCGAAATGCCTTTTCTTAAATAGGATCGTTATTTTTGAACGTAGAAGCTTGAAATTTTGCAAGGGCATGTGTTTTAGTTTTAGATTCAATCACAAACGTATTTTATTATTATTATTATTATTATTTTTTTTTTTTTTTGAGATACATACAGTCAACCAAAAAAGTCTACATACACCCTATAAATCTCGGGTTTTAAGGGTAAGGACGCATTTTTATGAAAATCCAAGTACATAGTTCTATCTCATATCCCTAATAAACAATATTACATACAACAAAAATATATTCCATAATACGAATAACGGTAAATTCTATAAAAATTAAAAAATTAATAGGGAAAAATGAATATTAAGATTACAGTAAAATTGATGAAGTAAGCAATACAAATTTTACATTTTATTTATTTGACAATTTTTGCCTTTTTAGGCGAAGATCATTTTTTAAGATTAATTTTTTAATCGAGCTTTATGATCTATTATGCAAGTGAAAAAGGAAAGCCGACGATTCTAACCCACACACCCACCACTATGTGACATGCATGTTTCGTCTTCGGTAAAGACTCTTCAGACATATCGGATGTGGAGCGGCTTCGATGTCCTCGAACTGTTCTTCTTTCAAATGCATTTTTGTTTTGTATTTTACAACAACATGAGGATTTTCCCATTTTAGTTGTGCTTTCATGACAAACGCTTAGCGCTGCCTTTGAAAGTTATGAGTTTGGCTCTGAACGCTAACACGCCATGACAACACTTTTTTCCTGTGTTTTTCAAGGACGTGGGTTCAAACCCCAGCCTGGCTCAGCTGATTTTATTTATTTGACAATTTTTGCCTTTTTAGGCGAAGATCATTTTTTAAGATTAATTTTTTAATCGAGCTTTATGATCTATTATGCAAGTGAAAAAGGAAAGCCGACGATACGAACCCACACACCCACCACTATGTGACATGCATGTTTCGTCTTGCGTAAAGACTCTTCAGACATATCGGATGTGGAGCGGCTTCGATGTCCTCGAACTGTTCTTCTTTCAAATGCATTTTTGTTTTGTATTTTACAACAACATGAGGATTTTCCCATTTTAGTTGTGCTTTCATGACAAACGCTTAGCGCTGCCTTTGAAAGTTATGAGTTTGGCTCTGAACGCTAACACGCCATGACAACACTTTTTTCCTGTGTTTTTCAAGGACGTGGGTTCAAACCCCAGCCTGGCTCAGCTGATTTTATTTATTTGACAATTTTTGCCTTTTTAGGCGAAGATCATCAGACATCCGATATGTCTGAAGAGTCTTTACCGAAGACGAAACATGCATGTCACATAGTGGTGGGTGTGTGGGTTCGAATCGTCGGCTTTCCTTTTTCACTTGCATAATAGATCATAAAGCTCGATTAAAAAATTAATCTTTACATTTTATTGCTTTATCGAATGTCTCTGGTTGTCTATGATATATTTTAGACAAAATAGTAACATATTTGTGCTTTAATTGCCGTTATTTCATGTCAGACTTCGCGTATAGCTTGTTAAGGCGGACCTTGCAGATTTCTTTGAGTTGTTGAGTCTAGTAGTTTATGAAACCCCAGAAAATACAGTGGGACTAATATCTTTGGGATCCAAGAGCGCTATGAAGTTTTTCTTGTGGATAATATATGCTCCTGAGCTTCGCTAAATATACGAATTCCCGAGTTTTCTCATAAATTTTATAGTTTTCACAACATCCCAAGGGGCAAATTACATGCAGAAGCCTTCGAATTAGCTTGTAATAAGGTCTGGTACAATCCTCGAGCATCCATTGAATCAGCAATGTAAAAGTATGCGACATTTATAGCGCTTCAGGTGACCCTAACGATCATAATACGAGAGCATACTAGTTAACAGTGTAAATTTCCTACAAATTTCATGCATTCTTTGGTGGTGTTTTTATTTTGATGCTTTGGAAACTTTAGGAGCGGGTTTGAATAATAATGTTATATATTTCTGATTGAGTTAAGGTCCAAACATTTATTACAAGCTAAGTCCAAGGTTATTGCTTGTAATTTGACCCTTGGAATGCTATGAAAACTATAAAATGTATGAAAAACTCAGGAATTCGCATATTTAGCGAAGCCCAGGAGCATATATTATCCCTAATAACAACTTCAAAGTGCTCTAGGATCTCAAAATAATTAGTCCCACTGTATTTCCTGGGGTTTCATAAACTACCAGACTGAAAAACTCAAAGAAATCTGCAAGGGTCCGCCTTAACGAGCTATACGCGAAGTCTGACCTTAAATAACGCCAATTAAAGCACAAATATGTTCCTATTTTGTCTAAAATATATCATAGATAACCAGAGACATTCGATAAAGCAATAAAATGTAAAATTTGTATTGCTTACTTCATCAATTTTACTGTAATCTTAATATTTCATTGGGTGTATGTACACTTTTTCCCTATTAATTTTTTAATTTTTATAGAATTTACCGTTATTCGTATTATGGAATATATTTTTGTTGTATGTAATATTGTTTATTAGGGATATGAAATAGAACTATGTACTTGGATTTTCATAAAAATGCCTCCTTACCCTTAAAACTCGAGATTTATAGGGTGTATGTAGACTTTTTTGGTTGACTGTACGTCTTCGGATATTTATGGTGACGATATGTAATAACAAGCAATCTTTTTGAATTTTTTTAAAAATATGCAAAATACGAGTTCTAGCATTCATTAGGAATAAGTAAAACTAGCGATATACTCGTTAAATCCCTAACTAAAATTACTCGGTATCAACATACAATTTTTAAATTCGTTACAAACTTAAAAAGTTCCTATTACTTTTTACATAAAAATTATGTTTGCCTACTAATTAAAAAATGCTTACACCAATTCGCACAATCTGAAGAAAATGTGCTTATTAGAACAACATCACACATCGTTGACTCCATTCACTTAAAAAATCCATAAATCAATGCACGGTTGTTGAATTAAGTAAGTTGTGCTTTTGCTAATCTAATTCAAAAACCGCGAATTCAATGCAAATAGGCATTTTGTACTACAAAACAAAATTACAGCCCCCTAAAAGTATGCTATCATAATTTGGTGTAACTAATTTCGAATTTCGAAAATTCAATTCCCATCATTTGATGTTCCCACGTCGTTGAGAATATGGAAAACGTGGGAATGGGAAATTTCGCTCCCATGGGAAACAGTTCCCATGGGAATGTTCAGAATAGGGCTGAATATTAATTGGAGATGAACATGTGTTAAAACATATTTAATTACCCTTTGTTCAACTCCATTTGACTAATTCATTTCTTTGTTCATATCAAAGAAATTGAAGATTATAAATATTATATCAACAATAGCAATATTTGTCAGTTCTACACTTGCAGGCAAAGTACTAAGACCAACAGGTCAACGGTTCGCGAACGGAAACAAATTGCTTTCAGCAGTCTTTAGTTCTTATAGGAAGTCGGTCTGAATCCACGAATATTATATATACATAAGTTATAGATTTAAGAGTGTTCAATAATTCAATAAAGTGAAATAAAAAATAAAGTTTTTTTTTGTCGAACACCTAACCAACAAACTTAATTGGCGCCCAACTTGCAAGGCCGCGTATATTTCTTAAAGGACAATTCCGTGCCAAGTGCCAAGTGAACTCATTACCCCAGGACATAGATCCTCGTAAGAACAGTTGAAAGGACGAAGTGACAAAGTGAGAAGTTATATAAAGTGCGGAAAGTCGAAAAATTACTAAAGTGAATTTAATCAGGTCTCCAAAAAAAGGATACCACGTCGAGTTATATAAATTATTAAGGTCTCCATAAGGATACCACGCCATAAAAATTAAGGTTTCTTTAAATAAGATACCGTGCCATAAGAATTAATGAATGGAAGCGAACTTAAGACGGAACAGTCTTAATACTTCGGACCTATCAATAAATAGCGTTCGAACCTTAAACTGTGAAAATTACGGTTCAATATATCAATCCGAAGAAGGATATGATAGTGAATGTGAACTAACTGAAAAAGATAATAAATAAAAAAGAAAGTTTAACAAAATAACACTACATCCACTTAACCGTTCCGCCCAAACAAAGATAAGAAAACTAAACGAAAATCTGTAAACCGAAATATCCGTTCGTATAAAAAATAAATATTTAATAAAAGCCTTAAAGTAATTCAAAATCCAGAGAAGACAAATAAAAGCCTTGAAGAAGTCCAAATTCCAGAAGAGAAGATAAGCCAAGAAGAAGGATCCAGTTACATCTTGAAGACAGCAGTAAGATAAAAATTAAGTTATATAGCAAAAATACGTTATAAGTTATATACATATTTTATAAGCGCAATTGAGATTACAAACTAAAAACATGCCTGGACCAAACGAAGTATCAGTGCTATTAAGCGTATCAGATATACAGAAATTAATTGGGGAACAAACAAAACAATTAGTGGACCAAATAAAAAATTTGAATAAAAAATTCGAATCATTTACGGGAGAAACTAGATATGTTGACTATGAAGACGAAGAAGTAGATGACAGTATAGATGATAGATCAGACTCATCCTTAGCAAACGCATTACCAGAATTACGGAACCAAGAAGGATATGTATCATGAAGGCAAGCTGCCCATAATGTAGTTAAATTGCACAAAAGGGGAAGTAGATCTTATATTTATTCATTGAATAAAATTCTAATGAAATGTGTAGGAGAAGCCGATACAGTACTAAATAGTCATAACACACCGTTAAACTTTGACGCAATAATTGCTAGATTAGACTGCGCATTTGCAGACAAACGTCCGAGACATATCTTAGAAACTAAATTAAATATGTTACGTCAAGGGGATTTGACAACAATGGAATATTACAACAAAGTAGACGAGAAATTAACACTACTAATAAACAAAACAATCATGACCTACGGTAATGATAAAACGATAACTAAAGAGTCTAACGAATTCCATAGGCAGACAGCATTAAAGGTATTCATATCAGGTTTAAATGCACCTTACAGTAATATCGTAGCTTCAATGCAACCAATAGATTTACCAAATGCTCTAGCAAAGGCACAAGAATTCGAATCAAACTTCCAACGCGCCCAAATAGCTTATAATTATGAGAAACACGTAGGAAGTAACAAGCCGAATAATAAGCATAAACATAAAAACGATAATAGAATGCGATATCCAACAGCACAACAACCTAAACCACAAACCAGAACCAATGGATGTTGATACAAGTATTCAATATCGACACAATCATAATTACAGAGTGGCCCAAAAAAGACTGAAGGATTAAAAATGGTTATATCTTTTTTGTTTTTAATATTTTTCTTTTTTGTCTTTTGCAGGTTATTTACTGGTTTTTGGAGATAAATCATGGCTACATATGATGTGCAGAAACGCGTCAAAATCATTGAATTTTTTTATTCTTCTGGAAGGTCAATTATTACAACTCAACGAAATTATCGTCGTCATTTTAATGTCCGAACAGCACCCAGTCACAACATGATTAGGAACTTAGTCTCCCGTTTTGAGGAACATGAAAGAGTGTCAGATCTTCCAGGAAGAGGAAGAGGTCGATCTGTGCGCAATGAAGCAGTTGTGGAGGCTGTACGGCAGAGTGTAAACGAAGATCCATCTGTCTCTACTCGTCGTCGTTGTACTCAATGGGGAATCTCCAGAACATCCCTGCAAAGAATTTTGAAGCGGGATCTTAAAATGTATAATAACGATCGTCAATATAGACAACTAGTCTACCGAAATAACTACCAACCACCAAATAATTTTAATCACTATAATAACAACAACTTTAACAATAATAATACCAATAATCAACAAGCGATTAAAAGACCACACAACGGGTCTAACCAAGCGATTTTGCAACCACAGGCAAAAGCCCACAGAGCAAATCAATTAACAATAACTGAAGACGAAATTAATTCGGAAAGAATAAATAATATTAAAGAAGATCATATTTTAGAATAAACGATGGCCTGCCTTATATCATAAAGACAGACACAAATACCAAAAGGAATTACATAATTTAAATCGACACAGGAGCAACAAGTTGTTACATTAGAGAGGGAATTTACAATAATAAAAAGATATTACCAATATTAAAAAAAGTAAGAACAATCGGTGGAACTAAAATAATTAAATATTATCATGATATAACATTACTGGGAAGAAAAACCAGATTTTATGAGATAGATTAGTTAGAAGCAGATCTATTTATTAATAGGTTACAATTTTTTGAAAAGCATAAAGGCAGAAATCAATATAGAAAAAGAGGAATTTCGTTATGAAAAAGGCATCGAGAAAATAATAACATCTGGAAAAGAATTAAAGAAAGAACAGAATATTGAAAATTTAAAAAAGAATAAACAAACACAAGTTGAATCTGATAAACAAGAGAAAGAAATAAAAGAGTGCAAATTAAATATGTATACAGCAATGGCTTAATAATTGTAATATGCAAGAAAACATTGAAGAAAAACTAAGTAAAGAAATAAGTGAAGAAATAAAAATGGTACATTCGAAAATAGATATGAAAATACCATTTCGGACAGTTATTAAAGCTGAAATTAGGACAAGAACTGACAGCCCAATATGAAGTAGGCAATACCCTTACCCATTTGCTGCAGCTAAATTCGTTAATGAGGAAATTGATAGAATGTTAAAAGAAGGAATAATCAGGTCAAGTAAAAGCCCATACAATTTTATCCATGTGGATAGTACCCAAGAAAGGATTAAATGAAGATGGAACACCGAAACAAAGGATGGTAATAGATTATAAAAAATTAAATGATGTTACAATTTCGGATAAATACCCAATTCCCGAAGCCGAAATAATCTTCTTATCCAATTTAGGACAATCGAAATATTTCAGTACAATAGATTTAGAGTCTGGATTCCATCAGATCCTCATGCAACCAAAAGACATAGAGAAAACAGCATTTTCAGTAAACAACGGTAAATACGAATATGTCAGAATGCATTCGGATTGAAAAACGCACCAAGTATATTTCAAAGAGCAATGGACAATATATTAAGGGATTACATAGGAAAATTTTGCCATGTATATATAGATGAAAAATATAAATGAACACAGAGAACATTTACGAATTATTATGAAAACGCTTAAAGAAGCAAATATGAAAATATCATTATAAGAAGTAGAATTTTTAGGATACATCGTCGCAGAAGGAATAATTAAAACCGACCCAAAAAAAGGTACAAACTATAAGTAAATATCCAATACCCTAAACTATAACTATAGAAAATTTATAAAAGATTATGCGAAAATAGCAAAACCATTGACTAAGAATTTGCAGGGAAAAGGAAAACTATCACATAAAATGTCAACAAAAGCTTTCATAGAATTAGACAAGGAAGACAAAGAAGCCTTTGAGAAATTAAAACGATCACTGCAAAATACAGTAGAGCTAACTCAACCAGATTACACAAAGAAATTCGTATTGACGACTGACGCATCAAACGAAGCGGTTGGAGCAGTCCTAACACAGGAAGGACGATCTTTGATATTTATATCACAAACTTTAGACAAATGCCAGCTAGCCTATGCAACAAACGAAAAAGAATTATATGCCATAGTGTGGGCATTAAAAACATTGAGAAACTATTTATACGGAGCAAAAGAGTTGGAAATACATACAGATCATCAACCACTCAAATTCTCGCTTTCACCAAGAAATTCAAAAGCTAGAATAAAGAGATGGCTACTTTTACTAGAAGAATATTCTCCAAATATAATTTATAAACCAGGAAAAACCAATATAGTAGCAGACGCCTTATCACGGCAACATTTAAACCAAATAACTGATTCGACAAGTGAATCTTCCGAAAGAGATTCAGTAAGCTCATTAGCAACTCAACACTCAAGTGAAAGTTTGGATTTAACACAAATCCCAACAAAAAAAAACCGGTGAACCAGTTTAAACAACAGTTAGTAATTCACCCGGGAAATTTTACAGTACATGAACAATTGACAGTATTCGATAAAAAGAGACAACTGATTACATATGATACAACTGAAAACTTAAAAACTATTGTTCACGGAAGAACATATTAATTTTCTAATAAAGATAGTGAATGTCTTGGTGAGGGTTGCGTGTGTAGATTAGAGATCATTTTGTTAAATAGGGATCTAGTTTAAATACAGTCCACTTATCGTGGGAGGTCGTTAGAAGAAAGGAGATAAGAATTTCCATTCCCACATGTGGTATGTCTGAAAAAGATTGGTACAGGCAATCTATGAGCAGTCTAATAACCATGTGGTTGCTTGCTACATGTATGCGCATGTAAGATAAGAGTATTTTACGACCTCTCCATAAGATTGTATGGCAGATGCGTTCGTACACATATGTGCACTCTCACTTCCTCTTTTCTACACACTAGTTAAGTAGGTTAAGTAATATTTTACTATTTAGTACTTAAGAATAATTTTACTTTTAATAAACAGTGCATTCATATAGGAAAGAAGTGTTTTCTTTCCACGCATCGGATCCTTATTTACACTATACTTACAGAATACTTAAACCCAGATTTAGTGACAGCAATTTACTGTACACCTGAAACAATTTACCAGATAAATGAATGGCATGTTAAAAGAAACTTTCCCATCAGTTAAATTTATACACGCGAAAATTATGCCGATCGATGTAACAGACAATGACGATAAGAAAAATGTAATTGAAAAAGAACATACTCGAGCACACAGAAGTTTCTACGAAAATTATAATCAAATCAAAGATAAATATTATTGGCCAACATTGATTAAAGAACTTAAAGAGTATATAAGAAATTGTGAAATTTGCAATGGAAGTAAGAATATGTATAAGGAACCCAGTGACAATTCCATAGGTGAATCACCCATACCACAAAGTGAAGGAGAAAATCTCCAAATCGACATATTTCATGAGGAAAATAAAATATTTCTAACATGCATAGACACATATTCGAAATTTTTAACAATCAAGCAAATTGAAGATAAAACACGATTAGAGGAAAAAGTCTTAGAGATATTACAAGTATTTCCCAATGAGTTACATTAACATTAGTACTTTAATGTTAGATAATGAACCAGATTTCACATCATTACAACTTAAATCTCTAATGCAAAGAATGCAAATCGAATTAAAATACTGTTCGCCAGGTCACAGTAAAACAAATGGACAAGTAGAACGAGTACATTCGACGATCATAGGAATGACAAGATGTATTAAAGAGGAGTATGAGATAATAGACCCAATAGAAGCAGTTTATAAAGCGATACATTCAGTAAAAAAATTACAACCCGCAGAGGTACTGTTTAACAAGGTAAATCATAGCAATATACCATATATATATACCAATATACCAGACAGATTAAAAGAAGCTCAAAGTAAAATGTTAGAACGAGAAAATAAAAGAAGACAGTTAAGAGCGTTTGAAGATGGAGATATTATTTATGAAAAGATATTGAATGAAAGAAACAAACTGAGACCAGAAACAGAAAGTTAAAAGAGATTTAGGACATAAAGTCATGATATACAGGGTGGCCCAAAAAAGACTGAAGGATTAAAAATGGTTATATCTTTTTTGTTTTTAATAATTTCTTTTTTTGTCTTTTGCAGGTTATTTACTTGTTTTTGGAGATAAATGAAGTGCAGAAACGCGTCAAAATCATTGAATTTTTTTATTCTTCTGGAAGGTCAATTATTACAACTCAACGAAATTATCGTCGTCATTTTAATGTCCGAACAGCACCCAGTCACAACATGATTAGGAACTTAGTCTCCTGTTTTGAGGAACATGGAAGAGTGTCAGATCTTCCAGGAAGAGGAAGAGGTCGATCTGTGCGCAATGAAGCAGTTGTGGAGGCTGTACGGCAGAGTGTAAACGAAGATCCATCTGTCTCTACTCGTCGTCGTTGTACTCAATTGGGAATCTCCAGAACATCCCTGCAAAGAATTTTGAAGAGGGATCTTAAAATGTTTCCGTATAAAATTCAAATGGCACAGCAACTGCTCCCCCAAGACCATCAGGCACGCCTGCAATATGCTATTCGTTTTAGTCAAATAACCAGAGAAAATGATAACTTTTTAAACAATCTTATAATGAGCGATGAAGCTCATTTCTACTTAAATGGCTATGTAAACAAACAAAATTGTAGATTTTGGGGCACTCACAATCCTAAGGCATTACATCAGCGTGAATTACACCCCGCCTGATGTACTGTTTGGTGCTGTGTTATGGCTGATAAAATTATCGGTCCATATTTTTTCGAAAATGTGGAGGGTCACCCAGAAACGGTTAACGGGGCTCTGTATAGGACTATGATAGACAATTTTTTGCGTCCACATGTTGAGAATAATCAAAACATATGGATGGAGCAACTGCGCATACAGCAAGAGCGACAATGGAACTTCTTCATAACCTTTTTGGTGAACGAATAATTTCCAGAAATTGTGATTTTGCTTGGCCTCCACGTTCACCAGATTTGACCGCTCCAGACTTTTTTTGTGGGGCTATTTGAAAGGAGTTGTGTATATCAATAAACCCCAAACACTTCAAGAGCTTAAGCACAACATTCAAGCAGAAATAAGCAACTTGGAACCGGAACTCTACGGGCAGTAATGGAAAATGCGGTTAAAAGAGCAAATTTTTGTTTGCAAGAAAATGGACACCATTTGAGAGATGTTATATTTCACACTTAAATGTAAAAAATTTCCATGAATTAAATATTTAAAAACATAAAAAAATCAATAAAAAATAAAAACAAAACAAAAATTACAGTTATTTTTAATCCTTCAGTCCTTTTTGGGCCACCCTGTATAACTATAGAAAATTTATAAAAGGGAAAAGGAAAACTATCACATAAAATGTCAACAAAAGCTTTCATAGAATTAGACAAGGAAGACAAAGAAGCCTTTGGGAAATTAAAACGATCACTGCAAAGTACAGTAGAGCTAACTCAACCAGATTACACAAAGAAATTCGTATTGACGACTGACGCATCAAACGAAGCGGTTGGAACAGTCCTAACACAGCAAGGACGACCTTTGATATTTATATCACAAACCTTAGACAAATGCCAGCAAGCCTATGCAACAAACGAAAAAGAATTATATGCCATAGTGTGGGCATTAAAAACATTGAGAAACTATTTATACGGAGCAAAAGAGTTGGAAATACATACAGATCATCAACCACTCACATTTTCGCTTTCACCAAGAAATCCAAAAGCTAGAATAAAGAGATGGCTACTTTTACTAGAAGAATATTCTCCAAATACAATTTATAAACCAGGAAAAATCAATATAGTACCAGACACCTTATCACGGCAACATTTAAACCAAATAACTGATTCGACAAGTGAATCTTCCGAAAGAGATTCAGTAAGCTCATTAGCAACTCAACACTCAAGTGAAAGTTTGGATTTAACACAAATCCCAACAAAAAAAACCGGTGAACCAGTTTAAACAACAGTTAGTAATTCACTCGGGAAATTTTACAGTACATGAACAATTGACAATATTCGATAAAAAGAGACATCTGATTACATATGACACAACTGAAAACTTAAAAACTATACTTACAGAATGCTTAAAACAAGATTTAGTGACAGCAATTTACTGTACACCTGAAACAATTTACGAGATAAATGGCATGTTAAAAGAAACTTTCCCATCAGTTAAATTTATACACGCGAAAATTATGCCAATCGATGTAACAGAGAATGACGATAAGAAAAATTTAATTGAAAAAGAACATACTCAAGCACACAGAAGTTTCTACGAAAATTATAATCAAATCAAAGATAAATATTATTGGCCAACATTGATTAAAGAACTTAAAGAGTATATAAGAAATTGTGAAATTTGCAATGGAAGTAAGTATATAAGGAACCCAGTGACAATTCCAATAAGTAAATCACCCATACCACAAAGTGAAGGAGAAAATCTCCACATCGACATATTTCATGAGGAAAATAAAATATTTCTAACATGCATAGAGGCATATTCGAAATTTTTAACAATCAAGCAAACTGAAGATAAAACACGATTAGAGGAAAAAGTCTTAGAGATATTACAAGTATTTCCCAATGCGAAAGTACTAATGTTAGATAATGAAGCAGGTTTCACATCATTACAATTTACATCTCTAATGCAAAGAATGCAAATCGAATTAATATACTGTTCGCCAGGTCGTAGTAAAACAAATGGACAAGTAGAAAGAGTGCATTCGACGATCATAGAAATGACAAGATGTATTAAAGAGAAGTATGAGATAATACAATAGAAGCAGTTTATAAAGCAGCCCAACAATATAATAAAACGATACATTCAGTAATAAAATTACAACCCGTAGAGGTACAGTTTAACAAGGTAAATCATAGCAATATACCAGACAGATTAAAAGAAGCTCAAAGTAAAATGTTAGAACGAGAAAATAAAAGAAGACAGTTAAGAACGTTTGAAGATGGTGATATTATTTATAAAAAGATATTGGATGAAAGAAACAAACTGAGACCACGTTTTAAGAAACAGAAAGTTAAAAGAGATTTAGGACAAAGTCATGATATATAATAATAACCGTATAATTCATAAAGATAATATAAAATAGTTTTTACAGATGTGGGCAATATTAATATTAACGTTTATCATCAATCTAATGGCGTTTTAATAGAAAATGACGATTGTGCAATATATGACAAATTTGGAAATATATTTCATGTCACCAACTGAACATATTATAATGAATTAATTAAGGAACATAAAACTATACTAAATAAGTTAAATAAGAAATCTGACTCTGACCAACAGAATTCAAATATAGAGGGAGAGATAGAACTGATCGCAACCTTACTAGAAGAGTTAAAACTAAATGATAGGACCAAAAGAGGTATAAACGAGTTAGGTACACTTTGGAAATGGATTACAGGTACACCAGACCACGATGATTTTGTAGAGATAAATCAAAAACTTAATGACTTAGCGGTTAATAGCAATAAACAATTCATGATTAATTCAAAACTTTTTAATATTATTAATAAACTGACAGACCAATTTGAAGCTAATAAGGAAGCTAGAGGTAATATAAAGATTGTACGAAAAAGAAACAGATAAATATTGACTGACTTGACAAACCTTATTCATGCAATTAGTTTAGCAAAACTAAAGATACTTTTTACAGGAATTTTAAATTTGAGAGAAATAAGACAAATCATGAAAGTAGAAGAACAGAGAATAGCACTTACAGATATAATAGACGCATTCAGCATTAAAGTAATCCAAACGCAAGATTGTATAATTATATATATTAAATTTCCAATAATAAACCGACTTTGTAAATTATATGATGTAAGACCAATAGTATCAATAATACAGAATGAAATATTGAAAAAGAAATTGTTAAATGTCATAACTATTATACGAAGGTAAAACATTGTAAACAAGAAATGCATAATACATACTGCCAACTAAAGAAACTTGTCTAAGTAATATATTGCGAAAGATGCGAAATTTAAACCCATAGTAAAGAAACCTAAGCAAATTGATATTGTTAAAGATGGAGTAATTTTGATAACAGGAAAAAATATTGTGAACTCTACTTATTTAGAAGGACCATACCTTATTACCTTTGAATATAGTGTGACTATTAATAATATGACATATGAAAATCCTACAGCAATAATTAACTATCTAAAGAATAACAAAGTACCAATTTTTGATGTAATTGAAACGTATAATGAAACGAATGAATTTGAAAATATAAATTACTTAACAATTAGAGATGAATTAAATAGCAGTCATACTAAATTCATAACAACTATTATAATAATTGTATTGATTTTATTCATATATGCATCTGTTAAATTAAGAAAATATATAACTACTACATGTTGAATTAAAAGAGATAAAAATGTTAAAAGGACTGAAGAGGAAATGAAAGAATTTGCGTTATCAGAATTACGAAAGAAATTTAATGAATTGCATGATTCAAATGATAGAGATCCGGGACGTATCTCTTAAGGAAGGGAGGAGTTAACGATCCATGTAGTAACCACACCCAATAAATTATTATTCATATGTGTAACCAAAGACGGGCAAACACCTGATCATAAAATATTCCTACTTAAAATAAATATGTTTACGAATCAATAACAATTAGAGTACCGTCACGTAACATTAATAAACATAAATTCAAAGGAAAAGAACATAATATTAATTGGAGATGAACATATGTTTAAACATATTTAATTACCATTTGTTCTACTCCAATGCTGATTCATTTCTTTGTTGAAATCAATGTACAGGAAGATTATAAATATATCAACAATTGCAATATTTGTCAGTTCAATATTTGCACCTAAAGCACTAAGATCATATTGATCACGGTTCGCGTACGGAAACTTAGCAAATATCTTTCGGCTTCCTGAGTCCTTCGGATAATCGGTCTGAACCCACAATAATATATAATTTAAGTGTAGATTTAAGAGTCTTTAAAATAATCAATTAAGTTGATAAAAAAATAAAAACTATTTTTTTAATAAACACTAGTCTCAAACACCTAATTTGGACTTGTGCACGGAAAACATAATATCGCTGTAAACAGGACCACAACGAACAGCATCGCTATACATTTCCAAAGGATCTTCGAACAGACCCTAAACTGTACTTAGACACAAATGTTGAACTTTTGTGGGGAAGGTTTCCTAAGCAGAGGACCGATATGGATCATTTTAGCAGTTAAACTAAATTTGGACAGTTAAACTAATTTTGGACCAAATTCGTTGCCCCGTTCAATGGATATCGTGCATACCATTCAATGAACGGAAACAAACAAAACGATTCCCGTACCAATCACACAAAGCCACAAACTTTTCAGCTTCTCTGAATCGTTTCATTCTCACAACCAAAACAAAAACACAAACTTTTCAATGTAAAAACTTCGGCTATGCTTTGTCGAGTTGTTTCATTCATCACCGAAACAAGAAGTATTTTTGGGAAACGTTTGCCGTGCGTATTGTCAATGACACACTCAGACACACACACATGAGATTGCTTAACAACCCTATAAGTTAGCATCAGCATACCACAGTGAATTTTAACAACCACCAATCGGCATACCACAGTGAATTTTATCAACCACCAAACGTTTTTGATTTATTCACATGTGTTTAGTACTATTCCGTTTTCTATCTGCTCTTGTGGAGTTGAGTACTTTTCGCTTTGTTTGCACTCACGAATGTAAACAAAACGAAACTAAACAGCGAGCTCGGCCAACGTGGGTTATGTTTCGTTTTGTATTGTTCCTATGGAAAATACGAAACGATTGGAAATGTTAGCTCTGTTCCAGAACTAAAAAGTTTTTACAATTTTTACCACTTTTACACATTTTGCGTTCCCGTACACAAAATTTATATGAAAATCGTTTACGACTTTTACGACTTTTACCACTTTATAAAGTACGGGAACAGGCCAGTTATTTAAAGTATTTTTACGTACGCTGATACCATTTTTGTGACATTTTTAAATAGTGGGCTGAAGTACCGAACTGAAACTAAGTTTGGACAAAATATGACAAGGGCCAATTTTCCAATTTTGGACCAAATCGGTTGATCAGTTCGAGAGTTATCGTGCTCTACATATGGTAGCATAGGGGGTTTTTTACACCTTTCGAGCTGTTTTCTCAAGAAGTATGGACTTGCTCTGAAAAAACCACCCGTTACCCTAAAGACTGAGGGTATAAAAAGCTGCTATGCATTGTAATATTTTTTTCAGCTTTGTAGTATTACTTTGTGGTATGTTGGATATATCATTCGAATCAAAATTATTTTATGTTAACTACGATTTGTTATTGGCTTTAATTCCATAATGAAATCCCATGGAAACCCCCATTAAAATTTTGAAATAAAAATGTACAACTTACCCCATACACAATAAAAACTCCAACATCAAGGATAGACTATACTATTCGAGACACGGAAATAATTGAAATTTGAATGGTGGAACATTCTGACTGATGACCTCTTTCTTGTTTAATTCATAGTCTGTTTGTTGCATTGATCTTTTCACTATAAGCCACTATTTTAAGAAAATGAAAAAGAAGTATTCCACAGTTATGATTTGTCCAGTTTGTATTATTATATATGAACATACATATCTATATATAAATCATGATTATGATAAATCACGACTTTCTTTTTGGTTAATTGACAATTTAAACAAAACAAAATAAATAAACGAAAAGAAAACCAACAATATATAAGCAAAAACTGTTCCTTTTTTTAAATGTTCATCTCACATCTATCGACATTTATTTATTTTGTTTTGTTGTAACAAGCCAATGTTTTTAGTAAATATTGTATATATGTATATTTAAAGTTATTTTTATGTTTTTGGAATAAAAATTATTGTTTAAAACTTAAATTTGATTATTACTCTTTCTTTTTTATGTTGTTGTTTTGTATAATATATGAATGCGAATGTTTGAATAAATATTACGAGTCTCTCTTTCTATGTATACACCTATACACCACCATATTCCTGTATGATGGATGTATGCGTCTTTTTACCACTACATATTTTGTATAAAGCATATCTATATTCCATGTTTTGTTTTAAATATATTTAGTATGTTTTCTTGTTTTCAATCCAAACCTCATCATCCCTGTTTTGTTTTACTCTTGACCATTCGTTTGCTGCTGCTGTTGTTGTGTTTCATTTGACAAGGATGTTGATGATGTGACACATTGAATGTTTAATGATGAAGACGTGGATGTTGCAGTATTGTCTATATTGTTGTTGGTAAAACATTTTGGTGCATGCAACAAATCTGTGTACTGTAATAGAGCTTCTCTTAATGAACGAGAAACTTCGGGCGATGTTGTTGTTGTACAATCTACCAAATACGGATAGAGACCAATTAATTGATCCCAGGCGGGCTTATTTACTGAAAATATAAAAAATTGGAAAATATTTTTTATTAAACTCCTTTACTTTCTTTGTTATTATGTGTGTACAAACCTTTAGATGCCGGCGCCTTTTTCATGGATATAACCAATGTGGCAATGGCTTTTAAAACAAAGGAAATTTCCGAAAGACGGAATCTAAAAGAAACAAAAATATCAATTTTTATTTACCATCGATCAAATTCCATGACGTAATGGGATTTTAATATGAAAAAGGGTCTCTCGAAACATCCTTTCTTTCAGAAATGTTCTCTCGGTGCACCCTTTCTATCAGTGAGGGTCGCTCGTAGCACTCTTTCTCTCAGAAGGGTCGCTCGAACCCTTTTCTAAAAGAAAGTATGCTTTGAAAGACGCGTTCTGAAAGAAATGATGCTTCGATAGACCCTTTTTGAAAAAAGGGTGCTTCCGTAGACCCTTTCTGAGAGAAAGAGTGCTTCGATAGACCCTTTCTGAGAGAAAGTGCTTCGATAGATCCTTTTTGAAAGAAATGGTGTTCCTATGGACCCATTCTGAAAAACAGGTTTGCTTCGATATGGCCATTCTGGGATAAATGGTGCTTCGACAGACCCTTTCTGGGAGAAAGGGTGCTTCAACAGACCCTCTCTGGGAGCAAGGGTGTTTCGATATACACTTTCTTAGAGAAAGGATGCTTCAATAGACGCTTTCTGGTAAAAGGATGCTTCGATAAACGCTTTCTCAAAGAAAGGGTGCTTCCTTAGACCCTTTCTGAAATAAAGGGCGCATTGATAGACCCTTTCTTATATAAAGGGGGCTTTGACAGACCCTTTCTTATATAAAGGGAGCTTTGACAGACCCTTTCTGAAATAAAGGGTGCTTCGATAGACCCTTTCTGAAATAAAGGGCGCACTGATAGACCCTTTCTTATATAAAGGGGGCTTTGACAGACCCTTTCTGAAATAAATGGTGCTTCGATAGACCCTTTCTGAAATAAAGGGTGCTAGACCCTTTCGGAAATAATGGTTGCTTCGACAGACCCTTTTAGAAATAAAGGGTGTTTCGGCAGACCCTTTCTGAAATAAAGGGTGCTTCGATAGATCCCTTCTGAAATAAAGAGTGCTTCGATAGACACTTTCTAAAAAAAAGGGTGCTTCGATAGAAATTTTGGACGGGTATAATTGTCTACATCGTGAAATTTGTTTCCAAACTTTTAAATCAGGTCTATATCGGACAACAAATATCCTACAGTGACCAAACAAAATGACTGGTTGTAACGATAACTATCGAAAGGAATGGCTCTGAAAATTATATTCAGTTCCAAAGTGGACTATAGTTAATTCCCTCAAGTTCAACAGCTCTGCCCTTCAAGGCCACTACTCTGATCGTTTTAAAATTTTAATAGCGGATAGGGGTTGTGATTATGATCATATGTTTTTCAAATGTTCCAATATTTAGGTATATGGAAGACCTCTAACCACCGACCATACCAATCTCGATAATGACACGAATGTTCCAAAAAGTCCGTCTTAGTTGTATGCTGCATCGATTAGGTCTGTCAGGGGAATAATTAAACCCACTTACTAAACTTTTCTGTCATCTACATAGATGCTACTTCTTTTTAAAATTAGGGAACTTTTCATAGGACCTTCAGATCCATCAGGCCTGTTATTTGGACTTTCTCCAAAGACTTTCGGCAATTTTTCTATTGATTCTATGGTCGCAACATAATATTATTCTTACTCACCTTGGCAAAGGACATTTCCCACTTTGACGCTCATCATCGTTGAAACGTTTTAATACCTCTTGGAAACGATGTAACAATGCCGTTACCGCCAAACGGCCAGCAAAATCTTTACCACCTGCACCACCAACAGCATTGGCAATATTGGCATTTAATGCATTTGCCGCAGCCGTCGATGGACTAGCCGAGCTAGACACTGACGAACGATTATTATTACAATTATCATCCAATAATGAAAACTGCAGCAATGTTTCGAAACATGTCTTGGCAAATATTTCACGTAATTTCCAATCAGATTCATAACAGATATTCGAATCGGAGGCGGAATGTATGGAACCTTTGTTGAGTAGAACAACAATTTGCATTATAAATTGATGAGGCATTTCATGGGCGTAAGGCAAAACTTCGTCACGTAATAGTTCAATGACTTGACAGTCAATGGTTTCATCCAAAACGATTTCTTCAAGGCCACGATCTTCAATGGTGCAGACACTAGAAGAGAGAAAAGGTTAATTTTCTATTATATATTATTGAAAATAATGATCCCACCTTTGAGGAAATAGGAATTTATCAAGAGTGTCGGCTAAATCATCCCACATGCCGGTAAAGTAATTTGATTTCGCTCTGGCCACTTTGAGACCTGTATGCAGAACAGTTATTAAACTTGAAATGGCCAATTTCCATGTACTCGAAGACAAACATTTGTATTTCATGGCCAAGGGAGTTCTTAACGCCTGCAAGAAAAACAAAGATTAATATTAGCATATAACATCGACATTCAGTTTTCCAATACTTACCTTAATTATTTCATGCAAAATATGTTCCTGCATTACAGATTCTTCGGTGGCCGTACACTGATATAATTTAACACAAATACTAATTGATTTTTCCCCAAATGGTATGTAATTCATGCTGACAACTTCCACTGAACTATTGTTACTTCCATAATGATTCGTTGTTTTGGAGTACTTATTGTGCTGCTCACCAATATGCAGAGATGGTGGTGTACAAGCAAATTTACTGAATACCAGTAATTGACGGAATATAGCAGGAATCATTTGACTTAAATTGGAATCTTCTTTGGTAGCCTCCTAGGTGGGAAGGGAGAGAATGTAATAGAGTTCAATATAAACATTAAGAACATAACATAATTGAGATAAAATCCTTACCTTTTGTATTAGTTCCATACATTCGAGTATACTATCATGTAATGGCGTTAGTAATGAATCGGACACTGAGGACATTATATAAGGAACTGCTTCGGTTTGTACGGGTATACAAACTGCATTGGTCAATACTGTACAAAATTTCTCAAAATCGGATTGTTTAAACCTAAAAAAGGATAAGAGAAACGATATGTTATTAAAAACAAGTAAAAGACAATGATGCAAAGGTAGAAGAGGTAGGAAGAGTTTAGGGATTTGCACATATCGATATAAAATTCAATCAATAGCTAAGATCTTCCGAGCTTTCGATACCTCTCTAAATTAACCTGACTAGTAACCAGACATATATGGTAGGTGGTCGCCCCACAGACACTACCAACCCTCGACACAAACACATAATGAATAAGATTCGCACGTAGTTCAAAGGTACAGTGTGAATGCCGTACAGTGTGAATGCAGCAGAAAAAATGCCAGCTGCCAAGGTAAACACGAGTGGTTTTAGCCTAGTTAAGATCGGACGATGCAGCCGCCTCAGTTCGTATTGGGTTCGAATTGACCCAACACGTGCTCTGCATGTGGATTGGGACTGCATGTCACTCTGAATTTGTTAATTTCAAAATCTTTAGTTTGACTAGACCTACCTTTTTTGTATGTGTTGGAATATTGCTGGAAAGATTTGTATTAATGCTGTCAAATAGGCCTGGCTTGGAATATAAAATTCATCTTGTGATGATTCTTGAGATTTCGTCATTTTAGTACTTTCCATGCCGATGTTTAACCAAATCTTCCAGGCAATCTGAAAGAAAATCGAAACAAAAGCAATTCATTTTCGAATGGAACTTCAAAGAAAATCTCCCGTGCTTATGCTTACATTCCAAATTTCTTCATCTTTTAGTTTTGTCTTATCTCCAGGACCGGCTGTTGACGATGTTTCTGGTTTCTGGCTTGAAACCTTAGGTTCTGAATTGTGATACATTATCTCCTGCAGAGATTTCAAAGCAGCCAATGAGACTTCACCATTTTTGCTCAATGCAGCATTTTGTATAAATTCCAAAATCAAAGACCAGGCACGATCAAAGTCACCTAACATTTGGATTAATTCACGTTTTGTGTTGAAGACCTAAAAGGATGAATAAGTGGTTTCTAAAATAAGTTAAATATTAAAATTGAAGCAGAACTTACACGACAAACTCCAGATAAGGTCAAAACTTGAGTCTCAGCCCATTGTTTCTGGGCTGTATTACGGGAATGGTGTATCAATATATTACCACTAGCATCGACTTTCTCATTGCTGGCCGAACTGGAAAGGGCTCGAACGTTATCCAGCAGTGGGAATAGAACCTGCCACACTAAAGCTTGCCAGGTGGGAGGATTTAAGAGGCTGCCATGGGCAGAAATGGTGGAGAACAGAGTTTGGCCAGCAGATTTGCGTACAGCAGGACGAGAATCAACACAAAGCTCACCTATTTAATAAAGAGGGGAAGAGCGATTGTTGTTGATTAAATGTTGTTTAGGATAAATGAAAATACCTACCCAGTTTGGCATATAAACACATCCACAATTTATCAAATTGTGGCATTTTAACAGTACCCGGAAAATCGGGCAATATGGTGGTATCATCAACTTGTGCTGACATTAATTTATCTTGATTTTGATTAAAGAAGTCAGAAATATTCCACTGAAAGAAGATAGAAATAAAATAGCTGTCTTGTGAGTATCTTAGAGGCGCAAACTTACCATCAAACCAATGGCTGTTAAAGAAATATTCAACTCTTGGGTTTGGGAACCAAATTTAGCTGCTGTCGAAATGCACAAGGGCAAACAACGCCAAGGCATGACGGTTAGGAAATCGGTAATAACCAATTGCAGACATTGAAATGCGGTGCGTATCAAAGGTTCGCCATGATGTTCGTTGACGGCTCCAATGATTTCAATAATGGCAGGCCAGCCAAATGATAGAATCTCCCCGGCACCATTTAAAATTTGCAAAACGCAATCAAGTTGACGTTGGCGTACATCGGCATGGGGTACAGTTGACAGTTCCGACAAGGGGTTGAGAAGCATGGTTTGAAGATTCTATAAAATTGGATGGAAAGGAATGGATGTTATTTGATCTCCTGGGTATAATTAAAGAATGATTTGACTTACCATATTCTCCTTCAAGGGTTGGCTGTGTTTATATTGCAGTGCTGATTTCACCAAATAGGTAATGGCCTCCACACCCCATTCCCGCATACGTATGTGACGATGTTGGCACACTTCTAGCAAATGATTGGTCAATGGACGCCACAAAACTTCTATGCGTGGCATATTAACAAGGCCCGTTTCCAAAAGTTTGGCCACTGCAAACAAGGATGGTTCCTGGAAAACGGCGAAAGATCTTAAATTATTAGTCAGCCTTCTTCTGAACGTAAAATCCCCGTGAGTTTTCTCACTACTTTAAGTTGAAACGGCAGAGAGGTTAAACTCATGGAAAATTTACGTTCAGAATAAGGCAGAGTATCTCCAGTGTGTGATTGTTTGTGTTAATTCCTTACCCTATTGGCATAGGCCAATTCCATGGCCTCATGTGACAGCTTACACAAAGCATCAATCAAGTGATGCAGGGCCACATCATCCAAATACTGGCTTGATTCGAAAAGTTGACTTAACATTTGCGATAGAACCGGTAAATCGGCCATAACCGCCGTTTGTATACCCACATTTGCCTCGACGGCTGGTTTGGGAAATGCTTGCAAACTACCTCCCGTTGAAGGTTTTAGCCCCAAAATCCACACTAAATGTTGCAAAGTTTGCAGCACAATATGCCATGAGGTACCCAATATGCTACCATTGCTGTGGGCCAAAAATAGTATGGCTCGCATACATTGTAAATTTTTGGTGGTCAACATAACTGGAGCCTGCATAACACTGTGTGGCAAGGAAGCACTTGGCAAGGGGGTACCTACAGCCACAATTTGTTGACGAAAATCACCAGATTCATTACATGAACTCATAAATTGATTATTGAGATCCTGGCTATTCGAGCGTGTATGACATCGGAGATCAACATCCATATGGGGATTGTTGGCAAATATCGACATGGCATAGTGGGGCGGGAAAGAGGCACGACAAATGGCCATAATGAAGGCATCACGGGGATTCAAAAGGTCCATTATACCACATAAAGCGGCATAATTCTGCATAGCCTTGAGAATATTATCGGTGGTGGCCTCATCAATGGAGGCATCTACAAGCGGCACAAAGGCAGATAATAGACCAGACCAGCTGGAATTGATCAACTGTAGACACAGGGGTTTATGTTCTTCCTCAGTTATGACAGCCGTATTGTGTGTGGGATGCTACAAGAAAACATAAACAAATTTTAAATGAAATGAGTCTCAATAATATTTTAAATGACCTACCATTTCTGGAGTTCTCTGGATAACCCCACCAATGGAGCGAGTTATATCCAAGAGGACAGCATAGGCCACCGAAATACCATAGCTATCAGGGATTTGGGGAGCCTCTTGTTTATCCAACATCTCCAAACTAAAAGAGAAATGTAAACAAATGTCAACAAGAGATCTCAACAAATATCCTTAGCAAAAATCGAATTGTCATTTTAGTTCACATAGAACCCATACTTACTAAACTGCCTTTGATATGCCCGGTGGGAATGTGGCCACCAATGGCATATATGCTCCACGGAAAACAAAACCACACTGATTATTTGAGTTATGGGCAGTCAAGGTGTTCAGCTGGACTGCACCATTTTGTTGGCCATTTAGTACTGAAAACAAAACGTAAAGCAAACCAATCAAATAAATCTCCTATTTTCGCATCACAGAATTTGTATTCTCCTGTACTTACATGCCGCTGAATTAATCAACGAGTACCTGACATATGTTCCCAATGCCGTTATCATATCTTGCACAATATTTGTGGCGTGATTTTTACAATCGTATGATTTGCAAAAGAATGCAACCAACGTCGGTTTAGTAGCCAACTTATGTATGACCTCCAACGCAAGAGCCCTTTGCCAGTGTGGCTTATCGGGATCCAAGAATTTGATGATGAGCGAAAGAAAGATTTCACACTCCGTTACCAATATTGTATGGTATTTCTGTATGAGAATGGCCACCAAACGGAGTAGACGCATACTAATGGGAAAGTAGGGTTTATCGCTGGTTGTTGTTGTATTGCCATTGGCATTCTGTGTGGGTAACGAACGATGTTTGACATTGGGTGAGAAAAGTTTTATGACCAAAGCACAAACACGTTCCTTGAGCAGCAAACGAAAATCACGATTTTCATGAAAAACTGCACTAAAATTTGTTAGAACCGCTTCGAGTAGCTCCAGGCCGAATGTCCGCGTCATTTCATTCATACCAACAAGCCAAAATGGTGAATCGGCATTGACCAAATGTACCAAATCCTGTAAAGAAAAGCAAATGGAGGAAAATGTTAAAATGAAATGAGAAAAGTAATGAAATTTCCTCTCTCCCACCCATTAGTAGGCTCAATTATTTACATTCAGGTAAAACCACTCAAGTTTGAAATAACGAAACAATGCGGCGGCCCTGATCCTCTGTTTTATAAATACCATAACGAGATTGGTCCAGAATGACCATTGAACGTTACCGCATTCAATTGTCCAACCTTGCACTCAATATGCCCGGTTTCGATTCCCAGCCCATTTTCAATGGTGACAAAAATACCCCTCCCTCAACGTAATATTGGCGACATTTGCTGAGTATTTCAGCTACGTAAAACTTCTCTACAAGTGCTGCCGTAAGATAGCACTTGTCCCTTCTGCGATGTTTGTGGGAACATAGATGTACTTGGCGCCTGGTGTTAACAGGACATATCTGTCCAAAGTGGAAAGTGTACAGATTACCTCGTTGTTTCTCATAGCATGAGCTGTTAACAGCACTTCCCTTCGTGAATGACGATCACAGTAATGACCTCGGGCAATGTAGGAGTCGGTGAATACACCGACACTTCACGACATCCTTCCCAGGCAGGATGGATAAGGATGGAGAGATGGACTTCTCCCACACATCCCCACTAGAGATGGGCGCGTGCCTAAAAAATTAGGCACGAACATGCACGAACACGGACCAAAATTTTTATGCACTTTCACGCACAAACACGGCGTTTTTCGAGAAGGCACGAACACGCACTACTCACGGCACGACACGCGCCCACCTCTAATCCCCACCCACTAAGTTTTCAAGTTGCTCAAGTTGCTCGAGTCCCTTGCGGACTCCAAAGGTGTCTGTGACAGGGTCGGGCAATTTGACTCCCTCGGCACAAACGACAGCGACACAACATTAAAGTCCCCTAAGTCAGTTCTGACCTTCCAACCTATAACTTGGAGTACAGCTATTTAGGCGCCTTTAATGATTGATAATCAATGAGGATGTTCTAAAAGAATTAGCAACTGGCTAACGGCAGCGGGTCCTTTATACCGGGTTAACTCAAAACCAAAAGCGTTTCCGCCAGTTGAGTATCTCACCAAAGTTTGCCACCTGTCGCTAGCCACCCACATCGTACCCGAAGTCTGGAAAATGGGCAGGGTCGTCCCGCTACTGAAGCCATGCAATTATGACAAGCAAAGGTATATCATACAGGACGATTTGGCTTTTGTCGCCCGTAGCAAAGTCTCTTGGCGCCATCGCACAGAGGGGAAACATAGGCCTAAAGTTGCTCAAAACTCAAAATATGAAAATCGTTTTTTTTATGAGAAAAATGTTGATAAACGGCAACCAGACTCTTTTCTACATTTGCTATAACCATCCTCGACTTTGTAGGATTAACCAATCAAATGCAGCAGTCGATTGAACTCAGCCATACTGAAAACAAAAAGTAAATTTTCGAAAACTCAGAAATTAGGTGAACATAAAAATGACATTATTTTCGCGAAAATTTATATTTTTCAATATTTATTGTTTTTGTACAGTCTCCGAACAAGATTAGCATTTAAAATTTTCAGATTGATTTTACATCTTTGCTCTTTAATAATGGTGATACATATCCTCTTTATGAAAATTTTTTATGATAATTTTTAAGATTACTACAATTTCAATAGTGGAAAAGTCTATTTCCCCGTCGTTTCCCGACCATAGTTTCTTCTAATGTTTTATGCGCTTGAGTCTCAAATATGAGATTCAATCATAAAAAATTGCGCATATTTGCGCCATTCCGAAAAAATCTAATTTTTCTTAACTAAAATATGAAATATTTTTATATGGAATTGCAAGGTTTACTCACACTAAATTTTGTTCCGCCTTATAACAGGGGCTCTTATTTCTGCTCTTATTTATCAGAATAAACAAACACCTATCAAATATGTTTGCATTATTCAGAAACATTCACGGCTATTCACATGTGAATTGAGAAAAAATTAATTTAAGTAAGTTTCAAAAAATAAAATTTGGAATAAAATATATGTATATGGGACTATATATACATCTGTACCGATTTGTTTGAAAATTGGCTCAATGTTTTTTTAGGCTAGTTCAGGTGGCATGTGTCAAATTTCAGTGATTTTGGTGCATTTTTATCTCATATCAGATGCGAATATATATGGAAGCTGCATCCAAATCTGGACCGATTTTCATTATTTTTCTATAGGATTAATCCTTGTACAGAAGATATGCTTTGTGCAAAATTTTATATCAATCCGACTATAAATGAGCTTTCTAGGGCTTTTGATCAACTTTTAACACAAATTTCCCCTCTGTGCATCGTCAGAAATAGCTATCCAGTCGCCCATCATCAACGTGGGTTCCGTAAGCAGCACAGCACATCGCATGCCTATCTGCGACAAAGCTGAGATGTGGGAACAAGGTGCTCAAGTCCCTAATCGGTAGCAAATAAAGAATATTTGTTGACCACATCCTATAGGGCAAGGATTGACGACAACGTGCAAAACATCTATCCAGCATGTGGCACAGGCCGGCACGACACACTGCACCTTTTCAACAGCCCTGCCAAACTCCTAGGGGAGTTGCCATTCTCCTACTAGTCGCGTCTTCCCGGGTGGCGGATTGGGAAGAGGATCTCTGCGATATGTCGGAGCCGACCTAGGGCAACCAAAGACGGACCTGGCCCCGCACATCGCGGAAACCTTCGGGGTCTCCGGACCTCCCGTGGGCCAAAAATGGATAGGGGTAGTTCCCTTAAACAAATCAACTAAGATGGTTAAAAAGAATAGGAGAAATTAAGTTACGGTGCAGGGAGTTAATAATCCAGTACCGGCGGCAGGCGTTGGTGGGACCACAAGCCATGTGTAGTCGAGATCAAATGATTGTGATCCGGCTGTCTTAGGTGGGGATGCCTTGGCACCTACAGCTGTACCCGTTACAAGTGCATCAGCTGGTGCATGAGCTGGACACCACGGTGATTCCGGCCAAGTCTACTCAGGAAGATTGCTGTGGCTCTAACGAAGGGAGTATGGACCTTGATGCCCAACCGAAGGCAAATCTGATTCCGACTGCCACATGCCGAAAATAAGCTTCAGAGGCAGACTGCAACTGAAACGATGTCCGACGACGGGGAATCTAACGAGATCCCGACAACGGGCAGTGACTCAAAGCTTGCACCTACCCGAGAAGCATCTGATGTGAAACGCTATAAACGTGCCGTATCGTTTCTTCGCCAGTTCATAGGGCGAGATGCGAACCTGCAGTCGGAGAGGCAGGTCCACCTCATCAGGGGTACGCTGAAATTCATAAGGAAGTTCGAAAGAACTTGCCCAGATGGAAAAGATCTTCCTCCCGAATAAAGTAGTAGAGCCGGCGAAGCCCACTGCCTCTGGCAAAGGTGCTGAGCCGATATCTGTTCCGAAGCTTAACCCGAGCCAAAAGGTACTGGAAATGGCTATTGAGTACACCCCAAATCAACGCCCTCTTGTTGGACAGGGCAGGGGCACAACTAGCGATGACCTGTATAGATTGCTTCGGGAAATATGGGAAAACAGACTTGAAATTATCGGACGGGGTTTTCCTTCTCAAGTTTTGTATAGAAGTATAAGGCAACCGCTAAATATAATTCTTTAGCTTCTTCACGAGAAATATAGTGTTCGTCAAACAAGTAGGCAGGCGGACATCATTAATCGTGGTTAAATTTTTTCTTCAAAGATGTACTAACTGAAAGAAAGATCCGAATTGCGGATGTAACTCGGATCTTTATTTACGTACTTTAATACGTCCATTGCTTCTTTGACTTTGCTATTTTTGGAGGTCTGCTTGACCAACCCATCCGTCCGGTCGATGGGTTTTTCTCCCTTACCTCTTTCCTCCTCCAGTGTTTTTTGCCTGGGAAGGTATGGTTTGTCGGATTTGTACGACACTAACGGAAATTGAGGAGTACCCTGCTCTGTCTATTTTGACTGTAGTTTATGTTGTTTACCGCCAGAAAAGAGCTAAAATATCCGATAGATGCTATTACTTCCTTTTCTGCATAGGGTTGGAAGCACCTATAGAATTATATAAATTCCTACTTAAAAAGTCCCTAAACTTCAGCCATTTAATCGCAACAATGGTTATTTTCTACTAATCACAAAGATATTGGTACTTTATATTTTATCTTTGGAGCATGATCTGGTATAATTGGAACTTCATTGGTCAAATTATTTCTCGACAAACTTTTGGAATAAACCCTTAAGCGCACATACCACTGCAAAATAACCACTTTAGCGCTCCTCAGATAAATTCCATTGATCAATCAGTAGCCAACAGCTGCAGCCAGAATGATATGCCAGTATTGTAAAATAGTAAATCATCATTGAGACATTGCTACAAAATTTTGAAATCAAACAAGAAAAACAGCCCTGCTGATAAGCAACATTCTTGGAAAGTGAATATTTCCCCTTTTAACAGTTCTAAAAAGAGATTATTACGAACAGAGTGCTGCTGATAAGAAACCAACCATTCAGTCAGTTACTCAATCAGACAGTAAACAAAACTTACCTGAAACAATAGAAAGGCATCCGAAGCAAATGTTGACATTTCACTAGGACCACCTGATAAGCTTGATACACCACTACCGCCACCTGCACCGCCGCCACTACCCACACTATTGCCGCCAGCACTGGTAATGCTAGTATCGGTGGCATCAATTTCCACAACATTACCCGAGGCATCTCTTTGTTGGAGATTTGTTAGTGAGTCCTTTTCCAAATAGACCCGTTCAAATACCAATGATACCAGTTGACGTATAGTGGCCCCGGCTGTATTTACAATGGTGGAATTTTTTGTGTAGTGCAGGCGAAAGCATAGCACCAATGATTTGGCCAAAGTGTCACCATGAACCACCGTATTTGTGGTCAATAGCAGGGTAATAGTTTGCAGAACTTTGACTTCCTCAATGTTGTGTTCCATTAACATCCACAGGGCATCGGTAATGTAACGGGCACCTTTTTGATCGACCACCTGCTGGGTGATAAGGCGCTGCATCATACCCAAACAAAACTGGGACAAGCGCATGGAACGAAAAACAATAACAACAAATGATTAGATAAGAAGGTAATTTAATTTTCTTTGGATTTAGAAGTACCAACATAAAAGAAACTTAAAACACTTAAAAATATTGAAATATGTTTGTATGTATGTACATATGTATGTCATAAATTATGAATTGACTCACTTTGATAATTTTCAAATCCTTCGTTTCGCATCCTTGTACCAGTGGATATAGAATCTGATTGACTGTATAGTAGACTGATTGTTGCTGATTGCTGCCGGCTGTTGAGAGTTTGGAAATTGCCTCTTCACATGACTACAAAGTGAAAGACATAACAAAAAAAAGAGAAAAAGTAGCATAAAATAAGAAAAAAAGAAATAATGTCAATAGCTAAATGGGGCTAAAATGAAAGGATGATGTGTCCAAGATGCCTGCCATAACAACCAATATTTGGTAGTGTGTGTGTGAATGGTCCATGTCAATTTTTTGTTTGCTTGATTTATTTATAAGCCACCGCATAGCAAAACTTATTGTGGCTATTATGCTGTGGCGTGCTCTAAGTCAACCAAAGTTTGGGAGAAAGAAGAACGAAAAGAATAATAAAGGATTTTGTTTTATAAAAATAGCAAATCAAAATGTTGTCTCCCTCGGGGTTTTTGTTGCTTGTGGCAAATACCTCAGGATATTTTTTGTATGTTGTAATAATCGAAGAAATATGTTTGAACGAATGTTTATATTTCTGTAGCATCCGCTATGCTTAGGTGTAGTTAGAGGATGAATAGTAAAACACACATTATGGTCGGTAGAGCTTTATATTTTACGGTATAATGGACTTTTGCTCGAACATGGCAAAAGAGAACATAAAGGAGGGATCGAAATCCCTTTCTTAATCTCTGGCTCATTTTGCTACACAAATGTAGCCTCTATAAAACAACCCTCATACAAGATTTTAATGCATAATAGGTCCAGACATATGAGTACACGAAGCAGGTACAGGGCATCACAACAATACATTGTTGACATAAGTTTGACAGTGGATTTGTAGTTAGTCGGATGCTAAAACATTTTGTCACCATTTACAATCCGGAGAATAAATATTAGCAGATTGCTGATGGAAGTTACATTCTTCCACATCAGGCTTTCATATTCCCTTATCCCAAGCAAAGACAAGACAAGCCGACTAAACATATATTTTGGCCTATTAAGGAGATAGACTTTGCGGCCTCAAAAAGACATGGCGACTATAGAAGAGAAAAATATAAGAGTGCTCCCTCCAGTCAGTAGCAAGAGAAACTGTATTTCCACAGGAAAAAAAATTATTAGGGGTTTTCAGAATTTTGAAGTATGAACTTGCCAACAAAACAAGTAAAAAAGTATCAGTCGGCTTTGCTGACAGAGATATACCCTCAGCCTGTGCAAATTGAAACACTTTTTAGGGGGTTTCAAAATTTTGGTTGTATGAACCGACAAAAATGTTGATTAGGATTAAAGTTCAAAAATTTTGCGGAAAAGGTACTTAAAGGAATGGACCGACATAGATCACTTCTTGTTTTCTCAAGAAGTATGAACTTGCCCCTGAAAAAACTTTTACCATCGCAATTAAGGCAGCGAATGTAAGTTGCTTCAACAAAAATCAAAGTGAT